>NW_027551610.1:390625-756250 GCF_051989575.1 Stigmatopora nigra
GAGACATATAGTTACTGTGTATATAGTGTATTATCGTCCAATTCAAGTAAGTTTTTCATTTAGCATCATTCTAAGTGATAGAAATTAAGTTATAGTGAAAACTATCATACTCGGCCAAAACATGATTATCAGCGCATGAAACGCACGTTAGCAATAAAAACTGAAATGTCCCCCTGCTGCGAAACAAACTGTCAGAGACACATAGTTACTGTGTATATAGTGTTAAATAGTCCAATTCAAGTAAGTTTTGCATTTAGCATCATTCTAAGTGATAGAAATTAAGTTATAGTGAAAACTATGATACTTGGCCAAAACGTGATTTTCAGCGCATGAAACGCACGTTAAGGCAATAAAAACTGAAATGTTCCCCTGCTGCGAAACAAACTGTCAGAGACACATAGTTAATGTGTATATAGTGTATTATTGTCCAATTCAAGTAAGTTTTTCATTTGGCATCATTCTAAGTGATAGAAATTAAGTTATAGTGAAAATTATGATACTTGGCCAAAACGTGATTTTCAGCGCATGAAACGCACGTTAAGGCAATAAAAACTGAAATGTTCCCCTGCTGCGAAACAAACTGCCAGAGGCAGTGAGATAAATTTAAATAGAAAATATGTATGACCAGACTGCAAAGTGGACAGAGAGTTCCTACAGTGGGCTCCTGTTTACTGCGATGTTACTGCAACTCTAGTCGAATGACCAGTGAGTGTGTCTTAAATACAGGCAAAACTGACAGTTGTCCCTAAGACTTTGGACAGATACGTTTCAGTCTTTTGCAGGGCAACAAGTAATTGATTAGTGTCGGGCCTGGAATCTGTAGTCAATGGTTTCCAGACGTAGGGTGTTCTTCGCTGTTCCTACCCTGGGGAATACCGCCATCATGATTTTGGAGGAGACTGACCAGTGTTTGTATTAGAGGGGGACATCCGAGCCCCAAACTTAATCATGGGGGAAGAAATCAAAGCTCCGTCGTTGACGCCTGGTGGGTAGATGTGGGTTGGCGTCGACAGTTGGAATCGAGTCTGCTGTTAGAACGTACGTGTGGTCGGATGCAGATGTAGGGACACAGAGCCCAGTTGTATTGGTGGGGATGATCATATACACTTGCCATTCGCAGAGCCACCATATTTGGTCCAGTACTGTCCATGATTGGGAAGGAATGTGTCTGATCTCGGCGCACCTGGTGACGTGAACTTGGTCCAAAGGGGTCTTCGGATCCGGTCCGCTGAAGTTGAAACAGGATGGATAACAGTCTGTTCGGTTGTTGCACTGAACATACGTTGCGGTATTGACTGTAGCTGCTAATGGTACTGCGACCATGGTATGTAGGCGGTCGAGCTTTGCTGGAAGGATTCTCTCAGATTACCCAGGATACAGTTGTAGGTGAGGTTGGCGAGTTCTTCGTTCTGTCGGTTGGACCATAGCTGTGGTTGGGCTACGGCAGTAGGCAAAAGGGAACAGACATAACAACTCATTGGTTGTGGCGCGGGCTGTGAGTGCGGTGTATCTGTACCAACTGTTCCTCATCATCGGGTTGTAGTCGTTTTCTTCCTGTGTTTGGACATGGGCGAGAATAAGGTGTATCTACTCAGGCTTAGGTGTTCCTGCCGGATGGATTTTGAGTAGGCGCGTGGCGGATGGTTGTACGAAGGGGTTCACACCAATCACTTTGGGGACCATGGCTGGACTAGTAGTGCGGATGGTGATAGTAAAGAGGGGGCCTTTTCCTGGTCGGTCCGGTCGGAGGCATAGGTTGATGCAGCCTTTTTGTTGGATATTGGTCGTAAGGTCTAGCATATGTTTACCATCTTTGATGGTGGTGCCTAACTTGGTGAAGTTAGCGGTCATGGTGGTAGCTTCTTTGGAAAGGGGCCATGTGATGGTTTTGTAGCCTGTATGGAGGAGGACCTGGTCCAAGGTGTCTGGCCAGACCATTCAGACTCTGGGAGCTTGTAGGTACCAATAAAAATAACTGGAGTCAGTCCTGTGTAATCCCAAGTGAGTAAGCTGTAGGCTGAGCAAAGGTACTTGAACAACGATTGGTGTCTTGGTTAATGGGATGCAGATCTGGGGGCCCCTGATCGTTTCCTGAACCAGCTAGTGGGGCATTCTCCTCCAGTGGGAGTGTACCAAGGTTCTGGTACGTTCCCCCCATGTGGTTGAACACAGAGCGGTGATGATGATGGCCAAAATCACACGGTGAGGTCCGTCCCAACGTGGAGAAGACCAGCACTTTCTTTTTATCACCTTGACGAGTACCAGGTCTCCTGGGGACAGGACCTCCTCTGTGGGAGACAGAGAAGATGTCGGCAGATTATTTTGCATTCATCACAGTTCTTTCTTGGAACATTTTGCATAACCACTTATTGAGGGATTCTGTTTCTCCTTTCTCTTTTACCACCAGATCTTTTTCCCACATTGTTAGTGGAAGATTCTGTCTTTCACTGCCTCAAATGGTGTGCATCCCTGTGCTGTTGGAATGATTCTCATGTACGTTTCTACCAGGCTCAGGCATTCTTGCCATGGTTTTCCTGTATCTTCCATGGTTTTTCTGAGTCTGAGTTTTACTGTTCTAATGGTTTGTTCGACGAGTCCAGCACTTTGGTTCAGTTTGATGAAATCCATGTTCAGAAGCTCGAAGGGATATGTTCCTGTTTGCCTTGTTCCATGCTTGGGTTGTTCATTGCCTTGAGAGTTGTGTCTACAGCAGTTTAGACAGTTTCTGCAAAATAATTGAGGTAAGTTTGGAGACCTCTGGGAACATGCATTGTTTGTTGTACTGTACTGATCATCCCTCCTGTTGAGACATGGCTCCTCCCATGGCTCAATTTGGCAATTACTTCAAACAATGATCGTGTCACGCATGGCTTGTTTTCTACTGCATAGAGTCCATTCTTGTGTTGAGTGGCTCCTTCTGTTTCCCATTGCAGTTTCTCTTTTTCTGGGGAATGATTTTGCATTTCTCTTAGGAATTCAGCAGGGATTGGGCTGTGTCTTTCCACCGTCACGTCTTGTTCTAGGAATAGTCTACATGCCTCTGTCAGTGCCACTATTTCTGCGGCTTGTGCAGACCAGTCGCCGGGGAGTCGTCCTGTCTTGAGCTTGTCTTTTTGAGTCACCACGGCATATACGTTGTGTTTTTCTCCATCCAGGGTTTTTGATGATGATCCATCCCCATAGGCAATGTGTCCGGGGGGCAATGGGTTGTCCATTAGGTCAGTTGCATATACGTGGTTAATTATGATTCGTTGAGTGGGCAACTGTGAGAATTGGTTTAACCACTTGTCGTCCGGTCTCCCATGAACTTCAGGGTGACACGTAATGGCCATGTTTGTTGTTCCTGTCCTGGGGCTGCTGGGCAGATATCTTCAGACTGTTCTCTTAGACTTTCAGCTACCTTGGCAGAATCATTCCCGACAATGTCGAGAGAGTAGAAGCTGTTAGATGTGGTGGTGTGGAAGATATTTTTGGTCTGTAATTCCCTGGGTCGGAGGCCATTTTGGGTGGCCACTAGGCTTAGCCCAAGCTGGACCATGATATCTCGTCCCGGTAACTCTCCGATTTTCATTTTGCAGTCTGACAATAAACCCATCCCTTTTGTTGCTTTCTGACCCATATTAATCACTTACTTAATAGTTTAAACAACAATTATTTTCTAAATTACCCGAAATTGATCTCCACTTTGTGATTAACCCAATATCTCTGAACACACAAAGACCAAAAGTCCCTGACTTTGTCTTAGTTAAGTCCCTGACTCTATTAACAGACCAAGACTATAATGCCTTTGCTAATTCTTGTTCTACTTTCATTGGTCCCGGACCAATTGGTTTATTACCAGACTGCAAAGTGGACAGTGAGAGTTCCTACAGTAGGGTCCTGTTCAACGCGATGTTCCTGAAACTCTAGTCGAATGACCAGTGTGTGTGTCTTAAATACAGGAAAAACTGACAGTTGTCACTAGGACTTTGGACAGATACATTTCAGTCATTTGCAGGGCAAAAAGTAATTGATCAGTGTCAGACAGTTGAATATTTGTGCTGACATGTCACCCCAATCAAGAACCAGGACCAGGCGGTTCTGGTTCGTGTTTTTACCCAGAAATTGTGTCCAATGATGTGGGGATGTATTTTTGATTATTCTTTATAAAAATAATATTCTAGGGATGTTCAGAAGTTCTGTTATGCCTGAATCAATGACCTCAATTTGGGCACTTTATTTACAAGTGGTTGTTTAGAACCAGGCCCAGTCGGTTCTGGTTGGTGCTTTACCCACAATTAGTGTCGATTGTGAGAGTGGATGTATTTTCACTATTCTCTGTAAGAATAAAGATCCAGGGATGTTCTGAGACTATTTCCCACCATAAATAGTGTCAAAAACATGCATTTTGCGACAAAAATAGTGGTTGTATTAGAACCAGGCCCAGTCGGTTCTGGTTTGTGTCTACACCCGTAACGTGTGTCCAATAGGAATGGGGTTGTATTTTTGACTATTCTCTATTAAAAAATATCATCTAGGGATTTTCAGAAGTTCTTCTATGCCCGAATAAATGACTTCCATTTGGGCACTTTATTTTGCATGGTTGTTGTAGTAGAACCAAGCCGAGTCAGTTCTGGTTGGTGCTTTTACCCAGAGTTAGTGTTGATTGTGTAGGTGGATGTATTTTCACTATTCTGTCTAAAAATAAAGATCCAGGATGGTTCTAGGGGTATTTGCCACCATAAATAGTCTCCAAAACATGCATTTTGCGATAAAAAATAGTAGTTGCATTATAACTGGGTCGTCTCGGTTCTGGTTGCTGTTTATATCCGAAACTTGTGTCCAGAGATGATGGGGATGTATATTTTACTATTCTGTTTAAACATAATCATGCAGGGATGTTTTGTGGCTTTTTTTATACAAGAATCAAAAACCTCCATTATTGATCGTTATTTTGCATGGTGGTTGAATTAGAACCGGGCCCAGTCGGTTCTGGTTGGTGCTTTTACCAAGAATTAGTGTCAATTGATTTGATGGATGCATTTTCACTATTCTGTGTGAAATTAAAGATGCAGGGAATATTTCCCACCGTCAATAGTGTCCATAACAGGCACTTTGCGATTAAAATAGTGGTCCTATTAGAACCAGGCCCAGTCGGTTCTGGTTGTTGTATGTAGCCGGAACTTGTGTCAAATGATAATAGGGATGTATTTTTGACTATTCTCTATAAAAATAATCATCTAGGGATTTTCAGAAGTTCTTTTATGCCCTAATCAATGACCTCCCTTTGGGCACTTTATTTTGCATAGTGGTTGTATTAGAACCAGGCCCAGTCGGTTCTGGTTTGTGTATACACCCGTAACTTGTGTCCGATGGGAATGGGGTTGTATATTTTACTATTCTGTATGAAAATCGTCATCTAGGGATGTTCAGAAGTTATTTTATGCCCGAATAAATGACCTCTATTTGGGCACTTTATTTTGCATGGTGGTTGTATTAGAACCAAGCCCAGTCAGTTCTGGTTGGGTCTTATACCCAGAGTTAGTATTGATTGTGTAGGTGGATGTATTTTCACAATTCTGTCTAAAATTAAAGATCCAGGATGGTTCTAGGGCTATTTCCCAGCATAAATTTTCTCCAAAACATGCATTTTGCGATAAAAAATAGTAGTTGCATTATAACTGGGTCCAGTCGGGTCTGGTTGCTGTTTATATCTGAAACTTGTGACCAAAGATGATTGGGATGTATATTTTACTATTTTGTTTAAAAATAATCATGCAGGGATGTTTTGGGGCTTTTTTTTATACAAGAATCAAAAACCTCCAATGGATCTTAATTTTGCATGGTTGTTGAATTAGAACCGGGACCAGTCGGTTTTGGTTGCCGCTTTTACCCAGATTTAGTGTCAATTGTGTGGATGGATGCATTTTCACTGTTATGTGTAAAATTAAAGATGCAGGGATGTTTTGGGAATATTTCCCACCGTCAATAGTGTCCAAAACATTTTGCGATAAAAATAGTGGTTGTATTAGAACAAGGCCCAATCGGTTCTGGTTGGTGTATTTACCCAGAATTTGTGTTGGTTGAGTAGGTGGATGTAGTTTCACTATTTTCTATAAAAATAATGTTTCCCACCATAAACATTGTCCAAAACAGGCATTTTGCGATTAAAATAGTGGTCGTATTAGAACCGGGCCCAGTCGGTTCTGGTTGCCGCTTTTACCCAGATTTAGTGTCAATTGTGTGGATGGATGCATTTTCACTATTATGTGTAAAATTAAAGATGCAGGGATATTTTGGGAATATTTCCCACCGTCAATAGTGTCCAAAACATTTTGCGATAAAAATAGTGGTTGTATTAGAACAAGGCCCAATCGGTTCTGGTTGGTGTATTTACCCATAATTAGTGTTAAATGTGTAGAGGGATGTATTTTCACTATTCTGTGTAAAAATAATGATCCAGGATGGTTCTGGAGCTATTTTCCCACCATAAACAGTGTCCAAAACAGGCATTCTGGGATTAAAATAGTGGTTGTATTAGAACCAGGCCCAGTCTGTTCTGGTTAGTGAATTTACCCGAAAAATTGTATCCATTGACGATGGGGATGTATTTTTGATTATTATGTATAAAAATAATCATCTAGGGATCTTCAGAAGTTCTGTTATTCCCGAATCAATGACCTCCATTTGGGCACATTATTGACGGAGCTCACGACCATGATCCAGTGTGTGCCTCGGATGTGTCCCTCAAACACAAATACTGGTCAGTCTCATCCAAAATCGTAATGGCTCAGTTCCCTTGGGTGGGAGCGGCAAGGAACGCCCTGCATTTGAAGACCATTGAAGGCAGGTTCCGGGCCTGTGTCGGCGCATCAGTCAGGCTGGGTAGCCGCCATGGCCCAGGTGATTTTCCAGGGCTGCCCTGCTCTTGACGGAGTGGCCACCCAGCGGGGCTGTGTGTGTGCCATGGTGGGAGACTCGTGCTGCCCCTTCATCCCTGCCGGCATGTCCTGCTCGGTCCATGATGCCCTGCAGGCTATTAGGAACATGCAGAGAGCTGTGACCGGAGATTCGGTTCCACAACGAGGATGGCTTGACTGGTTCTTCTCTGGCTCATGGAAACAGCCACTTCAATATTTCGATATTTTCACAGACACAAAAGGAGGGAATTGTGGGATGGACTGGCTAACTGGCTTAATAATTGTTTATTCTTGTCGCACCATGTGGTCATACTGGTTTTACCTTTGTCTGATAAGATCGTAGAATGCAAGGTAGACTAGCCAAACTGGTTTTACAATTGAATTAAAAGATCGTGGAATGTAAGAACGACTAACTAGTTGGCCTTGCAATTGTTTGTTCGCCTCGCGAAACATAAGAAAGGCTGGCTAACAGGGTTTGCAATTGTTTCCTTGAATTGTGGGATGAAAAAAGGTTCAACTTCAGGAGTAACTGTCACTCTCCAGGTCATCCAGGGTCAAGTGCACACTTGGAAACTTTCATATTCGACCAAAATGTGCTTATCAGCTCATAAAAAGCACATTTGGTGGTACGCGGAAAGAACGGCAGCAGACAAAAAGGCTATTTAGAAAGGTATCACCACTACGCAGAAGATCGTCGGCTACTCTGCCCTCACTGGAAGACATTGCCAGCCCTCGTTACCTCAGCAGAGCCAGGGACATGATCAGGGACCCATGCCACCCTGGTCACAATCGGTTCCAGCTGCTGCTCTCTGGCAGACAGACGCTGTAAGTTTCCCACATCCGTTGGGACTCTAAACTTGGGGTAACACAACACAATCCCTTCTGTGTAATAACTTCGGGTGAGGTAATATGAATAGACATCAGGTACAAGGTGATCTGACACCTACATGCTGAATGAAGGTAAGTGAAAGACAGTGAGAGGTAAGTGATCCACTCAGGGGGTGGTGATGCAATGTATCCATAAAGGCAGAATTGTAAATTAAGAGTCTGGAGTCATAACTTGTAAAACTGTGTAAAACTGTCAGAGACACAAATGTCTCTCTATACATAGTGTAATATCATCAAATTTTATAATTTAATAAGTTTTTCATTTGGCATCATTCTAATGGCTAGATATTAAGTTATAATGAGAACTATGATACCTGGCCAAAACATGATTTTCAGCGCATGAAAAGCACATTCAGGCAATAAAAACTGAAATGTTCTCCTGCTGCCAAACAAACTGTCAGAGACACATAGTTACTGTGTATATAGTGTAAAATCGTCCAATTCAAGTAAGTTTTGCATTTAGCATCATTCTAAGTGATAGAAATTAAGTTATCGTGAAAACTGTGATACTTGGCCAAAACGTGATTTTCAGCGCATGAAACGCACGTTAAGGCAATAAAAACTGAAATGTTCCCCTGCTGCGAAACAAACTGTCAGAGACACATAGTTACTGTGTATATAGTGTATAATTGTCCAATTCAAGTAAGTTTTTCATTTGGCGTCATTCTAAGTGATAGAAATTAAGTTACAGTGAAAATTATGATACTTGGCCAAAACGTGATTTTCAGCGCATGAAACGCACGTTAAGGCAATAAAAACTGAAATGTTCCCCTGCTGCGAAACAAACTGTCACAGACATATAGTTACTGTGTATATAGTGTATTATCGTCCACTTCAAGTAAGTTTTTCATTGTTGGGTTTATTCTGTATTACTATTATAAATATATTTGTATTAATTCATTTCTTTGTTAAATCATTCTCTTTCTATTTTCAAAGTGTTGTGAGGTCACGAGTATTGCCAAGTCATCTTTAGCCTGGACGGCCTGTTCCAGGATGGTTATACAAACAATCCACCCAATCTGGGTCCTTGAGATTTGGTGGGCCCTTGGTGACGAGGCCAGGGCTATTCGGCCAATAACAAGAATGCTGTTATCGTTATGTAACCGTGCACTTCGGGGTTTTCTGTATGTAACCATTATATGATTATGATTATATTATATGATTCTTAGTTCAAGGAAGTTGTATAATTACTCTAATCTAAATGTTGTTAGGTCTAGTCTCCTGTTTTTGTTTTTGGTAAAATACTTTGATTGTTATTGTAGTCCCAGATGTTGTTTTTACTCATACGTGATGGAATGATCAACAACTCTGTAAATTGTTTTGATTCATGGCAATAAGAGGCGTACGAAAACGTCTATTCGAGGAGACGTTCGGAAGTTGTAAGGTGACACTTGCTGACTCTCCCCTTCGGAGGCTTTTACCCATTGTTATCCATTTCTATTTAATTAAATGTCAATAATTGAATAAGATGTCTGCCTGCAGTTATTGATAATTACGGACGAAGATAATTATTAATGAACCTAACATTTTAGTCCTTCTGAGCCATGGAGGTCAATATACCGGAGCGAGAACCCAGGCGCTGCTGTTCGACATCTGGTAAATGACCGTGCGCACGGCGTCTTCAAAACCCTTGGTGGGCCGGAGTTTTCGACGGGGGCGCCTGGATTCTCGGCGGTTGAAGACTTTTCCTGCTGGAGGGAGACATCTGATGGATCTCGGGTAAGTCCACATTAATGTCTGCATGTTGTGACGGTGTTTCCAAATGCGTTAAAGGGACATTGTATGTGAGGTCCATTGTGGGCTGGTTTCGCGTCCTGGGTGACGGCGACAAAACCCTGTGTTTATACTAGTCAATGGCAGGTACGGTGGGGCACTTTGCTGGAAAGTGTCCTGTGTCTCAGGGGTAGGCACGAATATATTGTACTGGAGGTACAATGTTGGGGCTGGAAAGTGTCCTGTGTCTCAAGGGTAGGCACGAATATGTTGTAAATGTTGTATGGTGTTTGTGTGGTTTCTGCAGTAAAATTAAGACAAGCCTAGGAAATACAGTCGAAGAGGTAATAATAATAATAATAATAAATATAATAAAGTTAACTGTGTGAGGCACACGAACTCACTACAAAAAAGTAAAATATGGGAAACACGTGTTGTAAGGCGGGTTTGGATGACGATCCAAAAAAATACCTCTAACTTGTAAGGATTGGAAAAAATTGATAAGACAAAGCGCTTTAAAAATATTACACAGCTATATTTATGGATAAATAAATATGGGTTTGCTGGCCAGCTTAAAATGCATAAAATGCAGGATAATATATGCACTAATGCATAGAGGTTATATACATATATAAATAATATGTGCGTGGATAAAAGTGTAACAGCTTGTTCCACAGACACTAATGGCGAAATAAGGCCGGGGAGAAGTTAAAAATACTATTTTGGAAAATAGTGGGGGCTCCCTCGGATAACGGGGATCTACTTAAGACCGTGGCGGCGGGAAAGTACTGTTTGGTAAGGAAAAATAGCGGGGCCTCCTCGGCTGACGGGGAAAATATTTACCGAGATAGGTGACGGGCGCGGAGGAAGTTTAACAAAAATAAAGGGAGCTAGAAAATTAATGGGGACACTGGTATTTGATTTGGTTAATCCGGGTATGACGTTTTGTGATTACAATAAATTGGGTTTTTTTGTGATGCTGGGGCTTGTATAACAACAATTAGAATGGTTATTTCCAAGTGCTGGTGGTGCTTTGTTAATATAACCTATATGTACTGTCAATTTACAGCAATGTGATGGCTTATTGCAGCTTGGTTTTTGATCCCGTCCGCTAGCGGGAAGATGGTGTTTAAAAAGACAAAAGAATATATACTAAATGATCCTTTAAATGTTTAGCAGGGAATGTCACCTGTGTTTTTATTATGCTCTAGACTTGCCAAATAATGTGTCGACTGCGGGAGAAGCGTTCTGGTGCAGCGGCTGCTGATTAGATGGGAGTGAAACATGTGGGCCGCGGGGCAGACGATTTAACTGTGTTGGGCTTTCGGGAGCGTTCGGACCGTGTAAACGACTAAAATTTTGTGATCCCTTCCGTGAAGACATTATAATAATAATAATTGGCCTTGGGGGTGCTGAAGCAAACTTGAGGGCAGAAAATGGGTTTTTGCCATATTGTTGTGCTTGCAGCATACATATTCTGGATATATGGGGTCTTGGAAAAATATTGTGATGTAGTTGAATATCGGAAGAGGGGTTAATTTGACTGTTTAATGGTTGTCTTCTCTAAAAAGCGTTATATTTGGGCACAGGGAAAAAGCTGGTTTGTAAACATAAGATAACAATGCTGTTTTCGCAGCAAGAGTGGAGGTCATAGTTAACGGCTTATGGCGTTTTCAGTTTGGACTTTTCAGAATAAGAACAATACATGGTCTGCAAGAAATGCAAGGTTATGCGAATGCTTTCACATTCATTTTTTGGGTTTTAAAATGAAATGTATATTAAGAGGATAGAAAATCTGTCTAGTAAAAGGTTGATTTTGGTAAAAAGCTTTGGATTTGGGAATAGACCAAAATAGTCATTTTTGAGCAATTGTGGATTTCAAAGGGCTCTTAGTTAAAGGAAACTAGCTTTTGGAGGATAAAATAATATTAATACTATTTCAGAATATTTTGATTGTTCAAAATACTTTAATCCAGGAGGTTGGCTGGTTAAAAAAAAAAGGCCAGGATGACAAAATTTACAATATTATGGTATATTGGTGACAATAAGGTTTTTAAAACATTAAAGTTTGTAATTAGGAATTGCCTAACAAAAGGTTGATTTCTCTAATTTAATTGTTGTAGATTTTTGTTTTGGTAACAGGCTATGGGAAATGACTCTTGTCTTAATTAAACATCATATGAGGTGATTTACAAAGTATATAGTAGGTATTGAATTATTTGGCTGTTAACGACATCAGATGGGAAATTTACAATGCAATAGTGGCATGATAAAATTCATGGCATTCATCCAAATAATTAGGTGAATTGTAGATAAAATAATTGGTTTAGGATGAGCATATTTTCCCTAAGAATGGAGTAACATGGAATGTTTTTCAAAGTGCACTTGAAAGAACATTGTCTGTTGTCCTGGCGGGAGGAAATATGCTTTGTCACAGGTCATATTGATGACTTTAAGGATATTACGGATTGGATAAGCATTGGTCAATTGATACAACCAAATAACGTTGCTTTTTACTGCTTTAAGGGCATGCAAATTGGTGAGAACTTTAGCAACGATGGGGTTAATACGCCTGAATGTTACAGTGATAACGAGTGGCAATAACAAGCTTAGATAAGGGAGGGAAAGGAGAAATTCTCCAAATTCCAGAATCTGGCTTAGAAACAGGTTATGTTAGTCGTTTTGGGTTTTTGACAGGATGTGGTAGTACATGAATTCTGGGAAATTTCGGGAAATTGGGGACCCATATCTAAAACAAATTTGAGAAAAAATGTGTAAATAGGCTCTATTTGGCGCTGGATGCACAAATTCTAGTGGGGCCTTTCATGTTTTGAAACAAGTGACGCTTTAGGTAGATGGGTTGTCTATGAACAAAATGGGATGGGCGAAATTCGCTTACAAATTCGGCGTGTTATCTTGGTTCATAGAATTTGGAGTCAAGGCGACGTAATAAAGGCCATAGGCGTCATGTTGTATAAATTAGGCGTGGATGAATTTGTTTTATAAATGGGGGAGATTATTTTATCACCTGGAAAAAAAAAAAGTGGAAACAAAATTGGATGGCCGCATTAAAAGGTGATTGGCATGCTATTAGAGGAAATTGGGATTTTCCAAAAACCTGATAGGGGGCCATTAGGTCATGGCAGCTGTGAAAATAAAAACCTTAGATGTGAAACTATTGCCACCTCAATTCGGGGAACAAACAGCTAAACTGATAGCATTAAAAAGGATATAACTTCGTGTGAAACTTGAAGTTAATTTTTTACAAACGGTTAAAATGCTAGAGTGGGGGTGTGTATATTAAAGGATCTACTAATGAATGCGGGGTGGATCCAGACCTTCAGAATGTGGGGTATTCATGGCGTCCTCGAGAATTTGTGGATTTTCTCCGGGTACTCCAGTTTACTCCCACAAAATGAAATTATGGATGCTAGACTGGTTGAACACACTAAATTCTTCTTTTTATGAGTGTGAGCGTGAATGATAGTTTGTCTTTTTGTGTTTTTTGATTGGCAGACCACTGAGACATAATCTATCAATAAAAGATCAATAAAGAAAATAATTTGGGCTTGAGTCAAGGGAAGTCCTATGTCTCGACAAGGGGGAGGTGGCCTTGCTACAACGACACTACAAGGCTTATGGTTTAAATCTATATGCATACCCACATATCCATCTCAAAAAATACATATAGATTTTATTTTATTAGATCATATAGATATCATTCCACGATATGGAATTCCAGAAACTATTTATAGTGATAATGGCTCCCATTTTGTTAAAATAATAGTTGTCTACCATCCACAATTGGCGGACCTTATATGAAGTCCTGTTTGGTAGACCTTACAAATTGTTATTATTCACTACACAATGACAATTGGATGATGAGGCGAATCTATCAGAGAAAAAAACGCACACACCAAATTTAGACTATCAGAGGGAGATGTTGCTTCTCAACAGGAAACGGACGAAGCGACGGTGATTCTTGAAGACTGGATGCTGATACGCAGCATAAAAGAAGAAACATCGGAGCAACGCAAAGTGGGAGGGTCCTTGTTACTGAAAGGGGACACGGATGCACCTTTCCCACAGTAAGAAGGTTGTCTAAATTGAAACGTTTCAAGAGGAAAAATGCCTAAACAAAGACAAAAAGTCATGTTGAAAACAATTATTGCTTTTGAGGCAAGGAGATTAATGATGATTGTGATTCTATTCCTTTCCACAGTAGGGTTGTTTTCTCCAGTTGGAGAAAAAGGCGGAGGCGTTTCAATTGAGGATACACCTTCTTACGGGAGGGTAAACCGAGAAACATACACATTTACATTTAATTAACATTACCTACTAAATCAAATTTCCAAATTGAAAATATATATTTGGACTCGGGGACGTCCCGGTTGCCATACAAGGGGTCAATCTATGGTGGGAAATATGTGTGGTACATTAACAGCAAAAAATTGAAGATTGGGAAAAGCCTTGTTGCAGAAATTGGTCAAGATTGGAAAGCTCGGACTGACATATTAACCTGTGAAATTTACTTCTGAAACAGGGATTTCCCAAACGGGGGATAATTGGGCGCTGTTAATGGAGTGTAAAGAGGACAAGCACTAGGTGGAGCTACTTTGGTAAAAGGGTGGTCTCAATTGAAACATTGAGGGGACGGGTAAGATAAACTTTCTGACTTAATAAAATACGGGAAACACCAATATTAATTGAAAAGATTATTGCTCAGCAAGCAATACCATAAAACTATAGGGAACTCTTTTATATTGGGTTTGACATCTCCATATGGTTTCAATTGAGACTAAACCATCTTACAAAGGATTAGGATAACCTACCAGACAAGGGAAAATACGATGGGATCTAACAACTCCCTCAATCACCATTCTTTTGGGGAAAAGTGTTTTTACAAATGAAAAAACGTGTCCTACTTGGCAAGAAAAAAAGAATATTGAAACAGTGTTTATCCTGTTACGCAGTAAATAGGGCATGGTCTGAAGCTGGGGGCGATAAATGAGACGTGGTGTACCGGCGTTCTAAAACAAACTACACCCCTGATACCACGTTCTGGCCTATGGTGGCGGGGTGGTAGATAAATTATACGACTCCTGCCGAAACGCGGCAGGACTAGGTGCTTTGGTCTCACTGCTCTTACCGGTGTCTGTTTTTCCATCCACAGTGGAGGAGATACAATTGGCGGCTCAGAATTCGGAGGTGAAGGGTCGACCCTCCCGACATGGTCGAGAGGCATGGAGGGAAGGAGATCCAACATACATTGATGCGATTGGCATCCCCCGGGGCGTACCAGATGAGTATAAGCTGGCTAATCAGATCGCAGCAGGTTGGGAGTCCATCTTCCTTCTAATCACCCCAAACAAAAATGTGGATAGAATAAATTACTTACATTACAATGTCCAAAACTTGGAAATTATGTTAAAAAGGGATTTGTGGCCATGAAGGAACAACTGGCAGCTACCAGTCTGATGGCGTTCCAGAATCGCATAGCGGTGGATATGATCCTTGAAACAGGGGGCGTGTGTGCAATGTTTGGAAAACAATGTTGCACCTTCATACCGAACAACACGTCACCCAGTGGATCTCTCACCAGGGCCATTACTGGCCTGCAAACACTGAACCGCAATATGTAAGAACACTCTGGAGTAGATACGTCCGCATTGTCAGATTGGTGGGATAAGACCTTTGGAAAATCTAAAGATTTGGCTACATCCTTCGTGGTGACTATAGGCACAATTACCGCTATCCTATCATTGTGTGGGTGATGTAGTATCCCCTGTTTGCGCTCCTTGCTAAGCCGACTTATAACTACTGCAATTGCCCCTACAAATTCTAAAGTACATGAGTTGTATCTTATGGGACGGTTTGGGGAAAGCAGTGAGGTCCAGGAGTACGGTAAATCCGAGGACCAATTGGACGAATATAATTATGTTCTTTCTCTTTCAGATCAGCCATGGGAGTAAGGAGTAGGCGGGAAAAATCCCAGTCACCCGACATTTCCATTCGTGATTACTAAAAAATGATTAATAACATACATATTATAAAAACGGGGGAATGTTGGGTTTATTCTGTATTACTATTATAAATATATTTGTATTAATTCATTTCTTTGTTAAATCATTCTCTTTCTATTTTCAAAGTGTTGCGAGGTCACGAGTATTGCCAAGTCATCGTTAACCTGGACGGCCTGTTCCAGGATGGTTATATGAACAATCCACCCAATCTGGGTCCTTGAGATTTGGTGGGCCCTTGGTGACGAGGCCAGGGCTATTCGGCCAATAACAAGAATGCTGTTATCAATATGTAACCGTGCACTTCGGGTTTTTCTGTATGTAACCATTATATGATTATGATTATATTATATGATTCTTAGGTCAAGGAAGTTGTATAATTACTCTAATCTAAATGTTGTTAGGTCTAGTCTCCTGTTTTTGTTATTGGTAAAATACTTTGATTGTTATTGTAGTCCCAGATGTTGTTTTTACTCATTCGTGATGGAATGATCAACAACTCTGTAAATTGTTTTGATTAATGGCAATAAGAGGCGTACGAAAACGTCTATTCGAGAAGACGTTCGGAAGTTGTAAGGTGACACTTGCTGACTCTCCCCTTCGGAGGCTTTTACCCATTGTTATCCATTTCTATTTAATTAAATGTCAATAATTGAATAAGATGTCTGCCTGCAGTTATTGATAATTACGGACGAAGGTATTTATTAATGAACCTAACATTCATTTAGCATCATTCTAAGTGATAGAAATTAAGTTATAGTGAAAACTATCATACAGGGCCAAAACATGATTTTCAGCGCATGAAACGCACGTTAAGGCAATAAAAACTGAAATGTTCCCCTGCTGCGAAACAAACTGTCAGAGACACATAGTTACTGTGTATATAGTGTAAAATAGTCCAATTCAAGTAAGTTTTGCATTTAGCATCATTCTAAGTGATAGAAATTAAGTTATAGTGAAAACTATGATACTTGGCCAAAACGTGATTTTCAGCGCATGAAACGCACGTTAAGGCAATAAAAACTGAAATGTTCCCCTGCTGCGAAACAAACTGTCAAAGACACATAGTTACTGTGTATATAGTGTAAAATCGTCCAATTCAAGTAAGTTTTGCATTTAGCATCATTCTAAGTGATAGAAATTAAGTTATAGTGAAAATTATGATACTTGGCCAAAACGTGATTTTCAGCGCATGAAACGCACGTTAAGGCAATAAAAACTGAAATGTTCCCCTGCTGCGAAACAAACTGCCAGAGGCACATAGTTACTGTGTCTATAGTGTAAAATCATCCAATTCAAGTAAGTATTGCATTTAGCATCATTCTAAGTGCTAGAAATTAAGTTATAGTGAAAACTATGATACTTGGCCAAAACGTGATTTTCAGCGCATGAAACGCACGTTAAGGCAATAAAAACTGAAATGTTCCCCTGCTGCGAAACAAACTGTCAGAGGCACATAGTTACTGTGTATATAGTGTATAATCGTCCAAATAAAGTAGATTTTTCATTTGATATCATTCTAAGTGATGGAAGTTAGGGTTAGGGTTAGGATTAGGGTTAGGTTAAGTTATAGTGAAAACTATGATACTTGGCCAAAACATGATTTTCAGTGCATGAAACGCACATTAGGGCAAAAAAACTGAAATGTTTGTTAGGTCTGAAAATACAACTCAGGAGCAGGCTAAGAAAGAGTGAGATAAATTTAAATAGAAAATAAGTATTACCAGACTGCAAAGTGGACAGTGAGAGTTCCTACAGTGGGGTCCTGTTCACTGCGATGTTACTGCAACTCTAGTCGAATGACCAGTGAGTGTGTCTTAAATACAGGCAAAACTGACAGTTGTCCCTAAGACTTTGGACAGATACGTTTCAGTCATTTGCAGGGAAACAAGTAATTGATTAGTGTCGGGCCTGGAATCTGTAGTCAATGGTTTCCAGACGTAGGGTGTTCTTCGCTGTTCCTACCCTGGGGAACACCGCCATCATGATTTTGGAGGAGACTGACCATTGTTTGTATTAGAGGGGGACATCCGAGCCCCAAACTGAATCATGGGGGAATAAATCAAAGCTCCGTCGTTTACGCCTGGTGGGTAGATGTGGGTTGGCGTCGACAGTTGGAATCGAGTCTGCTGTTAGAACGTACGTGTGGTCGGATGCAGATGTAGGGACACAGAGCCCAGTTGTATTGGTGGGGATGATCATATACACTTGCCATTCGCAGAGCCACCATATTTGGTCCAGTACTATCCATGATTGGGAAGGAATGTGTCTGATCTCGGCGCACCTGGTGACGTGAACTTGGTCCAAAGGGGTCTTCGGATCCGGTCCGCTGAAGTTGAAACAGGATGGATAACAGTCTGTTCGGTTGTTGCACTGGACATACGTTGCGGTATTGACTGTAGCTGCTAATGGTACTGCGACCATGGTATGTAGGCGGTCGAGCTTTGCTGGAAGGATTCTCTCAGATTACCCAGGATACAGTTGTAGGTGAGGTTGGTGAGTTCTTCGTTCTGTCGGTTGGACCATAGCTGTGGTTGGGCTACGGCAGTAGGCAAGAGGGAACAGACATAACAACTCATTGGTTGTGGCGCGGGCTGTGAGTGCGGTGTATCTGTACCAACTGTTCCTCATCATCGGGTTGTAGTCGTTTTCTCCCTGTGTTTGGACATGGGCGAGAATAAGGTGTATCTACTCAGGCTTAGGTGTTCCTGCCGGACGGATTTTGAGTAGGCGTGTGGCGGATGGTTGTACGAAGGGGTTCACACCAATCACTTTGGGGACCATGGCTGGACTAGTAGTGCGGATGGTGATAGTAAAGAGGGGGCTTTTTCCTGGTCGGTCCGGTCGGAGGCATAGGTTGATGCAGCCTTTTTGTTGGATATTGGTCGTAAGGTCTAGCATATGTTTACCATCTTTGATGGTGGTGGCTAACTTGGTGAAGTTAGCGGTCATGGTGGTAGCTTCTTTGGAAAGGGGCCATGTGATGGTTTTGTAGCCTGTATGGAGGAGGACCTGGTCCAAGGTGTCTGGCCAGACCATTCAGACTCTGGGAGCTTGTAGGTACCAATAAAAATAACTGGAGTCAGTCCTGTGTAATCCCAAGTGAGTAAGCTGTAGGCTGAGCAAAGGTACTTGAACGACGATTGGTGTCTTGGTTAATGGGATGCAGATCTGGGGGCCCCTGATCGTTTCCTGAACCAGCTAGTGGGGCATTCTCCTCCAGTGGGAGTGTACCAAGGTTCTGGTACGTTCCCCCCATGTGGTTGAACACAGAGCGGTGATGATGATGGCCAAAATCACACGGTGAGGTCCGTCCCAACGTGGAGAAGACCAGCACTTTCTTTTTATCACCTTGACGAGTACCAGGTCTCCTGGGGACAGGACCTCCTCTGTGGGAGACAGAGAAGATGTCGGCAGATTATTTTGCATTCATCACAGTTCTTTCTTGGAACATTTTGCATAACCACTTAGTGAGGGAATCTGTTTCTCTTTTCTCTTCTACCACCAGATCTTTTTCCCACATTGTTAAGTGGGAAGGGTCTGTCGTTCACTGCCTCAAATGGTGTGCATCCCTGTGCTGTTGGAATGATTTTCATGTACGTTTCTACCAGGCTCAGGCATTCTTGCCATGGTTTTCCTGTGTCTTCCATGGTTTTTCTGAGTCTGAGTTTTACTGTTCTAATGGTTTGTTCGACAAGTCCAGCACTTTGGTTTAGTTTGATGAAATCCATGTTCAGAAGCTCGAAGGGATATGTTCCTGTTTGCCTTGTTCCATGCTTGGGTCGTTCATTGCCTTGAGAGTTGTGTCTACAGCAGTTCAGACAGTTTCTGCCAAAAAAATTGAAGTTTGGAGACCTCTGGGAACATGCATTGTTTGTTGTACTGTACT
This sequence comes from Stigmatopora nigra, assembly GCF_051989575.1. Taxonomy (NCBI): domain Eukaryota; kingdom Metazoa; phylum Chordata; class Actinopteri; order Syngnathiformes; family Syngnathidae; genus Stigmatopora; species Stigmatopora nigra. The sequence continues at coordinate 410,035 of NW_027551610.1, forward strand.
GATCATCCCTTCTGTTGAGACATGGCTCCTCCCATGGCTCAATTTGGCAATTACTTCAAACAATGATTGTGGGACGCATGGCTTGTTTTCTACTTCATAGAGTCCGTTCTTGTGTTGAGTGGCTCCTTTTGTTTCCCATTGCAGTTTCTCTTTTTCTGGGGCATGATTTTGCATTTCTCTTAGGAATTCAGCAGGGATTGGGCTGTGTCTTTCCACCGTCACGTCTTGTTCTAGGAATAGTCTACATGCCTCTATTCAGTCAGTGCCACTATTTCTGCGGCTTGTGCAGACCAGTCGCCGGGGAGTCGTCCTGTCTTGAGGTTGTCTTTTTGAGTCACCACGGCATATACGTTGTGTTTTTCTCCATCCAGGGTTTTTGATGATGATCCATCACCATAGGCAATGTGTCCGGGGGGCAATGGGTTGTCCATTAGGTCAGTTGCATATACGTGGTTAATTATGATTCGTTGAGTGGTTAACTGTGAGAATTGGTTTAACCACTTGTCGTCCGGTCTCCCATGAACTTCAGGGTGACATGTAATGGCCATGTTTGTTGTTCCTGTCCTGGGGCTGCTGGGCAGATATCTTCAGACTGTTCTCTTAGACTTTCAGCTACCTTGGCAGAATCATTCCCGACAATGTCGAGAGAGTAGAAGCTGTTAGATGTGGTGGTGTGGAAGATATTTTTGGTCTGTAAGTCCCTGGGTCGGAGGCCATTTTGGGTGGCCACTAGGCTTAGCCCAAGCTGGACCATGATATCTCGTCCCGGTAACTCTCCGATTTTCATTTTGCAGTCTGACAATAAACCCATCCCTTTTGTTGCTTTCTGACCCATATTAATCACTTACTTAATAGTTTAAACAACAATTATTTTCTAAATTACCCGAAATTGATCTCCACTTTGTGATTAACCCAATATCTCTGAACACACAAAGACCAAAAGTCCCTGACTTTGTCTTAGTTAAGTCCCTGACTCTATTAACAGACCAAGACTATAATGCCTTTGCTAATTCTTGTTCTACTTTCATTGGTCCCGGACCAATTGGTTTATTACCAGACTGCAAAGTGGACAGTGAGAGTTCCTACAGTAGGGTCCTGTTCAACGCGATGTTCCTGAAACTCTCGAATGACCAGTGTGTGTGTCTTAAATACAGGAAAAACTGACAGTTGTCACTAGGACTTTGGACAGATACATTTCAGTCATTTGCAGGGCAAAAAGTAATTGATCAGTGTCAGACAGTTGAATATTTGTGCTGACATGTCACCCCAATCACAAGACTAGGATTGTTTATTCAGTCAGACAGTTGGGTGTTTATGCTGCTATGTCAGCCGTAAGGATGACTACAATGCTGTTATACTCACAAAAACTTATACAATATGAACAAGCATTTGCAAAGATACTTTGTCTAATCTTACATATTCCCCTGCTGCCAAAAAAACTGTCAGAGACACATAGTTACTGTGTATATAGTGTAAAATCGTCCAATTCAAGTAAGTTATCCATTTGGCATTATTCTCATTGCTAAAAATTAAGTTACAATGAAAACAATCATACTTGGCCAAAACGTGATTTTCAGGGTATGAAAAGTACATTAAGGCAATAAAAACTGAAAAGTTCCCCTGCTGCCAAACAAACTGTCAGAGACACAGTTACTGTGTATATAGTGTAAAATCGTCCAATTCAAGTAAGTTTTTTATTTGGCATCGTTCAAAGTGATAGAAATTAAGTTACAATGAAAACTATCATACTTGGCCAAAACGTGATTATCAGGCCATGAAAAGCACATTAAGGCAATAAAAACTGAAACGTTCCCCTGCTGCCAACGCACTGTCAGAGACACATAGTTCCTGTGTATATAGTGTAAAATCGTCCTATCCATGTAAGTCTTTCATTGGCATCATTCTAGGTGATTCTGGAGCTATTTCCCACCATAAAAAGTGTCCAAAACAGGCATTTTGCGATTAAAATAGTGGTTGTATTAGAACCAGGCCCAGGCGATTCTGGTTGGTGTTTTTACCCTGAAATTGTGTCCAATGATGATAAGGATGTATTTTTGATTATTCTGTATAAAAATAATCATCTAGGGATGTTCAGAAGTTTTGTTACGCCCGAATCAATGACCTCAATTTGGGCACTTTATTTACAAGTGGTGGTTTTTAAGAACCAGGCCCAGTCGGTTCTGGTTGGTGCTTTTACCCAGATATAGTATCCATTGTGTGGGTAGATGTATTTTCACTATTCTGTCTAAAAATAAAGATCCAGGACAGTTCCGGGGCTATTTCCCTCCATAAATAGTGTCCAAAACATGCATTTTGCGATACAAAATAGTGGCTGCATTATAACAGGGTCCAGTCGGTTCTGGTGGGTGTTTGTATACGAAACTTGTGTCCAATTATGATGGGGATGTATACTTGACTATTCTGTATAGAAGTAATCATCTAGCGATGTTCAGAAGTTCTGTTATGCCCGAATGAATTACTTTCATTTGGTCACTTTATTTACAAGTGGTGGTTTAGAAACAGGCCCAGTCGGTTTTGGTTGGTGCTTTTACCCAGAATTTGTGTTTATTGTGTGAGTGGATGTATTTTCACTATTTTGTATAACAATAATGATCCAGGATGATTCTGGAGCTATTTCCCACCACAAACAGTGTCCAAAACAGGCATTTTGCGGTTAAAGTAGTGGTTGTATTAGAACCACGCCCAGTCGGTTCTGGTTCGTGTTTTTACTCAGAAATTGTGTCCAATGATTATGGGGATGTATTTTTTATTATTCTTTATAAAAATAATATTCTAGGGATGTTCAGAAGTTCTGTTAAGCCCTAATCAATGACCTCAATTTGGGCACTTTATTTACAAGTGGTTGTTTAGAACCAGGCCCAGTCGGTTCTGGTTGGTGCTTTACCCACAATTAGTGTCGATTGTGTGGGTTTGATGTATTTTCACTATTCTCTGTAAGAATAAAGATCCAGGGATGTTCTGAGACTATTTCCCACCAGAAATAGTGTCAAAAACATGCATTTTGCGACAAAAATAGTGGTTGTATTAGAACCAGGCCCAGTCGGTTCTGGTTTGTGTATACCCCCTTAACGTGTGTCCAATAGGAATGGGGTTGTATTTTTGACTATTCTGTATAAAAATGATCATCTAGGGATGTTCAGAAGTTCTTCTATGCCCGAATAAATGACCTCCATTTGGGCACTTTATTTTGCATGGTGGTTGTAGTAGAACCAAGCCCAGTCGGTTCTGGTTGGTGCTTTTACCCAGAGTTAGTGTTGATTGTGTAGGTGGATGTATTTTCACTATTCTGTCTAAAAATAAAGATCCAGGATGGTTCTAGGGGTATTTACCACCATAAATAGTCTCCAAAACATGCATTTTGCGATAAAAAATAGTAGTTGAAAAAATGAAAAAATGAAAATCAGACATAGGCATTGTCGTCATCATTGACTTGACAAAAAGCTTAGTAGTCATCATACCCTCAGCAGCGTATGACGAAATTGTATAGTGCTTCACCACAAGTTCGTCTTTCCAGGCCAGACACATTTATGACATTTATTTATGACATATTCATACTTGTTAGCTCTCCGCCTTGAGCGCCATTTTGCGGCGACTGCAAGATGCCTCACCGATGCCAACAAGAATAAGGTGGATCACTTACCTCTCAGTCTTTATACTTACCCTCCCTCAGTCAGCCTTTGGAAGGCAGATCTGCGCCAAACGACCTTCCTGTTACTTCATTTCGACTTGACTTAATTTCATAGTAGGGATATGTGTAGTCGTCACGTCACGTGTTGCTGCAGGTTCAGAGACCTGATGGCTGTTGGGAAAAAGCTGTCCTTGAGCCTGTTTGTCCGTGCTTTGTAGGACCTGTAGCGTCTGCCAGATGGAAGCAACTGGAACAGGCCGTGTCCAGGGTGGTATGGGTCTCCAACAATGGACCCGGCTCTTCTAAGGTATCGGGGGTTGGCAATGTCTTCTAGTGATGGCAGAGAGCAGCCGACGATCTTCTGGGCAGTGTTTATCACCCTCTGTATGGCTTTTTTGTCTGCTGCCGTGCTTCCGGTATACCACACTGTAATGCCGTAAGTCAGGATGCTCTCCACAGTGGCTCTGTAGAAGGTTGCCAGAAGCTTGGTGTCCAATTTGTCCCTTCTCAGTACCCTGAGAAAGTGGAGTCGTTTCTGGGCCTTCTTTACTAACACTGTGGTGTTTGTGGACCAGGAGAGCCTATCCGTGACGTGGACTCCCAGAAATTTGAAGGATTGGACCCTGTCTACACATACTCCGTTAATGAGGAGTGGGGCCAGGTCTGTGCTGCGCTTGCGAAAGTCCAGGATTATTTCTTTAGTCTTTGCGGTATTTAGTGTAAGATTGTTCGCCGAGCACCAAGAAGACAGTTTGTCGACCTTGTCTCTGTAAGCTGACTCATCCCCGCCTGAGATGAGTCCGATCACAGTGGTGTCATCGGCGAATTTGATGATAGAGTTTGACTGGTGGGCTGGTGTGCAGTCGTATGTGTACAAGGAGTACAGGACAGGACTCAGTACACAGCCTTGTGGTGAGCCAGTGTTCAGTGTAATGGCGGAAGAGAGGTGTGGACCCATTCTGATAGTTTGTGGTCGACCAGTCAAGAAGTTCTTTACCCAGCAGCAGATTGAAGAGGATAGTCCAAGGTGGTAGAGTTTGTCCTTCAGGATGTCCGGCTTGATGGTGTTAAAGGCTGAGCTATAGTCTATGAAAAGCATCGTCACATAGTTCCCCCGGTGCTCCAGGTGGCTCAGTGCTGTGTGAAGAGCCACAGCGATAGCATCCTCAGTGGACCTGTTTTCTCTATAAGCAAACTGGTGAGGGTCAACTGAGGGGGGGATTGTCCTTCTGATGTGTCGGGCCACCAACTTTTCAAAGCACTTCATGATCACAGGCGTGAGAGCAACAGGCCTGTAATCGTTCAAGCTGCAGATGGTTGGCCTTTTTGGGGACAGGAATGATGGTGGCAGATTTTAGGCAGGCAGGAACGATGGATAGTTGCATTATAACTGGTTAGTCTCGGTTCTGGTTGCTGTTTATATCCGAAACTTGTGTCCAAAGAGGATGGGGATGTATATTTTACTATTCTGTTTAAAAATAATCATGTAGGGATGTTTTGGGGCTTTTTTTACACAAGAATCAAAAACCTCCAATGGATCTTTATTTTGCACGGTGGTTGAATTAGAACCGGGCCCAGTCGGTTCTGGTTGCCGCTTTTACCCAGATTTAGTGTCAATTGTGTGGATGGATGCATTTTCACTATTATGTGTAAAATTAAAGATGCAGGGATGTTCTGGGAATATTTCACACCGTCAATAGTGTCCAAAACATTTTGCGATAAAAATAGTGGTTGTATTAGAACAAGGCCCAATCGGTTCTGGTTGGTGTATTTACCCAGAATTTGTGTTGATTGAGTGGGTGGATGTAGTTTCACTATTTTCTATAAAAATAATGTTTCCCACCATAAACATTGTCCAAAACAGGCATTTTGCGATTAAAAAGAGGTCGTATTAGAACCAGGCCCAGTCGGTTCTGGTTGGTGCTTCTACCCATAATTAGTGTTGAATGTGTAGATGGATGTATTTTCACTATTCTGTGTAAAAATAATGATCCAGGATGGTTCTGGAGCTATTTTCCCACCATAAACAGTGTCCAAAACAGGCATTCTGCGATTAAAATAGTGGTTGTATTAGAACCAGGCCCAGTCTGTTCTGGTTGGTGAATTTACCCGAAAAAATGTATTCATTGACGATGGGGATGTATTTTTGATTATTATGTATAAAAATAATCATCTTGGGATCTTCAGAAGTTCTGTTATTCCCGAATCAATGACCTCCATTTGGGCACATTATTGACGGAGCTCACGACCATGATCCAGTGTGTGGCTCGGATGTGTCCCTCAAACACAAATACTGGTCAGTCTCATCCAAAATCCTAATGGCTCAGTTCCCTTGAGTGGGAGCGGCAAGGAACGCCCTGCATTTGAAGACCATTGAAGGCAGGTTCCGGGCCTGTGTCGGCGCATCAGTCAGGCTGGGTAGCCGCCATGGCCCAGGTGATTTTCCAGGGCTGCCCTGCTCTTGACGGAGTGGCCACCCAGCGGGGCTGTGTGTGTGCCATGGTGGGAGACTCCTGCTGCCCCTTCATCCCTGCCGGCATGTCCTGCTCGGTCCATGATGCCCTGCAGGCTATTAGGAACATGCAGAGAGCTGTGACCGGAGATTCGGTTTCACAACGAGGATGGCTTGACTGGTTCTTCTCTGGCTCATGGAAACAGCCATTTCAATATTTCGATATTTTCACAGACACAAAAGGAGGGAATTGTGGGATGGACTGGCTAACTGGCTTAATAATTGTTTATTCTTGTCTTACCATGTGGTCATACTGGTTTTACCTTTGTTTGATAAGATCGTAGACTGCAAGGTAGACTAGCCAAACTGGTTTTACAATTGAATTAAAAGATCGTGGAATGTAAGAAAGACTAACTAGTTGGCCTTGCAATTGTTTGTTCGCCTCGCGAAATATAAGAAAGGTTGGCTAACAGGGTTTGCAATTGTTTCCTTGAATTGTGGGATGAAAAAAAGGTTCAACTTCAGGAGTAACTGTCACTCTCCAGGTCATCCAGGGTCAAGTGCACACTTGGAAACTTTCATATTCGACCAAAATGTGCTTAGCAGCGCAAAAAAAGCACATTTGGTGGTACGCGGAAAGAACGGCAGCAGACAAAAAGGCTATTTAGAAAGATATTACCACTACGCAGAAGATTGTCGGCTACTCTGCCCTCACTGGAAGACATTGCCAGCCCTCGTTACCTCAGCAGAGCCAGGGACATGATCAGGGACCCATGCCACCCTGGTCACAATCGGTTCCAGCTGCTGCTCTCTGGCAGACAGACGCTGTAAGTTTCCCACATCCGTAGGGACTCTAAACTTGGGGTAACACAACACAATCCCTTCTGTGTAATAACTTCGGGTGAGGTAATATGAATAGTCATCAGGTACAAGGTGATCTGACACCTACATGCTGAATGAAGGTAAGTGAAAGACAGTGAGAGGTAAGTGATCCACTCAGGGGGTGGTGATGCAATGTATCCATAAAGGCAGAATTGTAAATTAAGAGTCTGGAGTCATAACTTGTAAAACTGTAAAACTGTCAGAGACACAAATGTCTCTCTATATATAGTGTAATATCATCAAATTTTATAATTTAATAAGTTTTTAATTTGGCATCATTCTAATGGCTAGATATTAAGTTATAATGAAAACTATGATACTTGGCCTAAACATGATTTTCAGCGCATGAAAAGCACATTCAGGCAATAAAAACTGAAATGTTCCCCTGCTGCCAAACAAACTGTCAGAGACACATAGTTACTGTGTATATAGTGTATTATCGTCCAATTCAAGTAAGTTTTTCATTTAGCATCATTTTAAGTGATAGAAATTAAGTTATAGTAAAAATTGTGATACTTGGCCAAAACGTGATTTTCAGCACATGAAACGCACGTTAAGGCAATAAAAACTGAAATATTCCCCGGCTGCGAAACAAACTGTCAGAGACACATAGTTACTGTGTTTATAGTGTAAAATCTTCCAATTCAAGTAAGTTTTGCATTTAGCATCATTCTAAGTGATAGAAATTAAGTTATAGTGAAAATTGTGATACTTGCCCAAAACGTTATTTTCAGCACATGAAACGCACGTTAAGGCAATAAAAACTGAAATGTTCCCCTGCTTCGAAACAAACTGTCAGAGACACATAGTTACTGTGTATATAGTGTATTATCGTCCAATTCAAGTGAGTTTTTCATTAGGCATCATTCTAAGTGATAGAAATTAAGTTATAGTGAAAACTATGATACTTGGCCAAAACGTGATTTTCAGCGCATGAAACGCACGTTAAGGCAATAAAAACTGAAATATTCGCCTGCTGCGAAACAAACTGTCAGAGGCACATAGTTACTGTGTATATAGTGTAAAATCGTCCAATCCAAGTAACTTTTGCATTTAGCATCATTCTAAGTGATAGAAATTAAGTTATAGTGAAAATTGTGATACTTGGCCAAAACGTGATTTTCAGCACATGAAACGCACGTTAAGGCAATAAAAACTGAAATGTTCCCCTGCTGCGACACAAACTGTCAGAGGCACATAGTTACTGTGTATATAGTGTAAAATCGTCCAATCCAAGTAACTTTTGCATTTAGCATCATTCAAAGTGATAGAAATTAAGTTATAGTGAAAACTATGATACTTGGCCAAAACGTGATTTTCAGCGCATGAAACGCACGTTAAGGCAATAAAAACTGAAATGTTCCCCTGCTGCGAAACAAACTGTCGGAGACACATAGTTACTGTGTATATAGTGTAAAATCGTCCAATTCAAGCAAGTTTTTCATTTGGAATCATTCTAAGTGACAGAAATTAAGTTATAGTGAAAATTATGACACTTGGCCAAAACGTGATTTTCAGCGCATGAAACGCACGTTAAGGCAATAAAAACTGAAATGTTCCCCTGCTGCGAAACAAACTGTCAGAGGCACATAGTTACTGTGTATATAGTGTAAAATCGTCCAATTCAAGTAAGTTTTGCATTTAGCATCATTCTAAGTGATAGAAATTGTTATAGTGAAAATTATGACACTTGGCCAAAACGTGATTTTCAGCGCATGAAACGCACGTTAAGGCAATAAAAACTGAAATGTTCCCCTGCTGCGAAACAAACTGCCAGAGGCACATAGTTACTGTGTATATAGTGTAAAATCGTCCAATTCAAGTAAGTTTTGCATTTGGCATCATTCTAAGTGCTAGAAATTAAGTTATAGTGAAAACTATGATACTTGGCCAAAACGTCATTTTCAGCACATGAAACGCACGTTAAGGCAATAAAAACTGAAATGTTCCCCTGCTGCGAAACAAACTGTCAGAGGCACATAGTTACTGTGTATATAGTGTAAAATCGCCTAATTCAAGTAAGTTTTGCATTTAGCATCATTCTAAGTGATAGAAATTAAGTTATAGTGAAAATTATTATACTTGGCCAAAACGTGATTTTCAGCGCATGAAACGCACGTTAAGGCAATAAAAACTGAAATGATCCCCTGCTGCGAAACAAACTGTCAGAGGCACATAGTTATTGTGTATATAGTGTAAAATCGTCCAATTCAAGTAAGTTTTGCATTTAGCATCATTCTAAGTAATAGAAATTAGGTTATAGTGAAAACTATGATACTTGGCCAAAACGTGATTTTCAGCGCATGAAACGCACGTTAAGGCAATAAAAACTGAAATGTTCCCCTGCTGCGAAACAAACTGTCAGAGACACATAGTTACTGTGTATATGGTGTATTATCGTCCAATTCAAGTAAGTTCTTCATTTAGCATCATTCTAAGTGATAGAAATTAAGTTATAGTGAAAATTGTGATACTTGGCCAAAACGTGATTTTCAGCACATGAAACGCACGTTAAGGCAATAAAAACTGAAATGTTCCCCTGCTGCGAAACAAATGTCAGAGGCACATAGTTATTGTATATATAGTGTAAAATCGTCCAATTCAAGTAAGTTTTTTATTTAGCATCATTCTAAGTGATAGAAATTAAGTTATAGTGAAAACTATCATACTCGGCCAAAACATGATTTTCAGCGCATGAAACGCACGTTAAGGCAATAAAAACTGAAATGTTCCCCTGCTGCGAAACAAACTGTCAGAGACATTTAGTTACTGTGTATATAGTGTATTATCGTCCAATTCAAGTAAGTTTTTCATTTAGCATCATTCTAAGTGATAGAAATTAAGTTATAGTGAAAACTATCATACTCGGCCAAAACATGATTTTCAGCGCATGAAACGCACGTTAAGGCAATAAAAACTGAAATGTTCCCCTGCTGCGAAACAAACTGTCAGAGGCACATAGTTACTGTGTATATAGTGTATAATTGTCCAATTCAAGTAAGTTTTTTATTTTGCATCATTCTAAGTGCTAGAAATTAGGTTATAGTGAAAACTATGATACTTGGCCAAAACGTGATTTTCAGCGCATGAAATGCACGTTAAGGCAAAAAAAAACTGAAATGTTCCCCTGCTGCGAAACAAACTGCCAGAGGCACATAGTTACTGTGTCTATAGTGTAAAATCATCCAATTCAAGTAAGTATTGCATTTAGCATCATTCTAAGTGCTAGAAATTAAGTTATAGTGAAAACTATGATACTTGGCCAAAACGTGATTTTCAGCGCATGAAACGCACGTTAAGGCAATAAAAACTGAAATGTTCCCCTGCTGCGAAACAAACTGTCAGAGGCACATAGTTACTGTGTATATAGTGTATAATTGTCCAATTCAAGTAAGTTTTTCATTTTGCATCATTCTAAGTGTTAGAAATTAGGTTATAGTGAAAACTATGATACTTGGCCAAAACGTGATTTTCAGCGCATGAAATGCACATTAAGGCAATAAAAACTGAAATGTTCCCCTGCTGCGAAACAAACTGTCAGTGACACATAGTTACTGTGTATATAGTGTATAATCGTCCAAATTAAGTAGGTTTTTCATTTGATATCATTCTAAGTGATGGAAGTTAGGGTTAGGGTTAGGGTTAGGGTTAGGGTTAGGGTTAGGGTTAGAGTTAGGGTTAGGGTTAGGGTTAGGGTTAGGGTTAGGATTAGGGTTAGGTTAAGTTATAGTGAAAACTATGATACTTGGCCAAAACGTGATTTTCAGCGCATGAAACGCACATTAGGGCAAAAAAACTGAAATGTTTGTTAGGTCTGAAAATACAACTTCAGGAGCAGGCTAAGAAAGAGTGAGATAAATTTAAATAGAAAATATGTATTACCAGACTGCAAAGTGGACAGTGAGAGTTCCTACAGTGGGGTCCTGTTCACTGCGATGTTACTTCAACTCTAGTCGAATGACCAGTGAGTGTGTCTTAAATACAGGCAAAACTGACAGTTGTCCCTAAGACTTTGGACAGATACGTTTCAGTCATTTGCAGGGAAACAAGTAATTGATTAGTGTCGGGCCTGGAATCTGTAGTCAATGGTTTCCAGACGTAGGGTGTTCTTCGCTGTTCCTACCCTGGGGAACACCGCCATCATGATTTTGGAGGGGACTGACCATTGTTTGTATTAGAGGGGGACATCCGAGCCCCAAACTGAATCATGGGGGAAGAAATCAAAGCTCCGTCGTTGACGCCTGGTGGGTAGATGTGGGTTGGCGTCGACAGTTGGAATCGAGTCTGCTGTTAGAACGTACGTGTGTTCGGATGCAGATGTAGGGACACAGAGCCCAGTTGTATTGGTGGGGATGATCATATACACTTGCCATTCGCAGATCCACCATATTTGGTCCAGTACTGTCCATGATTGAGAAGGAATGTGTCTGATCTCGGCACACCTGGTGACGTGAACTTGGTCTAAAGGGGTCTTCGGATCCGGTCCGCTGAAGTTGAAACAGGATGGATAACAGTCTGTTCGGTGTTTGCACTGGACATACGTTGCGGTATTGACTGTAGCTGCTAATGGTACTGCGACCATGGTATGTAGGCGGTCGAGCTTTGCTGGAAGGATTCTCTCAAATTACCCAGAATACAGTTGTAGGTGAGGGTGGCGAGTTCTTCGTTCTGTCGGTTGGCCCATAGCTGTGGTTGGGCTACGGCAGTAGGCAAGAGGGAACAGACATAACAACTCATTGGTTGTGGCGCGGGCTGTGAGTGCGGTGTATCTGTACCAACTGTTCCTCATCATCAGGTTGTAGTCGTTTTCTTGCTGTGTTTGTTTGTTTGTTTGTTTTGCACTACAAGCGCCTGAGGATTGCCCTCAGATAGCGCTAGAGCTGCCACTGGAACGCGGATTATTTCATCCGGGGGGTAGTCGGAGGTGGGGGCAGTCAAATGTCTCCGGCTGGATGAAAAACGTAGGGTGCCACGGTCCTTGTTGGCAGCTCTGAGTGGTATTAGTTGGAATTCGCAGGCCGCGGCGAGCGGCCTCTCAGGAGACACCACGTGAAGGTTTCCAACTTTGTCTCCCTTCTTGCTGTGTTTGGACATGGGCGAGCATAAGGTGTATCTACTCAGGCTTAGGTGTTCCTGCCGGACGGATTTTGAGTAGGCGTGTGGCGGATGGTTGTACGAAGGGGTTCACACCAATCACTTTTGGGACCATGGCTGGACTAGTAGTGCGGATGGTGATAGTAAAGAGGGGGCCTTTTCCTGGTCGGTCCGGTCGGAGGCATAGGTTGATGCAGCCTTTTTGTTGGATATTGGTCGTAAGGTCTAGCATATGTTTACCATCTTTGATGGTGGTGGCTAACTTGGTGAAGTTAGCGGTCATGGTGGTAGCTTCTTTGGAAAGGGGCCATGTGATGGTTTTGTAGCCTGTATGGAGGAGGACCTGGTCCAAGGTGTCTGGCCAGACCATTCAGACTCTGGGAGCTTGTAGGTACCAATAAAAATAACTGGAGTCAGTCCTGTGTAATCCCAAGTGAGTAAGCTGTAGGCTGAGCAAAGGTACTTGAACGACGATTGGTGTCTTGGTTAATGGGATGCAGATCTGGTGTCCCTGATCGTTTCCTGAACCAGCTAGTGGGGCATTCTCCTCCAGTGGGAATGTACCAAGGTTCTGGTACGTTCCCTCCATGTGGTTGAACACAGAGCGGTGATGATGATGGCCAAAATCACACGGTGAGGTCCGTCCCAACGTGGAGAAGACCAGCACTTTCTTTTTATCACCTTGACGAGTACCAGGTCTCCTGGGGACAGGACCTCCTCTGTGGGAGACAGAGAAGATGTCGGCAGATTATTTTGCATTCATCACAGTTCTTTCTTGGAACATTTTGCATAACCACTTAGTGAGGGAATCTGTTTCTCTTTTCTCTTCTACCACCAGATCTTTTTCCCACATTGTTAAGTGGAAGGGTCTGTCGTTCACTGCCTCAAATGGTGTGCATCCCTGTGCTGTTGGAATGATTCTCATGTACGTTTCTACCAGGCTCAGGCATTCTTGCCATGGTTTTCCTGTATCTTCCATGGTTTTTCTGAGTCTGAGTTTTACTGTTCTAATGGTTTGTTCGACGAGTCCAGCACTTTGGTTCAGTTTGATGAAATCCATGTTCAGAAGCTCGAAGGGATATGTTCCTGTTTGCCTTGTTCCATGCTTGGGTTGTTCATTGCCTTGAGAGTTGTGTCTACAGCAGTTTAGACAGTTTCTGCAAAATAATTGAGGTAAGTTTGGAGACCTCTGGGAACATGCATTGTTTGTTGTACTGTACTGATCATCCCTCCTGTTGAGACATGGCTCCTCCCATGGCTCAATTTGGCAATTACTTCAAACAATGATCGTGTCACGCATGGCTTGTTTTCTACTGCATAGAGTCCGTTCTTGTGTTGAGTGGCTCCTTCTGTTTCCCATTGCAGTTTCTCTTTTTCTGGGGAATGATTTTGCATTTCTCTTAGGAATTCAGCAGGGATTGGGCTGTGTCTTTCCACCGTCACGTCTTGTTCTAGGAATAGTCTACATGCCTCTGTCAGTGCCACTATTTCTGCGGCTTGTGCAGACCAGTCGCCGGGGAGTCGTCCTGTCTTGAGGTTGTCTTTTTGAGTCACCACGGCATATACGTTGTGTTTTTCTCCATCCAGGGTTTTTGATGATGATCCATCCCCATAGGCAATGTGTCCGGGGGGCAATGGGTTGTCCATTAGGTCAGTTGCATATACGTGGTTAATTATGATTCGTTGAGTGGGCAACTGTGAGAATTGGTTTAACCACTTGTCGTCCGGTCTCCCATGAACTTCAGGGTGACATGTAATGGCCATGTTTGTTGTTCCTGTCCTGGGGCTGCTGGGCAGATATCTTCAGACTGTTCTCTTAGACTTTCAGCTACCTTGGCAGAATCATTCCCGACAATGTCGAGAGAGTAGAAGCTGTTAGATGTGGTGGTGTGGAAGATATTTTTGGTCTGTAATTCCCTGGGTCGGAGGCCATTTTGGGTGGCCACTAGGCTTAGCCCAAGCTGGACCATGGCATCATTCCAAGTGATAGAAATTAAGTTATAGTGAAAATTATGATACTTGGCCAAAACGTGATTTTCAGCGCATGAAACGCACGTTAAGGCAATAAAAACTGAAATGTTCCCCTGCTGCGAAACAAACTGTCAGAGGCACATAGTTACTGTGTATATAGTGTAAAATCGTCCAATTCAAGTAAGTTATCCATTTGGCATCATTCTCATTGATAAAAATTAAGTTACAATGAAAACAATCATACTTGGCCAAAACGTGATTTTCAGGGTATGAAAAGTACATTAAGGCAATAAAAACTGAAAAGTTCCCCTGCTGCCAAACAAACTGTCAGAGACACATAGTTCCTGTGTATATAGTGTAAAATCGTCCTATCCATGTAAGTCTTTCATTGGCATCATTCTAGGTGATTCTGGAGCTATTTCCCACCATAAAAAGTGTCCAAAACAGGCATTTTGCGATTAAAATAGTGGTTGTATTAAAACCAGGCCCAGGCGATTCTGGTTGGTGTTTTTACCCTGAAATTGTGTCCAATGATGATAAGGATGTATTTTTGATTATTCTGTATAAAAATAATCATCTAGGGATGTTCAGATGTTTTGTTACGCCCGAATCAATGACCTCAATTTGGGCACTTTATTTACAAGTGGTGGTTTTTAAGAACCAGGCCCAGTCGGTTCTGGTTGGTGCTTTTACCCAGATATAGTATCCATTGTGTGGGTAGATGTATTTTCACTATTCTGTCTAAAAATAAAGATCCAGGACAGTTCCGGGGCTATTTCCCTCCATAAATAGTGTCCAAAACATGCATTTTGCGATACAATATAGTGGCTGCATTATAACAGGGTCCAGTCGGTTCTGGTGGGTGTTTGTATACGAAACTTGTGTCCAATTATGATGGGGATGTATACTTGACTATTCTGTATAGAAGTAATCATCTAGCGATGTTCAGAAGTTCTGTTATGCCCGAATGAATTACTTTCATTTGGTCACTTTATTTACAAGTGGTGGTTTAGAAACAGGCCCAGTCGGTTTTGGTTGGTGCTTTTACCCAGAATTTGTGTTTATTGTGTGAGTGGATGTATTTTCACTATTTTGTATAACAATAATGATCCAGGATGATTCTGGAGCTATTTCCCACCACAAACAGTGTCCAAAACAGGCATTTTGCGGTTAAAGTAGTGGTTGTATTAGAACCACGCCCAGTCGGTTCTGGTTCGTGTTTTTACCCAGAAATTGTGTCCAATGATTATGGGGATGTATTTTTTATTATTCTTTATAAAAATAATATTCTAGGGATGTTCAGAAGTTCTGTTATGCCCTAATCAATGACCTCAATTTGGGCACTTTATTTACAAGTGGTTGTTTAGAACCAGGCCCAGTCGGTTCTGGTTGGTGCTTTACCCACAATTAGTGTCGATTGTGTGGGTTTGATGTATTTTCACTATTCTCTGTAAGAATAAAGATCCAGGGATGTTCTGAGACTATTTCCCACCAGAAATAGTGTCAAAAACATGCATTTTGCGACAAAAATAGTGGTTGTATTAGAACCAGGCCCAGTCGGTTCTGGTTTGTGTATACCCCCTTAACGTGTGTCCAATAGGAATGGGGTTGTATTTTTGACTATTCTGTATAAAAATTATCATCTAGGGATGTTCAGAAGTTCTTCTATGCCCGAATAAATGACCTCCATTTGGGCACTTTATTTTGCATGTTGGTTGTAGTAGAACCAAGCCCAGTCGGTTCTGGTTGGTGCTTTTACCCAGAGTTAGTGTTGATTGTGTAGGTGGATGTATTTTCACTATTCTGTCTAAAAATAAAGATCCAGGATGTTTCTAGGGGTATTTACTACCATAAATAGTCTCCAAAACATGCATTTTGTGATAAAAAATAGTAGTGAAGGCAGGTTCCGGGCCTGTGTCGGCGCATCAGTCAGGCTGGGTAGCCGCTATGGCCCAGGTGATTTTCCAGGGCTGCCCTGCTCTTGACGGAGTGGCCACCCAGCGGGGCTGTGTGTGTTTCATGGTGGGAGACTCGTGCTGCCCCTTCATCCCTGCCGGCATGTCCTGCTCGGTCCATGATGCCCTGCAGGCTATTAGGAACATGCAGAGAGCTGTGACCGGAGATCCGGTTCCACAACGAGGATGGCTTGACTGGTTCTTCTCTGGCTCATGGAAACAGCCACTTCAATATTTCAATATTTTCACAGACACAAAAGGAGGGAATTGTGGGATGGACTGGCTAACTGGCTTAATAATTGTTTATTCTTGTCGCACCATGTGGTCATACTGGTTTAACTTTGTTTTTTAAGATCGTAGAATGCAAGGTAGACTAGCCAAACTGGTTTTACAATTGAATTAAAAGATGGTGGAATGTAAGAAAGACTAACTAGTTGGCCTTGCAATTGTTTGTTCGCCTCGAGAAATATAAGAAAGGCTGGCTAACAGGGTTTGCAATTTTTTCCTTGTATTGTGCGATGAAAAGAGGTTCAACTTCAGGAGTAACTGTCACTCTCCAGGTCATCTAGGGTCAAGTGCACACTTGAAAACTTTCATATTCGACCAAAACGTGCTTATCAGCACATAAAAAGCACATTTGGTGGTACGCGGGAAGAACGGCAGCAGACAAAAAGGCTATTTAGAAAGGTATCACCACTACGCAGAAGAACGTCGGCTACTCTGCCCTCACTGGAAGACATTGCCAGCCCTCGTTACCTCAGCAGAGCCAGGGACATGATCAGGGACCCATGCCACCCTGGTCACAAACGGTTCCAGCTGCTGCTCTCTGGCAGACAGACGCTGTAAGTTTCCCACATCCGTTGGGACTCTAAACTTGGGGTAACACAACACAATCCCTTCTGTGTAATAACTTCGGGTGAGGTAATATGAATAGACATTAGGTACAAGGTGATCTGACACCTACATGCTGAATGAAGGTAAGTGAAAGACAGTGAGAGGTAAGAGATCCACTCAAGGGGTGGTGATGCAATGTATCCATAAAGGCAGAATTGTAAATTAAGAGTCTGGAGTCATAACTTGTAAAACGGTGTAAAAATGTCAGAGACACAAATGACATAGTGTAATATCATCAAATTTTATAATTTAATAAGTTTTTCATTTGGCATCATTCTAATGGCTAGATATTAAGTTATAATGAAAACTATGATACTTGGCCAAAACGTGATTTTCAGCGCATGAAACGCACGTTAAGCCAATAAAAACTGAAATGTTCCCCTGCTGCGAAACAAACTGTCAGAGACACATAGTTACTGTGTATATAGTGTATAATTGTCCAATTCAAGTAAGTATTGCATTTAGCATCATTCTAAGTGCTAGAAATTAAGTTATAGTGAAAACTATGATACATGGCCAAAACGTGATTTTCAGCGCATGAAACGCACGTTAAGGCAATAAAAACTGAAATGTTCCCCTGCTGCGAAACAAACTGTCAGAGGCACATAGTTACTGTGTCTATAGTGTAAAATCATCCAGTTCAAGTAAGTATTGCATTTAGCATCATTCTAAGTGCTAGAAATTAAGTTATAGTGAAAACTATGATACTTGGCCAAAACGTGATTTTCAGCGCATGAAACGCCCGTTAAGGCAATAAAAACTGAAATGTTCCCCTGCTGCGAAACAAACACTCAGAGGCACATAGTTACTGTGTATATAGTGTATAATTGTCCAATTCAAGTAAGTTTTTCATTTTGCATCATTCTAAGTGCTAGAAATTAAGTTATAGTGAAAACTATGATACTTGGCCAAAACGTGATTTTCAGCGCATGAAATGCACATTAAGGCAATAAAAACTGAAATGTTCCCCCGCTGCGAAACAAACTGTCAGTGACACATAGTTACTGTGTATATAGTGTATAATCGTCCAAATTAAGTAGGTTTTTCATTTGATATCATTCTAAGTGATGAAAGTTAGGGTTAGGGTTAGGTTAAGTTATAGTGAAAACTATGATACTTGGCCAAAACATGATTTTCAGCGCATGAAACGCACATTAGGGCAAAAAAACTGAAATGTTTGTTAGGTCTGAAAATACAACTTCAGGAGCAGGCTAAGAAAGAGTGAGATAAATTTAAATAGAAAATATGTATGACCAGACTGCAAAGTGGACAGAGAGTTCCTACAGTGGGCTCCTGTTCACTGCGATGTTACTGCAACTCTAGTCGAATGACCAGTGAGTGTGTCTTAAATACAGGGAAAACTGACAGTTGTCCCTAAGACTTTGGACAGATACGTTTCAGTCATTTGCAGGGCAACAAGTAATTGATTAGTGTCGGGCCTGGAATCTGTAGTCAATGGTTTCCAGACGTAGGGTGTTCTTCGCTGTTCCTACCCTGGGGAATACCGCCATCATGATTTTGGAGGAGACTGACCGGTGTTTGTATTAGAGGGGGACATCCGAGCCCCAAACTGAATCATGGGGGAAGAAATCAAAGCTCCGTCGTTGACGCCTGGTGGGTAGATGTGGGTTGGCGTCGACAGTTGGAATCGAGTCTGCTGTTAGAACGTACGTGTGGTCGGATGCAGATGTAGGGACACAGAGCCCAGTTGTATTGGTGGGGATGATCATATACACTTGCCATTCGCAGAGCCACCATATTTGGTCCAGTACTGTCCATGATTGGGAAGGAATGTGTCTGATCCTGGCGCACCTGGTGACGTGAACTTGGTCCAAAGGGGTCTTCGGATCCGGTCCGCTGAAGTTGAAACAGGATGGATAACAGTCTGTTCGGTTGTTGCACTGGACATACGTTGCGGTATTGACTGTAGCTGCTAGTGGTACTGCGACCATGGTATGTAGGCGGTCGAGCTTTGCTGGAAGGATTCTCTCAGATTACCCAGGATACAGTTGTAGGTGAGGTTGGCGAGTTCTTCGTTCTGTCGGTTGGACCATAGCTGTGGTTGGGCTACGGCAGTAGGCAAAAGGGAACAGACATAACAACTCATTGGTTGTGGCGCGGGCTGTGAGTGCGGTGTATCTGTACCAACTGTTCCTCATCATCGGGTTGTAGTCGTTTTCTTCCTGTGTTTGGACATGGGCGAGAATAAGGTGTATCTACTCAGGCTTAGGTGTTCCTGCCGGACGGATTTTGAGTAGGCGCGTGGCGGATGGTTGTACGAAGGGGTTCACACCAATCACTTTGGGGACCATGGCTGGACTAGTAGTGCGGATGGTGATCGTAAAGAGGGGGCCTTTTCCTGGTCGGTCCGGTCAGAGGCATAGGTTGATGCAGCCTTTTTGTTGGATATTGGTCGTAAGGTCTAGCATATGTTTACCATCTTTGATGGTGGTGGCTAACTTGGTGAAGTTAGCGGTCATGGTGGTAGCTTCTTTGGAAAGGGGCCATGTGATGGTTTTGTAGCCTGTATGGAGGAGGACCTGGTCCAAGGTGTCTGGCCAGACCATTCAGACTCTGGGGAGCTTGTAGGTACCAATAAAAATAACTGGAGTCAGTCCTGTGTAATCCCAAGTGAGTAAGCTGTAGGCTGAGCAAAGGTACTTGAACAACGATTGGTGTCTTGGTTAATGGGATGCAGATCTGGGGGCCCCTGATCGTTTCCTGAACCAGCTAGTGGGGCATTCTCCTCCAGTGGGAGTGTACCAAGGTTCTGGTACGTTCCCCCCATGTGGTTGAACACAGAGCGGTGATGATGATGGCCAAAATCACACGGTGAGGTCCGTCCCAACGTGGAGAAGACCAGCACTTTCTTTTTATCACCTTGACGAGTACCAGGTCTCCTGGGGACAGGACCTCCTCTGTGGGAGACAGAGAAGATGTCGGCAGATTATTTTGCATTCATCACAGTTCTTTCTTGGAACATTTTGCATAACCACTTATTGAGGGATTCTGTTTCTCCTTTCTCTTTTACCACGAGATCTTTTTCCCACATTGTTAGTGGAAGATTCTGTCTTTCACTGCCTCAAATGGTGTGCATCCCTGTGCTGTTGGAATGATTGTCATGTACGTTTCTACCAGGCTCAGGCATTCTTGCCATGGTTTTCCTGTATCTTCCATGGTTTTTCTGAGTCTGAGTTTTACTGTTCTAATGGTTTGTTCGACGAGTCCAGCACTTTGGTTCAGTTTGATGAAATCCATGTTCAGAAGCTCGAAGGGATATGTTCCTGTTTGCCTTGTTCCATGCTTGGGTTGTTCATTGCCTTGAGAGTTGTGTCTACAGCAGTTTAGACAGTTTCTGCAAAATAATTGAGGTAAGTTTGGAGACCTCTGGGAACATGCATTGTTTGTTGTACTGTACTGATCATCCCTCCTGTTGAGACATGGCTCCTCCCATGGCTCAATTTGGCAATTACTTCAAACAATGATCGTGTCACGCATGGCTTGTTTTCTACTGCATAGAGTCCATTCTTGTGTTGAGTGGCTCCTTCTGTTTCCCATTGCAGTTTCTCTTTTTCTGGGGAATGATTTTGCATTTCTCTTAGGAATTCAGCAGGGATTGGGCTGTGTCTTTCCACCGTCACGTCTTGTTCTAGGAATAGTCTACATGCCTCTGTCAGTGCCACTATTTCTGCGGCTTGTGCAGACCAGTCGCCGGGGAGTCGTCCTGTCTTGAGGTTGTCTTTTTGAGTCACCACGGCATATACGTTGTGTTTTTCTCCATCCAGGGTTTTTGATGATGATCCATCCCCATAGGCAATGTGTCCGGGGGGCAATGGGTTGTCCATTAGGTCAGTTGCATATACGTGGTTAATTATGATTCGTTGAGTGGGCAACTGTGAGAATTGGTTTAACCACTTGTCGTCCGGTCTCCCATGAACTTCAGGGTGACACGTAATGGCCATGTTTGTTGTTCCTGTCCTGGGGCTGCTGGGCAGATATCTTCAGACTGTTCTCTTAGACTTTCAGCTACCTTGGCAGAATCATTCCCGACAATGTCGAGAGAGTAGAAGCTGTTAGATGTGGTGGTGTGGAAGATATTTTTGGTCTGTAATTCCCTGGGTCGGAGGCCATTTTGGGTGGCCACTAGGCTTAGCCCAAGCTGGACCATGATATCTCGTCCCGGTAACTCTCCGATTTTCATTTTGCAGTCTGACAATAAACCCATCCCTTTTGTTGCTTTCTGACCCATATTAATCACTTACTTAATAGTTTAAACAACAATTATTTTCTAAATTACCCGAAATTGATCTCCACTTTGTGATTAACCCAATATCTCTGAACACACAAAGACCAAAAGTCCCTGACTTTGTCTTAGTTAAGTCCCTGACTCTATTAACAGACCAAGACTATAATGCCTTTGCTAATTCTTGTTCTACTTTCATTGGTCCCGGACCAATTGGTTTATTACCAGACTGCAAAGTGGACAGTGAGAGTTCCTACAGTAGGGTCCTGTTCAACGCGATGTTCCTGAAACTCTAGTCGAATGACCAGTGTGTGTGTCTTAAATACAGGAAAAACTGACAGTTGTCACTAGGACTTTGGACAGATACATTTCAGTCATTTGCAGGGCAAAAAGTAATTGATCAGTGTCAGACAGTTGAATATTTGTGCTGACATGTCACCCCAATCACAAGACTAAGATTGTTTATTCAGTCAGACAGTTGGGTGTTTATGCTGCTATGTCAGCCGTAAGGATGACTACAATGCTGTTATACTCACAAAAACTTATACAATATGAACAAGCATTTGCAAAGATACTTTGTCTAATCTTACATATTCCCCTGCTGCCAAAAAACTGTCAGAGACACATAGTTACTGTGTATATAGTGTAAAATCGTCCAATTCAAGTAAGTTATCCATTTGGCATTATTCTCATTGATAAAAATTAAGTTACAATGAAAACAATCATACTTGGCCAAAACGTGATTTTCAGGGTATGAAAAGTACATTAAGGCAATAAAAACTGAAAAGTTCCCCTGCTGCCAAACAAACTGTCAGAGACACAGTTACTGTGTATATAGTGTAAAATCGTCCAATTCAAGTAAGTTTTTTATTTGGCATCGTTCAAAGTGATAGAAATTAAGTTACAATGAAAACTATCATACTTGGCCAAAACGTGATTATCAGGCCATGAAAAGCACATTAAGGCAATAAAAACTGAAAAGTTCCCCTGCTGCCAACGCACTGTCAGAGACACATAGTTCCTGTGTATATAGTGTAAAATCGTCCTATCCATATAAGTCTTTCATTGGCATCATTCTAGGTGATTCTGGAGCTATTTCCCACCATAAAAAGTGTCCAAAACAGGCATTTTGCGATTAAAATAGTTGTTGTATTAGAACCAGGCCCAGGCGATTCTGGTTGGTGTTTTTACCCTGAAATTGTGTCCAATGATGATAAGGATGTATTTTTGATTATTCTGTAAAAAAATAATCATCTAGGGATGTTCAGAAGTTTTGTTACGCCCGAATCAATGACCTCAATTTGGGCACTTTATTTACAAGTGGTGGTTTTTAAGAACCAGGCCCAGTCGGTTCTGGTTGGTGCTTTTACCCAGATATAGTATCCATTGTGTGGGTAGATGTATTTTCACTATTCTGTCTAAAAATAAAGATCCAGGACAGTTCCGGGGCTATTTCCCTCCATAAATAGTGTCCAAAACATGCATTTTGCGATACAAAATAGTGGCTGCATTATAACAGGGTCCAGTCGGTTCTGGTGGGTGTTTGTATACGAAACTTGTGTCCAATTATGATGGGGATGTATACTTGACTATTCTGTATAGAAGTAATCATCTAGCGATGTTCAGAAGTTCTGTTATGCCCGAATGAATTACTTTCATTTGGTCACTTTATTTACAAGTGGTTGTTTAGAAACAGGCCCAGTCGGTTTTGGTTGGTGCTTTTACCCAGAATTTGTGTTTATTGTGTGAGTGGATGTATTTTCACTATTTTGTATAACAATTATGATCCAGGATGATTCTGGAGCTATTTTCCACCACAAACAGTGTCCAAAACAGGCATTTTGCGGTTAAAGTAGTGGTTGTATTAGAACCACGCCCAGTCGGTTCTGGTTCGTGTTTTTACCCAGAAATTGTGTCCAATGATTATGGGGATGTATTTTTTATTATTCTTTATAAAAATAATATTCTAGGGATGTTCAGAAGTTCTGTTATGCCCTAATCAATGACCTCAATTTGGGCACTTTATTTACAAGTGGTTGTTTAGAACCAGGCCCAGTCGGTTCTGGTTGGTGCTTTACCCACAATTAGTGTCGATTGTGTGGGTTTGATGTATTTTCACTATTCTCTGTAAGAATAAAGATCCAGGGATGTTCTGAGACTATTTCCCACCAGAAATAGTGTCAAAAACATGCATTTTGCGACAAAAATAGTGGTTGTATTAGAACCAGGCCCAGTCGGTTCTGGTTTGTGTATACCCCCTTAACGTGTGTCCAATAGGAATGGGGTTGTATTTTTGACTATTCTGTATAAAAATTATCATCTAAGGATGTTCAGAAGTTCTTCTATGCCCGAATAAATGACCTCCATTTGGGCACTTTATTTTGCATGGTGGTTGTATTAGAACCAAGCCCAGTCGGTTCTGGTTGGTGCTTTTACCCAGAGTTAGTGTTGATTGTGTAGGTGGATGTATTTTCACTATTCTGTCTAAAAATAAAGATCCAGGATGGTTCTAGGGGTATTTACTACCATAAATAGTCTCCAAAACATGCATTTTGTGATAAAAAATAGTAGTTGAAAAAATGAAAAAATGAAAATCAGACATAGGCATTGTCGTCATCATTGACTTGACAAAAAGCCTAGTAGTCATCATACCCTCAGCAGCGTATGACGAAATTGTATAGTGCTTCTCCACAAGTTCGTCTTCCCAGGCCAGACACATTTATGACATTTATTTATGACATATTCATACTTGTTAGCTCTCCGCCTTGAGCGCCATTTTGCGGCGACTGCAAGATGCCTCACCGATGCCAACAAGAATAAGGTGGATCACTTACCTCTCAGTCTTTATACTTACCCTCCCTCAGTCAGCCTTTGGAAGGCAGATCTGCGCCAAACGACCTTCCTGTTACTTCATTTCGACTTGACTTAATTTCATAGTAGGGATATGTGTAGTCGTCACGTCACGTGTTGCTGCAGGTTCAGAGAGCTGATGGCTGTTGGGAAAAAGCTGTCCTTGAGGCTGTTTGTCCGTGCTTTGTAGGACCTGTAGCGTCTGCCAGATGGAAGCAACTGGAACAGGCCGTGTCCAGGGTGGTATGGGTCTCCAACAATGGACCCGGCTCTTCTAAGGTATCGGGGGTTGGCAATGTCTTCTAGTGATGGCAGAGAGCAGCCGACGATCTTCTGGGTAGTGTTTATCACCCTCTGTATGGCTTTTTTGTCTGCTGCCGTGCTTCCGGTATACCACACTGTAATGCCGTAAGTCAGGATGCTCTCCACAGTGGCTCTGTAGAAGGTTGCCAGAAGCTTGGTGTCCAATTTGTCCCTTCTCAGTACCCTGAGAAAGTGGAGTCGTTTCTGGGCCTTCTTTACTAACACTGTGGTGTTTGTGGACCAGGAGAGCCTATCCGTGACGTGGACTCCCAGAAATTTGAAGGATTGGACCCTGTCTACACATACTCCGTTAATGAGGAGTGGGGCCAGGTCTGTGCTGCGCTTGCGAAAGTCCAGGATTATTTCTTTAGTCTTTGCGGTATTTAGTGTAAGATTGTTCGCCGAGCACCAAGAAGACAGTTTGTCGACCTCGTCTCTGTAAGCTGACTCAT
Source organism: Stigmatopora nigra (assembly GCF_051989575.1). Lineage (NCBI taxonomy): Eukaryota > Metazoa > Chordata > Actinopteri > Syngnathiformes > Syngnathidae > Stigmatopora > Stigmatopora nigra. The sequence continues at coordinate 434,780 of NW_027551610.1, forward strand.
CCCCGCCTGAGATGAGTCCGATCACAGTGGTGTCATCGGCGAATTTGATGATAGAGTTTGACTGGTGGGCTGGTGTGCAGTCGTATGTGTACAAGGAGTACAGGACAGGACTCAGTACACAGCCTTGTGGTGAGCCAGTGTTCAGTGTAATGGCGGAAGAGAGGTGTGGACCCATTCTGACAGTTTGTGGTCGACCAGTCAAGAAGTTCTTTACCCAGCAGCAGATTGAAGAGGATAGTCCAAGGTGGTAGAGTTTGTCCTTCAGGATGTCCGGCTTGATGGTGTTAAAGGCTGAGCTATAGTCTATGAAAAGCATCGTCACATAGTTCCCCCGGTGCTCCAGGTGGCTCAGTGCTGTGTGAAGAGCCACAGCGATAGCATCCTCAGTGGACCTGTTTTCTCTATAAGCAAACTGGTGAGGGTCAACTGAGGGGGGGATTGTCCTTCTGATGTGTCGGGCCACCAACTTTTTAAAGCACTTCATGATCACAGGCGTGAGAGCAACAGGCCTGTAATCGTTCAAGCTGCAGATGGTTGGCCTTTTTGGGGACAGGAATGATGGTGGCAGATTTTAGGCAGGCAGGAACGATGGATAGTTGCATTATAACTGGTTAGTCTCGGTTCTGGTTGCTGTTTATATCCGAAACTTGTGTCCAAAGAGGATGGGGATGTATATTTTACTATTCTGTTTAAAAATAATCATGTAGGGATGTTTTGGGGCTTTTTTTACACAAGAATCAAAAACCTCCAATGGATCTTTATTTTGCACGGTGGTTGAATTAGAACCGGGCCCAGTCGGTTCTGGTTGCCGCTTTTACCCAGATTTAGTGTCAATTGTGTGGATGGATGCATTTTCACTATTATGTGTAAAATTAAAGATGCAGGGATGTTCTGGGAATATTTCACACCGTCAATAGTGTCCAAAACATTTTGCGATAAAAATAGTGGTTGTATTAGAACAAGGCCCAATCGGTTCTGGTTGGTGTATTTACCCAGAATTTGTGTTGATTGAGTGGGTGGATGTAGTTTCACTATTTTCTATAAAAATAATGTTTCCCACCATAAACATTGTCCAAAACAGGCATTTTGCGATTAAAAAAGAGGTCGTATTAGAACCAGGCCCAGTCGGTTCTGGTTGGTGCTTCTACCCATAATTAGTGTTGAATGTGTAGATGGATGTATTTTCACTATTCTGTGTAAAAATAATGATCCAGGATGGTTCTGGAGCTATTTTCCCACCATAAACAGTGTCCAAAACAGGCATTCTGCGATTAAAATAGTGGTTGTATTAGAACCAGGCCCAGTCTGTTCTGGTTGGTGAATTTACCCGAAAAATTGTATCCATTGACGATGGGGATGTATTTTTGATTATTATGTATAAAAATAATCATCTAGGGATCTTCAGAAGTTCTGTTATTCCCGAATCAATGACCTCCATTTGGGCACATTATTGACGGAGCTCACGACCATGATCCAGTGTGTGGCTCGGATGTGTCCCTCAAACACAAATACTGGTCAGTCTCATCCAAAATCCTAATGGCTCAGTTCCCTTGAGTGGGAGCGGCAAGGAACGCCCTGCATTTGAAAAACATTGAAGGCAGGTTCCGGGCCTGTGTCAGCGCATCAGTCAGGCTGGGTAGCCGCTATGGCCCAGGTGATTTTCCAGGGCTGCCTGGCTATTTAGAAAGGTATCACCACTACGCAGAAGAACGTCGGCTACTCTGCCCTCACTGGAAGACATTGCCAGCCCTCGTTACCTCAGCAGAGCCAGGGACATGATCAGGGACCCATGCCACCCTGGTCACAATCGGTTCCAGCTGCTGCTCTCTGGCAGACAGACGCTGTAAGTTTCCCACATCCGTTGGGACTCTAAACTTGGGGTAACACAACACAATCCCTTCTGTGTAATAACTTCGGGTGAGGTAATATGAATAGACATTAGGTACAAGGTGATCTGACACCTACATGCTGAATGAAGGTAAGTGAAAGACAGTGAGAGGTAAGAGATCCACTCAAGGGGTGGTGATGCAATGTATCCATAAAGGCAGAATTGTAAATTAAGAGTCTGGAGTCATAACTTGTAAAACTGTGTAAAAATGTCAGAGACACAAATGACATAGTGTAATATCATCAAATTTTATAATTTAATAAGTTTTTCATTTGGCATCATTCTAATGGCTAGATATTAAGTTATAATGAAAACTATGATACTTGGCCAAAACGTGATTTTCAGCGCATGAAACGCACGTTAAGCCAATAAAAACTGAAATGTTCCCCTGCTGCGAAACAAACTGTCAGAGACACATAGTTACTGTGTATATAGAGTATAATTGTCCAATTCAAGTAAGTTTTTCATTTGGCATCATTCTAAGTGATATAAATTAAGTTATAGTGAAAATTATGATACTTGGCCAAAACGTGATTTTCAGCGCATGAAACGCACGTTAAGGCAATAAAAACTGAAATATTCCCCTGCTGCGAAACAAACTGTCAGAGACATATAGTTACTGTGTATATAGTGTATTATCGTCCAATTCAAGTAAGTTTTTCATTTAGCATCATTCTAAGTGATAGAAATTAAGTTATAGTGAAAACTATCATACTCGGCCAAAACATGATTTTCAGCGCATGAAACGCACGTTAGCAATAAAAACTGAAATGTCCCCCTGCTGCGAAACAAACTGTCAGAGACACATAGTTACTGTGTATATAGTGTAAAATAGTCCAATTCAAGTAAGTTTTGCATTTAGCATCATTCTAAGTGATAGAAATTAAGTTATAGTGAAAACTATGATACTTGGCCAAAACGTGATTTTCAGCGCATGAAACGCACGTTAAGGCAATAAAAACTGAAATATTCCCCTGCTGCGAAACAAACTGTCAGAGACACATAGTTACTGTGTATATAGTGTATTATTGTCCAATTCAAGTAAGTTTTTCATTTGGCATCATTCTAAGTGATAGAAATTAAGTTATAGTGAAAATTATGATACTTGGCCAAAACGTGATTTTCAGCGCATGAAACGCACGTTAAGGCAATAAAAACTGAAATGTTCCCCTGCTGCGAAACAAACTGCCAGAGGCACATAGTTACTGTGTCTATAGTGTAAAATCATCCAATTCAAGTAAGTATTGCATTTAGCATCATTCTAAGTGCTAGAAATTAAGTTATAGTGAAAACTATGATACTTGGCCAAAACGTGATTTTCAGCGCATGAAACGCACGTTAAGGCAATAAAAACTGAAATGTTCCCCTGCTGCGAAACAAACTGTCAGAGGCACATAGTTACTGTGTCTATAGTGTAAAATCATCCAATTCAAGTAAGTATTGCATTTAGCATCATTCTAAGTGCTAGAAATTAAGTTATAGTGAAAACTATGATACTTGGCCAAAACGTGATTTTCAGCGCATGAAACGCACGTTAAGGCAATAAAAACTGAAATGTTCCCCTGCTGCGAAACAAACACTCAGAGGCACATAGTTACTGTGTATATAGTGTATAATTGTCCAATTCAAGTAAGTTTTTCATTTTGCATCATTCTAAGTGCTAGAAATTAAGTTATAGTGAAAACTATGATACTTGGCCAAAACGTGATTTTCAGCGCATGAAATGCACATTAAGGCAATAAAAACTGAAATGTTCCCCCGCTGCGAAACAAACTGTCAGTGACACATAGTTACTGTGTATATAGTGTATAATCGTCCAAATTAAGTAGGTTTTTCATTTGATATCATTCTAAGTGATGAAAGTTAGGGTTAGGGTTAGGGTTAGGTTAAGTTATAGTGAAAACTATGATACTTGGCCAAAACATGATTTTCAGCGCATGAAACGCACATTAGGGCAAAAAAACTGAAATGTTTGTTAGGTCTGAAAATACAACTTCAGGAGCAGGCTAACAAAGAGTGAGATAAATTTAAATAGAAAATATGTATGACCAGACTGCAAAGTGGACAGAGAGTTCTTACAGTGGGCTCCTGTTCACTGCGATGTTACTGCAACTCTAGTCGAATGACCATTGAGTGTGTCTTAAATACAGGCAAAACTGACAGTTGTCCCTAAGACTTTGGACAGATACGTTTCAGTCATTTGCAGGGCAACAAGTAATTGATTAGTGTCGGGCCTGGAATCTGTAGTCAATGGTTTCCAGACCTAGGGTGTTCTTCGCTGTTCCTACCCTGGGGAATACCGCCATCATGATTTTGGAGGAGACTGACCAATGTTTGTATTAGAGGGGGACATCCGAGCCCCAAACTGAATCATGGGGGAAGAAATCAAAGCTCCGTCGTTGACGCCTGGTGGGTAGATGTGGGTTGGCGTCGACAGTTGGAATCGAGTCTGCTGTTAGAACGTACGTGTGGTCGGATGCAGATGTAGGGACACAGAGCCCAGTTGTATTGGTGGGGATGATCATATACACTTGCCATTCGCAGAGCCACCATATTTGGTCCAGTACTGTCCATGATTGGGAAGGAATGTGTCTGATCTCGGCGCACCTGGTGACGTGAACTTGGTCCAAAGGGGTCTTCGGATCCGGTCCGCTGAAGTTGAAACAGGATGGATAACAGTCTGTTCGGTTGTTGCACTGGACATACGTTGCGGTATTGACTGTAGCTGCTAATGGTACTGCGACCATGGTATGTAGGCGGTCGAGCTTTGCTGGAAGGATTCTCTCAGATTACCCAGGATACAGTTGTAGGTGAGGTTGGCGAGTTCTTCGTTCTGTCGGTTGGACCATAGCTGTGGTTGGGCTACGGCAGTAGGCAAGAGGGAACAGACATAACAACTCATTGGTTGTGGCGCGGGCTGTGAGTGCGATGTATCTGTACCAACTGTTCCTCATCATCGGGTTGTAGTCGTTTTCTTCATGTGTTTGGACATGGGCGAGAATAAGGTGTATCTACTCAGGCTTAGGTGTTCCTGCCGGACGGATTTTGAGTAGGCGTGTGGCGGATGGTTGTACGAAGGGGTTCACACCAATCACTTTGGGGACCATGGCTGGACTAGTAGTGCGGATGGTGATAGTAAAGAGGGGGCCTTTTCCTGGTCGGTCCGGTCAGAGGCATAGGTTGATGCAGCCTTTTTGTTGGATATTGGTCGTAAGGTCTAGCATATGTTTACCATCTTTGATGGTGGTGGCTAACTTGGTGAAGTTAGCGGTCATGGTGGTAGCTTCTTTGGAAAGGGGCCATGTGATGGTTTTGTAGCCTGTATGGAGGAGGACCTGGTCCAAGGTGTCTGGCCAGACCATTCAGACTCTGGGAGCTTGTAGGTACCAATAAAAATAACTGGAGTCAGTCCTGTGTAATCGCAAGTGAGTAAGCTGCAGGCTGAGCAAAGGTACTTGAACGACGATTGGTGTCTTGGTTAATGGGATGCAGATCTGGGGGCCCCTGATCGTTTCCTGAACCAGCTAGTGGGGCATTCTCCTCCAGTGGGAGTGTACCAAGGTTCTGGTACGTTCCCCCCATGTGGTTGAACACAGAGCGGTGATGATGATGGCCAAAATCACACGGTGAGGTCCGTCCCAACGTGGAGAAGACCAGCACTTTCTTTTTATCACCTTGACGAGTACCAGGTCTCCTGGGGACAGGACCTCCTCTGTGGGAGACAGAGATGTCGGCAGATTACTTTGCATTCATCACAGTTCTTTCTTGGAACATTTTGCATAACCACTTATTGAGGGATTCTGTTTCTCCTTTCTCTTTTACCACCAGATCTTTTTCCCACATTGTTAGTGGAAGATTCTGTCTTTCACTGCCTCAAATGGTGTGCATCCCTGTGCTGTTGGAATGATTCTCATGTACGTTTCTACCAGGCTCAGGCATTCTTGCCATGGTTTTCCTGTATCTTCCATGGTTTTTCTGAGTCTGAGTTTTACTGTTCTAATGGTTTGTTCGACGAGTCCAGCACTTTGGTTCAGTTTGATGAAATCCATGTTCAGAAGCTCGAAGGGATATGTTCCTGTTTGCCTTGTTCCATGCTTGGGTTGTTCATTGCCTTGAGAGTTGTGTCTACAGCAGTTTAGACAGTTTCTGCAAAATAATTGAGGTAAGTTTGGAGACCTCTGGGAACATGCATTGTTTGTTGTACTGTACTGATCATCCCTCCTGTTGAGACATGGCTCCTCCCATGGCTCAATTTGGCAATTACTTCAAACAATGATCGTGTCACGCTAGGCTTGTTTTCTACTGCATAGAGTCCGTTCTTGTGTTGAGTGGCTCCTTCTGTTTCCCATTGCAGTTTCTCTTTTTCTGGGGAATGATTTTGCATTTCTCTTAGGAATTCAGCAGGGATTGGGCTGTGTCTTTCCACCGTCACGTCTTGTTCTAGGAATAGTCTACATGCCTCTGTCAGTGCCACTATTTCTGCGGCTTGTGCAGACCAGTCGCCGGGGAGTCGTCCTGTCTTGAGGTTGTCTTTTTGAGTCACCACGGCATATACGTTGTGTTTTTCTCCATCCAGGGTTTTTGATGATGATCCATCCCCATAGGCAATGTGTCCGGGGGGCAATGGGTTGTCCATTAGGTCAGTTGCATATACGTGGTTAATTATGATTCGTTGAGTGGGCAACTGTGAGAATTGGTTTAACCACTTGTCGTCCGGTCTCCCATGAACTTCAGGGTGACACGTAATGGCCATGTTTGTTGTTCCTGTCCTGGGGCTGCTGGGCAGATATCTTCAGACTGTTCTCTTAGACTTTCAGCTACCTTGGCAGAATCATTCCCGACAATGTCGAGAGAGTAGAAGCTGTTAGATGTGGTGGTGTGGAAGATATTTTTGGTCTGTAATTCCCTGGGTCGGAGGCCATTTTGGGTGGCCACTAGGCTTAGCCCAAGCTGGACCATGATATCTCGTCCCGGTAACTCTCCGATTTTCATTTTGCAGTCTGACAATAAACCCATCCCTTTTGTTGCTTTCTGACCCATATTAATCACTTACTTAATAGTTTAAACAACAATTATTTTCTAAATTACCCGAAATTGATCTCCACTTTGTGATTAACCCAATATCTCTGAACACACAAAGACCAAAAGTCCCTGACTTTGTCTTAGTTAAGTCCCTGACTCTATTAACAGACCAAGACTATAATGCCTTTGCTAATTCTTGTTCTACTTTCATTGGTCCCGGACCAATTGGTTTATTACCAGACTGCAAAGTGGACAGTGAGAGTTCCTACAGTAGGGTCCTGTTCAACGCGATGTTCCTGAAACTCTAGTCGAATGACCAGTGTGTGTGTCTTAAATACAGGAAAAACTGACTGTGAAGTATGAATGTATTTTATGCTTATTATTATGTCTTTTGGTTTATATAGTGTAGTAACTAGAATAGAATGTTGCATGACCCAGTGGAAACTTCCATCATGACACCTTTTAGTTAAGGGGGTGTCATCTTTCACGACACCCACTTCTTTGTCTACTTCGTCCCGCCTTATGTTTGTACCTAGGTCACATGACCCTTTGTTAATAAAACCAGCTCAACTGTTGGAGGGAGGCAGGGATTGGAACTGGTCAGGCAAGGAGACGGACTCATCTCCAAGCGCTGGCACCTCCCGACCCCTCCCTCAGCTGATGTCTTTGAAAATCTCATCAAGCCGACTCTGCGTGTGCTACCTCTGATCCGAATTATTGAATGTATATGGTTCTAAACCTGACATTTTCTGGTGCCGAAAAAACCCGGGGATTCATTTCTGAATTTCTCGGACCGCGGTGGACTGAAGGCCAAGAATTACTGACGTCAGCCCTCTTACTTTGAAAGAGGGGGCATTTCGGTCGATCGCGGCCCGTTTGAAGAAGGAACCCGGCCGGAGAGAGGATGCACGTACAAGAGACGGTAGGGCTGTTTAAAATTTATATATAACAAGGCTGGTGAAAATCCCGTTTTTCCTCTCGTGAAAAAGTCGAAGAAAAACGTTCCATAAATAGGAAATATTTGCATATCGTTGGGGAGTATGTATGTCAAAAAAAAAATAAAATAAAGGGTATACACAAGATATGCGGCGAATGTACACTTCGGCCATAGGTGACATTCGTAAGGAAAACTGGTGACGCGGTTTAGACTAGAGGGTGAAAGAATCCCTCGTAAAGGATTTTTGGAGATTGTTAAAAATAAGGGAAACCTTCCAAAAATACAGCACCTGATGAGTAAAAGCGCTTGATAAAAGTAATCTTCATATGAAGTATATAAGTATATATATATATATATATCAACCGAAAGGATATATATATATATGAACCTGAAATATGCCGTGACGCAGTCATAAATCTCGATGATTGCCGCGCAAAATAAGAGTATAAACGACTATCTAGGCGGGTAAATAAGATAATAAATTAGTTGGGACGTCCCTAAAAAAATCCTAAAGAAATATATAAATAGAGTAACATTTGACCATTGTTTGGAAAAAGTTCAAAAACAAAGCACATGGTTTGGGGGAAATTGTTAGTGGAACCTTTGCAAACTATTCAAAGGAATTTAGAAGAAAAAAAAAGCTGTAAACAAAGGAAAAAAGCAAGGAAAAATATGTAAGCAGCTAGACGATATTTAAGTTTGGATAGAACAAGCTACTAAACGAGAAGAACAAAGATTTGAGAAGAAAGTTAAAAGGGCTGAACAAAGGCCGCCGTGGTTGTTGGGCCCGTTGAAGAAACAACAGCAAGAAGCCCACTTTACGAACAGCCCCCCAAATTACCTCCGCACCAAGTAAAGAGCAGAGGGAGATAAGAATTTAGAGGCAGAGGAGACAGAAATGGCATTCATCCAAATTGTTAATGATATCAAATGAGAAGAAAACAATGCAGAAATGGCATTGATCCAAATTATTAGGAAAAGTTTAGATAAAAGTTTAGATAAAATAATTAATTTAGGATAAGCATGATTTCTATAGGATGGAATAAGATGAATCATGTTTAGTGCACGAAATATAATTCATTGTTTTTCCATCACTAGATGAAATATGCTTTAGTGTGAGTCATATTAATGACTATTAACCTAGTTCTTTTGAGAATGACTAGTGCTGATAGGACAGAAAAAGGTGGTTAGCTGCCAATAAGCCCTTTTCAGGGATGGCGCTCTCCACTAGTGAGAAAATTACAGACCACTGATGTCTGTGAGCGTGAATGGTTGTTTGTCTTTTTGTGTTTTTGATTGGCCATCCACCAAGATATAATTGATCCCTTAGATATCAAGGTGGAAAAGGATTTAGCAAATTGGAATCAATTTCTGAAACTGCCAATAAGCCCTTTTCAGGGATGGCAGCGAAGGATTGGAAATTTGAAATCAATTTCTGAAATCGCCAATAAGTTTTTTTTGGATGGCGATGAAAAATCAAGGAAAATAGTTTAGTCCAAAGAATTTTTTTTGATGATAATGCATTGGATTGGAGGAACAAATCTGCAATGCGAAAATTTGAAGCACTGAGAAAAACAAAAACAGTGCATCATATGAAATTCCAAAGTACCATTGATGTATAGGGATAATGGCATCCAAATTGTGTTAACGGATTAATTGACTGAATTGACAAAATGTTCCATATTTCGTTACCATACCATACGCCATTATTCACTACACGATTGGAGCTGAAGGATGACTCTAATCTGGCTATCTGTATAAAAGAAAAACTTTAAAGAAAAGAAACGCACTAATTTTGAGCTAGCAGAAGAAGACTGTGTTTTTCAACAGGAAACATGGAGAAGACGCACGAGCAACCCAAAATGAGAACGTCCGTACAACTCTTGCTGACCAAACAGCAGACATGAAAATAGCGGAGGATGCAGATCCATCTTTGCACTGTAAGGAGGTTCTCTCAGTTGAAACATTTGAGGAGACAGGTAAGATAAGCTTATTGACGTGATCAGACGTAATGGAAAGCATCCAATATTGATTGGAAAGATTATTGCTCGAGGAGCAATGCCATAAACCATAAGGAACTTTTTATATTGGTTTTATTGTCTCCATAAAAAGTGAAAGCGTTTCAATTGAGAACAAACCTTCTTACAGATTTTTAAAGTAAACGATTAAGAGAGAAAAGAGAGTTTCCAATGGATAGATATGTAACAAAATTTTAATTTTATGCCGGACTATTGGAAAATGTTGATTAAGAAAGTTTTATAGATGATTGGCAAACTCCAAAGACAATGGAATGTTACATTTGATAAAAAAGACTACTAGTTTGGGATATTTTGAATTTCAAATAATTGAGTCTAATATGCAACGCGATACACATTGTTAATTGAATTGGGACTTGATTACTAAGCCTTTTATAAGTAATGAATTTTAATTGCCCTAAAGGAAAATTATGATAGAAAATCTTAACCCTGATAAACAAGGGGTGGTTACAGTTTAGTGGGTTCAATTCTTTTCAGAATTATAAATGTTTACATTTGTTTCTGGATATTAATTGATGTGAATGTAACTGTTGCAGAGAGCGGGAAAGCTGTTTTCCTGAGGAGAAGGCAGCCTGGTTTGCTCTTTGTATTTTTCCTATTTTTAGCATGATTAGTTAATTTGTGTAATTGCAGGAAAGGAAAAATCAAATATAGTTTTTGATCTTAACAAGGAAGCAGTGATCAAAATAGAATAACAGCTAGTATATCTATTTTTGAGTGATAAGACATTTAGATTTTCGCAAACAAAGTGATTGAATAAGTAAGATTGTTGTGATTTTTGTCCATTAGAGAATTAAGCCCAACCAAGTGGCCGTATGCAGGTGTTGAGCATGCGCTAAAGACGACAGCAGCTAAAGCAGCAGCGCAAACACATACTGCACAGTATTCACAACAACAAAAACGGAGTCAAAAACAGTATTAATTGATATGCAAAACATTGCATCACATAAGGTAGAAATGCATCTATACAGAAAGAACACAGAACAGTCTGCAGAAGACCTGTACACAGCTAAAGGCTTAGCGTGCCTCCCAAAAATTATTCCAAAATTGACCCATGGATTGAACCATGTCTCAACAGGGGGGATGATGGACATGGTACAGTGTGTGTTCCATGTCCCAGAGGTCTAAATACCTACTTTTAATTTTTTGGTGTTTGATTTGTTGCAGTCATGGTGTGCAAGGTAACCTCAGGCCCAAACGAGGACAACGTCCAAAGAGTGTGGGACTGGTAGAGCAAACAAATGTTCATGGAAGACCATTTCAACATCCTCTATGGGAAGGTGAAACATGACAAAAGGCTAAGGGCAAGGCAGACCTAATCACAGAATGGATGGTAACATGTCTGGAGAAACTTGTCCAAAGAACATGCAAGCTGCCGTGATCCCCTTTTGTCTACTTTGCAGGAGGTGGTGAAGCCAGGTGACTGGATGCTGATCCGAGTCATAAAAAGGAAGTCCTGGTTCTCTCCACGATGGGAAGACCCATTCGTGGCCCAACTCACCAACCTCCACTGCTGCAAAGATTGCTGAGAGGTATACGTAGATTCACCAATCTCAGGTCAAGGTGGTTCGAAACATAGGGGACTGTGAGTAGACTGCAAGCCGGACGGTACCAAAACCCTTGTCCGTGGAACATCATCAGACGTCTACTCACCTGCCCCGAGCGCCCCTCGCTTAACTTTGACATTTCGTAGACTTAGCATTCCCGCGCAGAAGCCAAAATGAAAGCTGCCTCCACCCTCATCACAGCAACTCTACTATCAGCCGCAACCTGGGCGTGGCTGGATGCCCTGCCCACTGAGACTCGAGCAGGAAATCGAGATGGTCCCATGCTACTGTCGCAAAAAAGACTGAGGTGGTATGAAAAGAGTGATCAAAAGAATTATTATGAAGAAAATGTGTGGTATAATTTCATGATGTTTCAGAAGAAATTGTCCGGTGTGAATGAAAATTGTTGTGTGTAGTCGTATACCTATTTCCACAGGCACCCCGCCAGTTTATCTTAAGCCAATTAATCCCTACGACTATGACACCAACACACCTTCATGGTACCTAGAAGCTGCAATTAGAGCTAAAGTTCCCCAAATTAATCCGACTGTACCACATTTGGCTTTTACAAGACTCCTAAAATACAATTGGACAGATCTTGCTATGTTGAACGACATCCCATACCCACGTGGTTTTAAAGCCGTGTGTTTTGCCAGTATCATGTCCCTTTTGGGCCACTCCATGCCGTTGAGGGAAGTCCCCATGAAGTGCTGCAGTCAGGTAATTACCCCGTGCACGCGAAACACCACTAACAAAGACCAGTTCAATGCCACAGGAGCGCCCCCGGGTGCCACCTGCAGGGATTATTACACTCTCCCTGATGTAATGGGCACTAATCCTCAAGATGATAGGTATTGGCTATGCGGCCATACAGTGTTTTTGAGTTTGCCCACAGCATGGACAGGTCGGTGTGCAATGGTGCAGATGGTCCAGGATGCCTTCCTTCTAAGGGGAGTAAAGGCAAGGGATAAGAGATCAGTGCAATTCAAACCACATGACTCAATTTGGGGCAGTGATGTTCCTGATGACCATAAACTATGGTCCACCCCCCAAAAAATTCATACTGTCACTACTTCCTCAGCTTAGAATTTGTAAAGTTATGCTCCGAGTGGAGACATTGAATTATCGTATGGGACTGTTCATTAACCAAACTTTCAAGGCTCTACAGGGCATAGCAGATGAATTACAAGCCCTTAGAGAAATGGAGCGCCAAGACCATATGGTCTTGGATTTGATAACAGCCAAGGATGGAGGTGTGTGCGCCATGGTCGGAGAACACGGTTGTACTTTCATCCCAGATGAAACCGGTGACGTAGGTAACATTATTCGTGCAATAGCTGAAATGAAAGCCTTGGCCAACGCCATGGCCCAGGATCACTCAGCTATAGGTGCATCACTTTGGTCGTGGTGAATATCCGGGTCGTGGTTCGCGATCCTGGTTAAATTTTTAACACCGTTACTTGCAATTATGTTACTCTTCTGTATTTTCTGTATTTTCTCAATGTGTATAATCCCTTGCATGAAAGCTATGGTTTGAAATACTATCCAGCATACGCTGGTAGCTTACAGTGACATACAGTATCACCGCATGACATGCCGCAATGAAGATTCTCCCACCATTTTGAAATGCGACGAGTATGTCGAGTCATCCGGGTAATTGTACATGTCTTAACTTCAAAACTGTGTTCGCTCATAAAGAGGGACACAGAGGGATTTTCTTATATAACCTTAAAGCTACCTCACGTTTTTCACCTGTGCCTTCACAAATGATTTTATTGTTTTCCTATATAACCTTAAAACTATCTCACGTTTTTCACCTTTGCCTTCACAAATGACCTTATTGTTTTCCATATGTTTAATGAAAATTCTTTCAAAGTTACTAAAGGGGGGAAATGTGAAGTATGAATGTATTTTATGCTTATTATTATGTCTTTTGGTTTATATAGTGTAGTAACTAGAATAGAATGTTGCATGACCCAGTGGAAACTTCCATCATGACACCTTTTAGTTAAGGGGGTGTCATCTTTCACGACACCCACTTCTTTGTCTACTTCGTCCCGCCTTATGTTTGTACCTAGGTCACATGACCCTTTGTTAATAAAACCAGCTCAACTGTTGGAGGGAGGCAGGGATTGGAACTGGTCAGGCAAGGAGACGGACTCATCTCCAAGCGCTGGCACCCCCCGACCCCTCCCTCAGCTGATGTCTTTGAAAATCTCATCAAGCCGACTCTGCGTGTGCTACCTCTGATCCGAATTATTGAATGTATATGGTTCTAAACCTGACACTGACAGTTGTCACTAGGACTTTGGACAGATACATTTCAGTCATTTGCAGGGCAAAAAGTAATTGATCAGTGTCAGACAGTTGAATATTTGTGCTGACATGTCACCCCAATCACAAGACTAAGATTGTTTATTCAGTCAGACAGTTGGGTGTTTATGCTGCTATGTCAGCCGTAAGGATGACTACAATGCTGTTATACTCACAAAAACTTATACAATATGAACAAGCATTTGCAAAGATACTTTGTCTAATCTTACATATTCCCCTGCTGCCAAAAAAACTGTCAGAGACACATAGTTACTGTGTATATAGTGTAAAATCGTCCAATTCAAGTAAGTTATCCATTTGGCATTATTCTCATTGCTAAAAATTAAGTTACAATGAAAACAATCATACTTGGCCAAAACGTGATTTTCAGGGTATGAAAAGTACATTAAGGCAATAAAAACTGAAAAGTTCCCCTGCTGCCAAACAAACTGTCAGAGACACATAGTTCCTGTGTATATAGTGTAAAATCGTCCTATCCATGTAAGTCTTTCATTGGCATCATTCTAGGTGATTCTGGAGCTATTTCCCACCATAAAAAGTGTCCAAAACAGGCATTTTGCGATTAAAATAGTGGTTGTATTAGAACCAGGCCCAGGCGATTCTGGTTGGTGTTTTTACCCTGAAATTGTGTCCAATGATGATAAGGATGTATTTTTGATTATTCTGTATAAAAATAATCATCTAGGGATGTTCAGATGTTTTGTTACGCCCGAATCAATGACCTCAATTTGGGCACTTTATTTACAAGTGGTGGTTTTTAAGAACCAGGCCCAGTCGGTTCTGGTTGGTGCTTTTACCCAGATATAGTATCCATTGTGTGGGTAGATGTATTTTCACTATTCTGTCTAAAAATAAAGATCCAGGACAGTTCCGGGGCTATTTCCCTCCATAAATAGTGTCCAAAACATGCATTTTGCGATACAAAATAGTGGCTGCATTATAACAGGGTCCAGTCGGTTCTGGTGGGTGTTTGTATACGAAACTTGTGTCCAATTATGATGGGGATGTATACTTGACTATTCTGTATAGAAGTAATCATCTAGCGATGTTCAGAAGTTCTGTTATGCCCGAATGAATTACTTTCATTTGGTCACTTTATTTACAAGTGGTGGTTTAGAAACAGGCCCAGTCGGTTTTGGTTGGTGCTTTTACCCAGAATTTGTGTTTATTGTGTGAGTGGATGTATTTTCACTATTTTGTATAACAATAATGATCCAGGATGATTCTGGAGCTATTTCCCACCACAAACAGTGTCCAAAACAGGCATTTTGCGGTTAAAGTAGTGGTTGTATTAGAACCACGCCCAGTCGGTTCTGGTTCGTGTTTTTACCCAGAAATTGTGTCCAATGATTATGGGGATGTATTTTTTATTATTCTTTATAAAAATAATATTCTAGGGATGTTCAGAAGTTCTGTTATGCCCTAATCAATGACCTCAATTTGGGCACTTTATTTACAAGTGGTTGTTTAGAACCAGGCCCAGTCGGTTCTGGTTGGTGCTTTACCCACAATTAGTGTCGATTGTGTGGGTTTGATGTATTTTCACTATTCTCTGTAAGAATAAAGATCCAGGGATGTTCTGAGACTATTTCCCACCAGAAATAGTGTCAAAAACATGCATTTTGCGACAAAAATAGTGGTTGTATTAGAACCAGGCCCAGTCGGTTCTGGTTTGTGTATACCCCCTTAACGTGTGTCCAATAGGAATGGGGTTGTATTTTTGACTATTCTGTATAAAAATTATCATCTAGGGATGTTCAGAAGTTCTTCTATGCCCGAATAAATGACCTCCATTTGGGCACTTTATTTTGCATGTTGGTTGTAGTAGAACCAAGCCCAGTCGGTTCTGGTTGGTGCTTTTACCCAGAGTTAGTGTTGATTGTGTAGGTGGATGTATTTTCACTATTCTGTCTAAAAATAAAGATCCAGGATGTTTCTAGGGGTATTTACTACCATAAATAGTCTCCAAAACATGCATTTTGTGATAAAAAATAGTAGTGAAGGCAGGTTCCGGGCCTGTGTCGGCGCATCAGTCAGGCTGGGTAGCCGCTATGGCCCAGGTGATTTTCCAGGGCTGCCCTGCTCTTGACGGAGTGGCCACCCAGCGGGGCTGTGTGTGTTTCATGGTGGGAGACTCGTGCTGCCCCTTCATCCCTGCCGGCATGTCCTGCTCGGTCCATGATGCCCTGCAGGCTATTAGGAACATGCAGAGAGCTGTGACCGGAGATCCGGTTCCACAACGAGGATGGCTTGACTGGTTCTTCTCTGGCTCATGGAAACAGCCACTTCAATATTTCAATATTTTCACAGACACAAAAGGAGGGAATTGTGGGATGGACTGGCTAACTGGCTTAATAATTGTTTATTCTTGTCGCACCATGTGGTCATACTGGTTTAACTTTGTTTTTTAAGATCGTAGAATGCAAGGTAGACTAGCCAAACTGGTTTTACAATTGAATTAAAAGATGGTGGAATGTAAGAAAGACTAACTAGTTGGCCTTGCAATTGTTTGTTCGCCTCGAGAAATATAAGAAAGGCTGGCTAACAGGGTTTGCAATTTTTTCCTTGTATTGTGCGATGAAAAGAGGTTCAACTTCAGGCGTAACTGTCACTCTCCAGGTCATCTAGGGTCAAGTGCACACTTGAAAACTTTCATATTCGACCAAAACGTGCTTATCAGCACATAAAAAGCACATTTGGTGGTACGCGGGAAGAACGGCAGCAGACAAAAAGGCTATTTAGAAAGGTATCACCACTACGCAGAAGATCGTCGGCTACTCTGCCCTCACTGGAAGACATTGCCAGCCCTCGTTACCTCAGCAGAGCCAGGGACATGATCAGGGACCCATGCCACCCTGGTCACAATCGGTTCCAGCTGCTGCTCTCTGGCAGACAGACGCTGTAAGTTTCCCACATTCGTTGGGACTCTAAACTTGGGGTAACACAACACAATCCCTTCTGTGTAATAACTTCGGGTGAGGTAATATGAATAGACATTAGGTACAAGGTGATCTGACACCTACATGCTGAATGAAGGTAAGTGAAAGACAGTGAGAGGTAAGAGATCCACTCAAGGGGTGGTGATGCAATGTATCCATAAAGGCAGAATTGTAAATTAAGAGTCTGGAGTCATAACTTGTAAAACGGTGTAAAAATGTCAGAGACACAAATGACATAGTGTAATATCATCAAATTTTATAATTTAATAAGTTTTTCATTTGGCATCATTCTAATGGCTAGATATTAAGTTATAATGAAAACTATGATACTTGGCCAAAACGTGATTTTCAGCGCATGAAACGCACGTTAAGCCAATAAAAACTGAAATGTTCCCCTGCTGCGAAACAAACTGTCAGAGACACATAGTTACTGTGTAAATAGTGTATAATTGTCCAATTCAAGTAAGTTTTTCATTTGGCATCTTTCTAAGTGATATAAATTAAGTTATAGTGAAAATTATGATACTTGGCCAAAACGTGATTTTCAGCGCATGAAACGCACGTTAAGGCAATAAAAACTGAAATATTCCCCTGCTGCGAAACAAACTGTCAGAGACATATAGTTACTGTGTATATAGTGTATTATCGTCCAATTCAAGTAAGTTTTTCATTTAGCATCATTCTAAGTGATAGAAATTAAGTTATAGTGAAAACTATCATACTCGGCCAAAACATGATTTTCAGCGCATGAAACGCACGTTAGCAATAAAAACTGAAATGTCCCCCTGCTGCGAAACAAACTGTCAGAGACACATAGTTACTGTGTATATAGTGTAAAATAGTCCAATTCAAGTAAGTTTTGCATTTAGCATCATTCTAAGTGATAGAAATTAAGTTATAGTGAAAATTATGATACTTGGCCAAAACGTGATTTTCAGCGCATGAAACGCACGTTAAGGCAATAAAAACTGAAATGTTCCCCTGCTGCGAAACAAACTGCCAGAGGCACATAGTTACTGTGTCTATAGTGTAAAATCATCCAATTCAAGTAAGTATTGCATTTAGCATCATTCTATGTGCTAGAAATTAAGTTATAGTGAAAACTATGATACTTGGCCAAAACGTGATTTTCAGCGCATGAAACGCACGTTAAGGCAATAAAAACTGAAATGTTTCCCTGCTGCGAAACAAACTGTCAGAGGCACATAGTTACTGTGTCTATAGTGTAAAATCATCCAGTTCAAGTAAGTATTGCATTTAGCATCATTCTAAGTGCTAGAAATTAAGTTATAGTGAAAACTATGATACTTGGCCAAAACGTGATTTTCAGCGCATGAAACGCACGTTCAGGCAATAAAAACTGAAATGTTCCCCTGCTGCGAAACAAACACTCAGAGGCACATAGTTACTGTGTATATAGTGTATAATTGTCCAATTCAAGTAAGTTTTTCATTTTGCATCATTCTAAGTGCTAGAAATTAAGTTATAGTGAAAACTATGATACTTGGCCAAAACGTGATTTTCAGCGCATGAAATGCACATTAAGGCAATAAAAACTGAAATGTTCCCCCGCTGCGAAACAAACTGTCAGTGACACATAGTTACTGTGTATATAGTGTATAATCGTCCAAATTAAGTAGGTTTTTAATTTGATATCATTCTAAGTGATGAAAGTTAGGGTTAGGGTTAGGGTTAGGTTAAGTTATAGTGAAAACTATGATACTTGGCCAAAACATGATTTTCAGCGCATGAAACGCACATTAGGGCAAAAAACTGAAATGTTTGTTAGGTCTGAAAATACAACTTCAGGAGCAGGCTAAGAAAGAGTGAGATAAATTTAAATAGAAAATATGTATGACTAGACTGCAAAGTGGACAGAGAGTTCCTACAGTGGGCTCCTGTTCACTGCGATGTTACTGCAACTCTAGTCGAATGACCAGTGAGTGTGTCTTAAATACAGGCAAAACTGACAGTTGTCCCTAAGACTTTGGACAGATACGTTTCAGTCATTTGCAGGGCAACAAGTAATTGATTAGTGTCGGGCCTGGAATCTGTAGTCAATGGTTTCCAGACGTAGGGTGTTCTTCGCTGTTCCTACCCTGGGGAATACCGCCATCATGATTTTGGAGGAGACTGACCAGTGTTTGTATTAGAGGGGGACATCCGAGCCCCAAACTGAATCATGGGGGAAGAAATCAAAGCTCCGTCGTTGACGCCTGGTGGGTAGATGTGGGTTGGCGTCGACAGTTGGAATCGAGTCTGCTGTTAGAACGTACGTGTGGTCGGATGCAGATGTAGGGACACAGAGCCCAGTTGTATTGGTGGGGATGATCATATACACTTGCCATTCGCAGAGCCACCATATTTGGTCCAGTACTGTCCATGATTGGGAAGGAATGTGTCTGATCTCGGCGCACCTGGTGACGTGAACTTGGTCCAAAGGGGTCTTCGGATCCGGTCCGCTGAAGTTGAAACAGGATGGATAACAGTCTGTTCGGTTGTTGCACTGGACATACGTTGCGGTATTGACTGTAGCTGCTAATGGTACTGCGACCATGGTATGTAGGCGGTCGAGCTTTGCTGGAAGGATTCTCTCAGATTACCCAGGATACAGTTGTAGGTGAGGTTGGCGAGTTCTTCGTTCTGTCGGTTGGACCATAGCTGTGGTTGGGCTACGGCAGTAGGCATGAGGGAACAGACATAACAACTCATTGGTTGTGGCGCCGGCTGTGAGTGCGGTGTATCTGTACCAACTGTTCCTCATCATCGGGTTGTAGTCGTTTTCTTCCTGTGTTTGGACATGGGCGAGAATAAGGTGTATCTACTCAGGCTTAGGTGTTCCTGCCGGACGGATTTTGAGTAGGCGTGTGGCGGATGGTTGTACGAAGGGGTTCACACCAATCACTTTGGGGACCATGGCTGGACTAGTAGTGCGGATGGTGATAGTAAAGAGGGGGCCTTTTCCTGGTCGGTCCGGTCGGAGGCATAGGTTGATGCAGCCTTTTTGTTGGATATTGGTCGTAAGGTCTAGCATATGTTTACCATCTTTGATGGTGGTGGCTAACTTGGTGAAGTTAGCGGTCATGGTGGTAGCTTCTTTGGAACGGGGCCAATTGATGGTTTTGTAGCCTGTATGGAGGAGGACCTGGTCCAAGGTGTCTGGCCAGACCACTCAGACTCTGGGAGCTTGTAGGTACCAATAAAAATAACTGGAGTCAGTCCTGTGTAATCCCAAGTGAGTAAGCTGTAGGCTGAGCAAAGGGACTTGAACGACGATTGGTGTCTTGGTTGATGGGATGCAGATCTGGGGGCCCCTGATCGTTTCCTGAACCAGCTAGTGGGGCATTCTCCTCCAGTGGGAGTGTACCAAGGTTCTGGTACGTTCCCCCCATGTGGTTGAACACAGAGCGGTGATGATGATGGCCAAAATCACACGGTGAGGTCCGTCCCAACGTGGAGAAGACCAGCACTTTCTTTTTATCACCTTGACGAGTACCAGGTCTCCTGGGGACAGGACCTCCTCTGTGGGAGACAGAGAAGATGTCGGCAGATTATTTTGCATTCATCACAGTTCTTTCTTGGAACATTTTGCATAACCACTTAGTGAGGGATTCTGTTTCCCTTTTCTCTTCTACCACCAGATCTTTTTCCCACATTGTTCAGTGGAAGGGTCTGTCTTTCACTGCCTCAAATGGTGTGCATCCCTGTGCTGTTGGAATGATTCTCATGTACGTTTCTACCAGGCTCAGGCATTCTTGCCATCGTTTTCCTGTATCTTCCATGGTTTTTCTGAGTCTGAGTTTTACTGTTCTAATGGTTTGTTCGACGAGTCCAGCACTTTGGTTCAGTTTGATGAAATCCATGTTCAGAAGCTCGAAGGGATATGTTCCTGTTTGCCTTGTTCCATGCTTGGGTCGTTCATTGCCTTGAGAGTTGTGTCTACAGCAGTTTAGACAGTTTCTGCAAAAAAATTGAAGTAAGTTTGGAGACCTCTGGGAACATGCATTGTTTGTTGTACTGTACTGATCATCCCTTCTGTTGAGACATGGCTCCTCCCATGGCTCAATTTGGCAATTACTTCAAACAATGATCGTGGGACGCATGGCTTGTTTTCTACTGCATAGAGTCCGTTCTTGTGTTGAGTGGCTCCTTTTGTTTCCCATTGCAGTTTCTCTTTTTCTGGGGCATGATTTTGCATTTCTCTTAGGAATTCAGCAGGGATTGGGCTGTGTCTTTCCACCGTCACGTCTTGTTCTAGGAATAGTCTACATGCCTCTGTCAGTGCCACTATTTCTGCGGCTTGTGCAGACCAGTCGCCGGGGAGTCGTCCTGTCTTGAGGTTGTCTTTTTGAGTCACCACGGCATATACGTTGTGTTTTTCTCCATCCAGGGTTTTTGATGATGATCCATCCCCATAGGCAATGTGTCCGGGGGGCAATGGGTTGTCCATTAGGTCAGTTGCATATACGTGGTTAATTATGATTCGTTGAGTGGGCAACTGTGAGACTTGGTTTAACCACTTGTCGTCCGGTCTCCCATGAACTTCAGGGTGACATGTAATGGCCATGTTTGTTGTTCCTGTCCTGGGGCTGCTGGGCAGATATCTTCAGACTGTTCTCTTAGACTTTCAGCTACCTTGGCAGAATCATTCCCGACAATGTCGAGAGAGTAGAAGCTGTTAGATGTGGTGGTGTGGAAGATATTTTTGGTCTGTAATTCCCTGGGTCGGAGGCCATTTTGGGTGGCCACTAGGCTTAGCCCAAGCTGGACCATGATATCTCGTCCCGGTAACTCTCCGATTTTCATTTTGCAGTCTGACAATAAACCCATCCCTTTTGTTGCTTTCTGACCCATAATAATCACTTACTTAATAGTTTAAACAACAATTATTTTCTAAATTACCCGAAATTGATCTCCACTTTGTGATTAACCCAATATCTCTGAACACACAAAGACCAAAAGTCCCTGACTTTGTCTTAGTTAAGTCCCTGACTCTATTAACAGACCAAGACTATAATGCCTTTGCTAATTCTTGTTCTACTTTCATTGGTCCCGGACCAATTGGTTTATTACCAGACTGCAAAGTGGACAGTGAGAGTTCCTACAGTAGGGTCCTGTTCAACGCGATGTTCCTGAAACTCTAGTCGAATGACCAGTGTGTGTGTCTTAAATACAGGAAAAACTGACAGTTGTCACTAGGACTTTGGACAGATACATTTCAGTCATTTGCAGGGCAAAAAGTAATTGATCAGTGTCAGACAGTTGAATATTTGTGCTGACATGTCACCCCAATCACAAGACTAAGATTGTTTATTCAGTCAGACAGTTGGGTGTTTATGCTGCTATGTCAGCCGTAAGGATGACTACAATGCTGTTATACTCACAAAAACTTATACAATATGAACAAGCATTTGCAAAGATACTTTGTCTAATCTTACATATTCCCCTGCTGCCAAAAAAACTGTCAGAGACACATAGTTACTGTGTATATAGTGTAAAATCGTCCAATTCAAGTAAGTTATCCATTTGGCATTATTC
The DNA here is from genome assembly GCF_051989575.1 of Stigmatopora nigra. Taxonomy (NCBI): domain Eukaryota; kingdom Metazoa; phylum Chordata; class Actinopteri; order Syngnathiformes; family Syngnathidae; genus Stigmatopora; species Stigmatopora nigra. The sequence continues at coordinate 457,021 of NW_027551610.1, forward strand.
TCATTGCTAAAAATTAAGTTACAATGAAAACAATCATACTTGGCCAAAACGTGATTTTCAGGGTATGAAAAGTACATTAAGGCAATAAAAACTGAAAAGTTCCCCTGCTGCCAAACAAACTGTCAGAGACACATAGTTCCTGTGTATATAGTGTAAAATCGTCCTATCCATGTAAGTCTTTCATTGGCATCATTCTAGGTGATTCTGGAGCTATTTCCCACCATAAAAAGTGTCCAAAACAGGCATTTTGCGATTAAAATAGTGGTTGTATTAGAACCAGGCCCAGGCGATTCTGGTTGGTGTTTTTACCCTGAAATTGTGTCCAATGATGATAAGGATGTATTTTTGATTATTCTGTATAAAAATAATCATTTAGGGATGTTCAGATGTTTTGTTACGCCCGAATCAATGACCTCAATTTGGGCACTTTATTTACAAGTGGTGGTTTTTAAGAACCAGGCCCAGTCGGTTCTGGTTGGTGCTTTTACCCAGATATAGTATCCATTGTGTGGGTAGATGTATTTTCACTATTCTGTCTAAAAATAAAGATCCAGGACAGTTCCGGGGCTATTTCCCTCCATAAATAGTGTCCAAAACATGCATTTTGCGATACAATATAGTGGCTGCATTATAACAGGGTCCAGTCGGTTCTGGTGGGTGTTTGTATACGAAACTTGTGTCCAATTATGATGGGGATGTATACTTGACTATTCTGTATAGAAGTAATCATCTAGCGATGTTCAGAAGTTCTGTTATGCCCGAATGAATTACTTTCATTTGGTCACTTTATTTACAAGTGGTGGTTTAGAAACAGGCCCAGTCGGTTTTGGTTGGTGCTTTTACCCAGAATTTGTGTTTATTGTGTGAGTGGATGTATTTTCACTATTTTGTATAACAATAATGATCCAGGATGATTCTGGAGCTATTTCCCACCACAAACAGTGTCCAAAACAGGCATTTTGCGGTTAAAGTAGTGGTTGTATTAGAACCACGCCCAGTCGGTTCTGGTTCGTGTTTTTACCCAGAAATTGTGTCCAATGATTATGGGGATGTATTTTTTATTATTCTTTATAAAAATAATATTCTAGGGATGTTCAGAAGTTCTGTTATGCCCTAATCAATGACCTCAATTTGGGCACTTTATTTACAAGTGGTTGTTTAGAACCAGGCCCAGTCGGTTCTGGTTGGTGCTTTACCCACAATTAGTGTCGATTGTGTGGGTTTGATGTATTTTCACTATTCTCTGTAAGAATAAAGATCCAGGGATGTTCTGAGACTATTTCCCACCAGAAATAGTGTCAAAAACATGCATTTTGCGACAAAAATAGTGGTTGTATTAGAACCAGGCCCAGTCGGTTCTGGTTTGTGTATACCCCCTTAACGTGTGTCCAATAGGAATGGGGTTGTATTTTTGACTATTCTGTATAAAAATTATCATCTAGGGATGTTCAGAAGTTCTTCTATGCCCGAATAAATGACCTCCATTTGGGCACTTTATTTTGCATGTTGGTTGTAGTAGAACCAAGCCCAGTCGGTTCTGGTTGGTGCTTTTACCCAGAGTTAGTGTTGATTGTGTAGGTGGATGTATTTTCACTATTCTGTCTAAAAATAAAGATCCAGGATGTTTCTAGGGGTATTTACTACCATAAATAGTCTCCAAAACATGCATTTTGTGATAAAAAATAGTAGTGAAGGCAGGTTCCGGGCCTGTGTCGGCGCATCAGTCAGGCTGGGTAGCCGCTATGGCCCAGGTGATTTTCCAGGGCTGCCCTGCTCTTGACGGAGTGGCCACCCAGCGGGGCTGTGTGTGTTTCATGGTGGGAGACTCGTGCTGCCCCTTCATCCCTGCCGGCATGTCCTGCTCGGTCCATGATGCCCTGCAGGCTATTAGGAACATGCAGAGAGCTGTGACCGGAGATCCGGTTCCACAACGAGGATGGCTTGACTGGTTCTTCTCTGGCTCATGGAAACAGCCACTTCAATATTTCAATATTTTCACAGACACAAAAGGAGGGAATTGTGGGATGGACTGGCTAACTGGCTTAATAATTGTTTATTCTTGTCGCACCATGTGGTCATACTGGTTTAACTTTGTTTTTTAAGATCGTAGAATGCAAGGTAGACTAGCCAAACTGGTTTTACAATTGAATTAAAAGATGGTGGAATGTAAGAAAGACTAACTAGTTGGCCTTGCAATTGTTTGTTCGCCTCGAGAAATATAAGAAAGGCTGGCTAACAGGGTTTGCAATTTTTTCCTTGTATTGTGCGATGAAAAGAGGTTCAACTTCAGGAGTAACTGTCACTCTCCAGGTCATCTAGGGTCAAGTGCACACTTGAAAACTTTCATATTCGACCAAAACGTGCTTATCAGCACATAAAAAGCACATTTGGTGGTACGCGGGAAGAACGGCAGCAGACAAAAAGGCTATTTAGAAAGGTATCACCACTACGCAGAAGAACGTCGGCTACTCTGCCCTCACTGGAAGACATTGCCAGCCCTCGTTACCTCAGCAGAGCCAGGGACATGATCAGGGACCCATGCCACCCTGGTCACAATCGGTTCCAGCTGCTGCTCTCTGGCAGACAGACGCTGTAAGTTTCCCACATCCGTTGGGACTCTAAACTTGGGGTAACACAACACAATCCCTTCTGTGTAATAACTTCGGGTGAGGTAATATGAATAGACATTAGGTACAAGGTGATCTGACACCTACATGCTGAATGAAGGTAAGTGAAAGACAGTGAGAGGTAAGAGATCCACTCAAGGGGTGGTGATGCAATGTATCCATAAAGGCAGAATTGTAAATTAAGAGTCTGGAGTCATAACTTGTAAAACGGTGTAAAAATGTCAGAGACACAAATGACATAGTGTAATATCATCAAATTTTATAATTTAATAAGTTTTTCATTTGGCATCATTCTAATGGCTAGATATTAAGTTATAATGAAAATTATGATACTTGGCCAAAACGTGATTTTCAGCGCATGAAACGCACGTTAAGGCAATAAAAACTGAAATGTTCCCCTGCTGCGAAACAAACTGTCAGAGGCACATAGTTACTGTGTCTATAGTGTAAAATCATCCAATTCAAGTAAGTATTGCATTTAGCATCATTCTAAGTGCTAGAAATTAAGTTATAGTGAAAACTATGATACTTGGCCAAAACGTGATTTTCAGCGCATGAAACGCACGTTAAGGCAATAAAAACTGAAATGTTCCCCTGCTGCGAAACAAACACTCAGAGGCACATAGTTACTGTGTATATAGTGTATAATTGTCCAATTCAAGTAAGTTTTTCATTTTGCATCATTCTAAGTGCTAGAAATTAAGTTATAGTGAAAACTATGATACTTGGCCAAAACGTGATTTTCAGCGCATGAAATGCACATTAAGGCAATAAAAACTGAAATGTTCCCCCGCTGCGAAACAAACTGTCAGTGACACATAGTTACTGTGTATATAGTGTATAATCGTCCAAATTAAGTAGGTTTTTCATTTGATATCATTCTAAGTGATGAAAGTTAGGGTTAGGGTTAGGGTTAGGTTAAGTTATAGTGAAAACTATGATACTTGGCCAAAACATGATTTTCAGCGCATGAAACGCACATTAGGGCAAAAAAACTGAAATGTTTGTTAGGTCTGAAAATACAACTTCAGGAGCAGGCTAAGAAAGAGTGAGATAAATTTAAATAGAAAATGTGAAATATATTTGTATTCTTATATATTTAGTCTTGCACCCTTTTCACTATGATGTATTAAGTTACTAGAATAGAATTTAATTTACACCTATTGGTTAAAATGTGCACTACACCTTTTTCTTTCCACCTCCTTCATTTGTATTAACGCCTCCCATTTTTATGACTTGTCTCTAATAAAACCAGGTTGTTTGTAGGGAGTCGCCAGGAATTCCTAACGGTCATTCAGGAAGATAGACTATCTTTCTGCTCTGGCTACACTGGCGTCCTCCTTCATATGAAGTGGTTAAAATTCTCATCACGACTGGCTGTGTGTTTCCTCTGCTCCGATATTATTGAATGTATATGGTCTTAAACCTGACATTTTCTGGTGCCGAAAACCCCGGAGATTCATTTCTGAATTTCTCGGACCGCGGTGGACTGAAGGCCAAGAATTACTGACGTCAGCCCTCTTACTTTGAAAGAGGGGGCATTTCGGTCGATCGCGGCCCGTTTGAAGAAAGGAACCCGGCCGGAGAAAAGAGGAGACAGGCAGACGGTAAGGGCATTTAAAATTTATATATAACAAGGCTGGTGAAATCCCGTTTTTCCATTCGAACGAGTCGTGGAAAAACGCTCCAATAGTGGGAGATAAGGGATGCATACATGTGAGGATTACGTATGTCGTTAAAATTGAAATAGAAACGTAAGGTATGCAACGGATGAATGCTTAGTCGGCAACTAAGTGTTTCCATGAAGTACGTCGGTGACGTGACGTTTACTTTAAGGCGGGAGTAAGGTTCCCCCTGTGTTAAAAGGATTTCACAGATTGTTCAAAATAAGGGAAACCTTCCAAAAATAATGCACTCGATGAGTAAAAAGCGCTAAATAAAAAGTAATCATTATATAGAGATATAATAAAAATGGAAGTACGCCGTGACGCGCGCAGGCCTTGCGAAATAAAAGAATAACGGTTATAAAGTCGACGTAGACGGATAAATAGGATAACAACGTTATTAAAAAAGATAATAAATTAGTTGGGACGTCCCTAAAAATCCTAAAGAAATATATTAATAGAGTAACATTTGACCATTGTTTGGAAAAAGTTCAAAAAAATCTTCAAACAAAAGAAAAGTTGCAAAAATGGGTTTAACAAACAGCAAAGAACTCTCAACTAACATGAAGTTTATGCTGAAGCATTTTCCAGGATAATTGCACATATATGAAAGAGTGGAGGAAGAATAAAGACAAAGGGTGGGGGGAGAAAAGGGCAAAGCACATGTGAAGAAAAAATGGCTGAGCCAAGGACAAAGGAAAAATGGCGGCCAAATGGAGTGAAAAAAGCCTTCTTTCCCTAACCCATCCCAAAACTCGCCAGCATGACAGGTCTGATGGATGCCAGGCCTGCTAAATGACAGTGCCCCCCTACTATCCCCCCTCTCGTACCAGGCACGGGGGGGGGGGGGGGGGGTCTCCTGGAATGCCAGACAAGATGTCTCAGGTTACCTCGCATCAACAAGAGCAGAGGGAGATAAGAAGATAGAGACAGAGAGATGTAGAGAGAGAGAGAGAGAAACAGAGATGTAGAGAGAGACAGAGATGTAGAGAGAGAGAGAGACAGATAGTTGATAATGTTATGATATATTAGTCACAAATTATGGGTCCTTTATTAAACACTGAAATTTATATAAGGAAATTCTTAGTGAAAGGTTATTTTTCCTCAATTTTAATTATGGTAATAGTGAGCCCAGAAAATGGCTCTTATTTTAAATATAACCGCCTTCTTGGAGCGGATAGGAATTCTGCTAGCGCAATTTAGCTATCCTCATAGCTAATTTAGCAATATGAGAGTGATTTGTGATTCAGATTTAAGTATTAAGAATCATCCAAATTATTAAATGAAGACAAAGCAGAAATGGCATTGATCCAAATTATTAATGATATCAAACGAGAAGTTTACAATGCAGAAATGGCATTGATCCAAATTATTAGGTAAAGTTTAGATAAAAGTTGAGATAAAATAATTAATTTAGGATAAGCATGATTTCTATAGGATGGAATAAGATGAATCATGTTTAGTGCACGAAATATAATTCATTGTTTTTCCATCACTAGATGAAATATGCTTTAGTGTGAGTCATATTAATGACTATTAACCTAGTTCTTTTGAGAATGACTAGTGCTGATAGGACAGAAAAAGGTGGTTAGCTGCCAATAAGCCCTTTTCAGGGATGGCGCTCTCCACTAGTGATAAAAAAATTACAGACCACTGATGTCTGTGAGCGTGAATGGTTGTTTGTCTTTTTGTGTTTTTGATTGGCCATCCACCAAGATATAATTGATCCCTTAGATATCAAGGTGGAAAAGGATTTAGCAAATTGGAATCAATTTCTGAAACTGCCAATAAGCCCTTTTCAGGGATGGCAGCGAAGGATTGGAAATTTGAAATCAATTTCTGAAATCGCCAATAAGCCTTTTTGGATGGCGATGAAAAATCAAGGAAAATTGTTTAGTCCAAAGAAATTTTTTGATGATAATGCATTGGATTGGAGGAACAAATCTGCAATGCGAAAATTTGAAGCACTGACAAAAACAAAAACAGTGCATCATATGAAATTCCAAAGTACCATTGATGTATAGGGATAATGGCATCCAAATTGTGTTAACAGATTAATTGACTGAATTGACAAAATGTTCCATATTTCGTTACCATACCAAACGCCATTATTCACTACACGATTGGAGCTGAAGGATGAGTCTAATCTGGCTATCTGCATAAAATAAAAACTTTAAAGAAATGTACTAATTTTGAGTTAGCAGAAGAAGACTGTGTTTTTCAACAGGAAACATGGAGAAGACGCACGAGCAACCCAAAATGAGAACGTCCGTACAACTGTTGCTGACCAAACAGCAGACATGCAAATAGCTGAAAAGCAGGATGCAGATACACCTTTGCACTGTAAGGAGGTTCTCTCAGTTGAAACGTTTGAGGAGACAGGTAAGATAAGCTTATTGACGCGATCAGACGTAATGGAAAGCATCCAATATTGATTGGAAAAGATTATTGCTCGAGGAGCAATGCCATAAACCATAAGGAACTTTTATTTTGGTTTTATTGTCTCCACAAAAAGTGAAAGCGTTTCAATTGAGAACAAACCTTCTTACAGATTTTTAAAAGTAAACAATTAGAGAGAAAAAGAGACTACAATGGATAGATATGTAACTAAATTTTAATTTTATGCCTGACTACTGGAAAATGTTAATTAAGAAAGTTTTATAGATGATTGGCAAACTCCAAAGACAATGGAATGTTACATTTGATAAAAAAGACTACTAGTTTGGGATATTTTAGAATTTCAAATAATTGAGTTTAATATGCAACGCGATACACATTGTTAATTGAATTGGGACTTGATCAGTATGCAATTTATAAGCAATGAGTTTTAATGGCTCTAAAAGACAATTATGCTAGAAAATATTAACCCTAATAAACAAGGGGTGGTTACAGTTTAGTGGGTTCAATTCCTTTCAGAATTATAAATGTCTACATTTGTTTCTGGATATTAATTGATGTGAATGTAACTGTTGCAGAGAGCGGGAAAGCTGTTTTCCTGAGGAGAAGGCAGCCTGGTTTGCTCTATGTATTCTTCATATTTTTAGCATGATTAGTTAATTTGTGTAATTGCAGGAAAGGAAAAAACAAATATACTTATTGATTTTAACAAGGAAGCAGTGATCAAAATAGAATACCAGCTAGCATATCTACTTTTGACTGATAAGGCATGTAGTTAGAAATTAAGTAAGATTGTTATGATTTTTGTTCATTGGGATTTTAAGCCCAACCACATAGCGGTAAGAAAATGTTAAGCACACGCTGAAGACAATGACAGAATACAGCAGGGAAAGCAGCAGCAGAAATCACCAAACAGCATACACAACAACAAAAAACTGAGTCGATCTAAAAACTGTGTTAATTGATTTAAAAACACTGCACCATAGAAAGAAAAGATGCATAGATACATGAAGAAGCAGAACAGTCAGCCTATTCACAGCTAAAGGCCTAGCGGGCCTACCAAAAAATATTCCAAAATTGAGCCATGGAAGGAGCCATGTCTCAACAGGGGGGAAGATGGACATGGCAGAGCATGTGTTCCATGTCCCAGAGGTCTAAATACCTACTTTAAAATTTTTTGTAGGAACTGTTTAATTTGTTACAGAGGGTGTGCGGGATAGCCTCGGGCCCAAGCAGGTGCAACGGGGAGACAAAGTTGGAACCTTCACGAGGTGTCTCCTGAGAGGCCGCCCGTCGCCGCCTTCGAATTCGACTACTACACACCTTTGGCTAGCCCCCGGATGAACTAATGTGACTGAGGGTAACCCCTAGACGCTTGGATGGCCTAACAACAACAATAACAACAACAAGTGCAACGTCCAAAAGAGCGTGGGACTTGAAGAGGGGACAAATGGTACAATAAGACCAAGAAACCGATAAAATTGTCCAAAGAACATGTAAGCTGCCGTGATCTTTTTGTCTATCCTGCAGGAGGTGGTGAAGTCTGGTGACCAGACCCTGATTTGAGTCATAAATAGAAAGTCCTGGTCCTCGCCACGTTGGGAAGGCCCCTTCGTGGTTTAACTCACCACCCCCACCGCAGTAAAGATTGCTGAGAGGTCGACGTGGATTGACCAATCCCAAATCAAAGTAGTTCGAGACAACGGTGACTCTGAGTAGACTGGAAATCGGGCGGTTCCAAAACCCTTGTCCGTGAAAAAATCATCTGACGTCTACTCACCTGCCACGAGCACCTTTCACCTAACCTTGACCTCTCATAGTTTTTACACCCTCACGCAGAAGCCAAAATGAAATCAGTTGCCACCCCCATTCCTGTGACTGTACTATCAGTGGCAGCCTGGGTGTGGCTGAACGCCCCACCCCCAGGGATTTGAGTCGAAAAACGAGACAATGCCGTGCTGCTGTCACAGAGGAAAGTGAAGTGGTATGAAAAGAGCAATCCAAATAACCACTTTGAAGAAAATATGTGGTATCATTTCATGGTATTTCAGACAAAAACTAACTGGTGTGAATGAAAGTTGTTATGTGTGTAGCCGTATACCCATTTCCACAGGTATCCTGATATCCTGAATTCACTGGGTCTAGGTGTCACTTTTAGCACATCTGCAGTGATGCAGGTGGTCCAAAATGCATTCCTTTGAAGGGGAGTGAACACAACAGTAAGATATATAAGATCAAAGTCAGTGGAATTCAAACCACGTGATTCAATCTGGGGCAGTGATGTTCCTGGTGACCATAAGTTGTGGTCCACCCCCCCCCCCCCCCCCCCCCCCAGAAAATCATTCTGTCACTAACTTCCCAACTTGGACATTGAATTGTTACATGAGTGTTCATTAACCAAACTTTTAAAGCCCTACATGGTATAGCAGATGAATTAAAAGCCCTTAGAGAAATGGAGTTGCAAGACCGGACGGTCCTAGATTTGATAACAGCCAAGGATGGAGGTGAGTGTGCCATAGTTGGAGCACTGTTGCACCTTCATCCAAGATGGAACCGGTGACAAAGGTAACATAACTCGTGCCATAGCTGAAATGAAAATCTTAGCCAACACCATGGCCCAAGATCACTCAGCCGTAATTGGTATCACTGTGGTCGTGGTTACCAACCGGATCATGGTTCTCGATTCAGATTAAATTTGCAACTCCCTTTCTTGCGGTTTTACTTCTATACTGTATCTTTTCAATGTGTGTAATCCTTGGTATGAAAGTTATGATTCAAAAACCTAACCAGCACACGCTGGTAGCTTACAGCGACATACAGTATCACCGTGTGGCATGCCGTGATGAAGATTCTCCCATCATTTTACGAGTGCCGGTATGTCGAGTCTTCCGGGTAATTGTACATGTCTTAACTTCAAAACTGTGTTCGCTCATAAAGAGGGACGCAGAGGAATTTTCTTAGATAACCTTGAATTACCTCACGTTTTTCACCTTTGCCTTCACAAATGATTTTGTTATTTTCCATACCCTGTTGAGTGACTATTGATGATATTTGTTTTCTAAAACCTGCAGAGGAGGGATATAGATTGATGAAAATGAAAATTCTTTCAAAGTAACTTCAGGGGGGAAATGTGAAATATATTTGTATTCTTATATATTTAGTCTTGCACCCTTTTCACTATGATGTATTAAGTTACTAGAATAGAATTTAATTTACACCTATTGGTTAAAATGTGCACTACACCTTTTTCTTTCCACCTCCTTCATTTGTATTAACGCCTCCCATTTTTATGACTTGTCTCTAATAAAACCAGGTTGTTTGTAGGGAGTCGCCAGGAATTCCTAACGGTCATTCAGGAAGATAGACTATCTTTCTGCTCTGGCTACACTGGCGTCCTCCTTCATATGAAGTGGTTAAAATTCTCATCACGACTGGCTGTGTGTTTCCTCTGCTCCGATATTATTGAATGTATATGGTCTTAAACCTGACATAAAATATGTATGACCAGACTGCAAAGTGGACAGAGAGTTCCTACAGTGGGCTCCTGTTCACTGCGATGTTACTGCAACTCTAGTCGAATGACCAGTGAGTGTGTCTTAAATACAGGCAAAACTGACAGTTGTCCCTAAGACTTTGGACAGATACGTTTCAGTCATTTGCAGGGCAACAAGTAATTGATTAGTGTCGGGCCTGGAATCTGTAGTCAATGGTTTCCAGACGTAGGGTGTTCTTCGCTGTTCCTACCCTGGGGAATACCGCCATCATGATTTTGGAGGAGACTGACCAGTGTTTGTATTAGAGGGGGACATCCGAGCCCCAAACTGAATCATGGGGGAAGAAATCAAAGCTCCGTCGTTGACGCCTGGTGGGTAGATGTGGGTTGGCGTCGACAGTTGGAATCGAGTCTGCTGTTAGAACGTACGTGTGGTCGGATGCAGATGTAGGGACACAGAGCCCAGTTGTATTGGTGGGGATGATCATATACACTTGCCATTCGCAGAGCCACCATATTTGGTCCAGTACTGTCCATGATTGGGAAGGAATGTGTCTGATCTCGGCGCACCTGGTGACGTGAACTTGGTCCAAAGGGGTCTTCGGATCCGGTCCGCTGAAGTTGAAACAGGATGGATAACAGTCTGTTCGGTTGTTGCACTGGACATACGTTGCGGTATTGACTGTAGCTGCTAATGGTACTGCGACCATGGTATGTAGGCGGTCGAGCTTTGCTGGAAGGATTCTCTCAGATTACCCAGGATACAGTTGTAGGTGAGGTTGGCGAGTTCTTCGTTCTGTCGGTTGGACCATAGCTGTGGTTGGGCTACGGCAGTAGACATGAGGGAACAGACATAACAACTCATTGGTTGTGGCGCCGGCTGTGAGTGCGGTGTATCTGTACCAACTGTTCCTCATCATCGGGTTGTAGTCGTTTTCTTCCTGTGTTTGGACATGGGCGAGAATAAGGTGTATCTACTCAGGCTTAGGTGTTCCTGCCGGACGGATTTTGAGTAGGCGTGTGGCGGATGGTTGTACGAAGGGGTTCACACCAATCACTTTGGGGACCATGGCTGGACTAGTAGTGCGGATGGTGATAGTAAAGAGGGGGCCTTTTCCTGGTCGGTCCGGTCGGAGGCATAGGTTGATGCAGCCTTTTTGTTGGATATTGGTCGTAAGGTCTAGCATATGTTTACCATCTTTGATGGTGGTGGCTAACTTGGTGAAGTTAGCGGTCATGGTGGTAGCTTCTTTGGAACGGGGCCAATTGATGGTTTTGTAGCCTGTATGGAGGAGGACCTGGTCCAAGGTGTCTGGCCAGACCACTCAGACTCTGGGAGCTTGTAGGTACCAATAAAAATAACTGGAGTCAGTCCTGTGTAATCCCAAGTGAGTAAGCTGTAGGCTGAGCAAAGGGACTTGAACGACGATTGGTGTCTTGGTTGATGGGATGCAGATCTGGGGGCCCCTGATCGTTTCCTGAACCAGCTAGTGGGGCATTCTCCTCCAGTGGGAGTGTACCAAGGTTCTGGTACGTTCCCCCCATGTGGTTGAACACAGAGCGGTGATGATGATGGCCAAAATCACACGGTGAGGTCCGTCCCAACGTGGAGAAGACCAGCACTTTCTTTTTATCACCTTGACGAGTACCAGGTCTCCTGGGGACAGGACCTCCTCTGTGGGAGACAGAGAAGATGTCGGCAGATTATTTTGCATTCATCACAGTTCTTTCTTGGAACATTTTGCATAACCACTTAGTGAGGGATTCTGTTTCCCTTTTCTCTTCTACCACCAGATCTTTTTCCCACATTGTTCAGTGGAAGGGTCTGTCTTTCACTGCCTCAAATGGTGTGCATCCCTGTGCTGTTGGAATGATTCTCATGTACGTTTCTACCAGGCTCAGGCATTCTTGCCATCGTTTTCCTGTATCTTCCATGGTTTTTCTGAGTCTGAGTTTTACTGTTCTAATGGTTTGTTCGACGAGTCCAGCACTTTGGTTCAGTTTGATGAAATCCATGTTCAGAAGCTCGAAGGGATATGTTCCTGTTTGCCTTGTTCCATGCTTGGGTCGTTCATTGCCTTGAGAGTTGTGTCTACAGCAGTTTAGACAGTTTCTGCAAAAAAATTGAAGTAAGTTTGGAGACCTCTGGGAACATGCATTGTTTGTTGTACTGTACTGATCATCCCTTCTGTTGAGACATGGCTCCTCCCATGGCTCAATTTGGCAATTACTTCAAACAATGATCGTGGGACGCATGGCTTGTTTTCTACTGCATAGAGTCCGTTCTTGTGTTGAGTGGCTCCTTTTGTTTCCCATTGCAGTTTCTCTTTTTCTGGGGCATGATTTTGCATTTCTCTTAGGAATTCAGCAGGGATTGGGCTGTGTCTTTCCACCGTCACGTCTTGTTCTAGGAATAGTCTACATGCCTCTGTCAGTGCCACTATTTCTGCGGCTTGTGCAGACCAGTCGCCGGGGAGTCGTCCTGTCTTGAGGTTGTCTTTTTGAGTCACCACGGCATATACGTTGTGTTTTTCTCCATCCAGGGTTTTTGATGATGATCCATCCCCATAGGCAATGTGTCCGGGGGGCAATGGGTTGTCCATTAGGTCAGTTGCATATACGTGGTTAATTATGATTCGTTGAGTGGGCAACTGTGAGAATTGGTTTAACCACTTGTCGTCCGGTCTCCCATGAACTTCAGGGTGACATGTAATGGCCATGTTTGTTGTTCCTGTCCTGGGGCTGCTGGGCAGATATCTTCAGACTGTTCTCTTAGACTTTCAGCTACCTTGGCAGAATCATTCCCGGCAATGTCGAGAGAGTAGAAGCTGTTAGATGTGGTGGTGTGGAAGATATTTTTGGTCTGTAATTCCCTGGGTCGGAGGCCATTTTGGGTGGCCACTAGGCTTAGCCCAAGCTGGACCATGATATCTCGTCCCGGTAACTCTCCGATTTTCATTTTGCAGTCTGACAATAAACCCATCCCTTTTGTTGCTTTCTGACCCATATTAATCACTTACTTAATAGTTTAAACAACAATTATTTTCTAAATTACCCGAAATTGATCTCCACTTTGTGATTAACCCAATATCTCTGAACACACAAAGACCAAAAGTCCCTGACTTTGTCTTAGTTAAGTCCCTGACTCTGTTAACAGACCAAGACTATAATGCCTTTGCTAATTCTTGTTCTACTTTCATTGGTCCCGGACCAATTGGTTTATTACCAGACTGCAAAGTGGACAGTGAGAGTTCCTACAGTAGGGTCCTGTTCAACGCGATGTTCCTGAAACTCTAGTCGAATGACCAGTGTGTGTGTCTTAAATACAGGAAAAACTGACAGTTGTCACTAGGACTTTGGACAGATACATTTCAGTCATTTGCAGGGCAAAAAGTAATTGATCAGTGTCAGACAGTTGAATATTTGTGCTGACATGTCACCCCAATCACAAGACTAAGATTGTTTATTCAGTCAGACAGTTGGGTGTTTATGCTGCTATGTCAGCCGTAAGGATGACTACAATGCTGTTATACTCACAAAAACTTATACAATATGAACAAGCATTTGCAAAGATACTTTGTCTAATCTTACATATTCCCCTGCTGCCAAAAAAACTGTCAGAGACACATAGTTACTGTGTATATAGTGTAAAATCGTCCAATTCAAGTAAGTTATCCATTTGGCATTATTCTCATTGCTAAAAATTAAGTTACAATGAAAACAATCATACTTGGCCAAAACGTGATTTTCAGGGTATGAAAAGTACATTAAGGCAATAAAAACTGAAAAGTTCCCCTGCTGCCAAACAAACTGTCAGAGACACATAGTTCCTGTGTATATAGTGTAAAATCGTCCTATCCATGTAAGTCTTTCATTGGCATCTTTCTAGGTGATTCTGGAGCTATTTCCCACCATAAAAAGTGTCCAAAACAGGCATTTTGCGATTAAAATAGTGGTTGTATTAGAACCAGGCCCAGGCGATTCTGGTTGGTGTTTTTACCCTGAAATTGTGTCCAATGATGATAAGGATGTATTTTTGATTATTCTGTATAAAAATAATCATCTAGGGATGTTCAGATGTTTTGTTACGCCCGAATCAATGACCTCAATTTGGGCACTTTATTTACAAGTGGTGGTTTTTAAGAACCAGGCCCAGTCGGTTCTGGTTGGTGCTTTTACCCAGATATAGTATCCATTGTGTGGGTAGATGTATTTTCACTATTCTGTCTAAAAATAAAGATCCAGGACAGTTCCGGGGCTATTTCCCTCCATAAATAGTGTCCAAAACATGCATTTTGCGATACAATATAGTGGCTGCATTATAACAGGGTCCAGTCGGTTCTGGTGGGTGTTTGTATACGAAACTTGTGTCCAATTATGATGGGGATGTATACTTGACTATTCTGTATAGAAGTAATCATCTAGCGATGTTCAGAAGTTCTGTTATGCCCGAATGAATTACTTTCATTTGGTCACTTTATTTACAAGTGGTGGTTTAGAAACAGGCCCAGTCGGTTTTGGTTGGTGCTTTTACCCAGAATTTGTGTTTATTGTGTGATTGGATGTATTTTCACTATTTTGTATAACAATAATGATCCAGGATGATTCTGGAGCTATTTCCCACCACAAACAGTGTCCAAAACAGGCATTTTGCGGTTAAAGTAGTGGTTGTATTAGAACCACGCCCAGTCGGTTCTGGTTCGTGTTTTTACCCAGAAATTGTGTCCAATGATTATGGGGATGTATTTTTTATTATTCTTTATAAAAATAATATTCTAGGGATGTTCAGAAGTTCTGTTATGCCCTAATCAATGACTTCAATTTGGGCACTTTATTTACAAGTGGTTGTTTAGAACCAGGCCCAGTCGGTTCTGGTTGGTGCTTTACCCACAATTAGTGTCGATTGTGTGGGTTTGATGTATTTTCACTATTCTCTGTAAGAATAAAGATCCAGGGATGTTCTGAGACTATTTCCCACCAGAAATAGTGTCAAAAACATGCATTTTGCGACAAAAATAGTGGTTGTATTAGAACCAGGCCCAGTCGGTTCTGGTTTGTGTATACCCCCTTAACGTGTGTCCAATAGGAATGGGGTTGTATTTTTGACTATTATGTATAAAAATTATCATCTAGGGATGTTCAGAAGTTCTTCTATGCCCGAATAAATGACCTCCATTTGGGCACTTTATTTTGCATGTTGGTTGTAGTAGAACCAAGCCCAGTCGGTTCTGGTTGGTGCTTTTACCCAGAGTTAGTGTTGATTGTGTAGGTGGATGTATTTTCACTATTCTGTCTAAAAATAAAGATCCAGGATGTTTCTAGGGGTATTTACTACCATAAATAGTCTCCAAAACATGCATTTTGTGATAAAAAATAGTAGTGAAGGCAGGTTCCGGGCCTGTGTCGGCGCATCAGTCAGGCTGGGTAGCCGCTATGGCCCAGGTGATTTTCCAGGGCTGCCCTGCTCTTGACGGAGTGGCCACCCAGCGGGGCTGTGTGTGTTTCATGGTGGGAGACTCGTGCTGCCCCTTCATCCCTGCCGGCATGTCCTGCTCGGTCCATGATGCCCTGCAGGCTATTAGGAACATGCAGAGAGCTGTGACCGGAGATCCGGTTCCACAACGAGGATGGCTTGACTGGTTCTTCTCTGGCTCATGGAAACAGCCACTTCAATATTTCAATATTTTCACAGACACAAAAGGAGGGAATTGTGGGATGGACTGGCTAACTGGCTTAATAATTGTTTATTCTTGTCGCACCATGTGGTCATACTGGTTTAACTTTGTTTTTTAAGATCGTAGAATGCAAGGTAGACTAGCCAAACTGGTTTTACAATTGAATTAAAAGATGGTGGAATGTAAGAAAGACTAACTAGTTGGCCTTGCAATTGTTTGTTCGCCTCGAGAAATATAAGAAAGGCTGGCTAACAGGGTTTGCAATTTTTTCCTTGTATTGTGCGATGAAAAGAGGTTCAACTTCAGGAGTAACTGTCACTCTCCAGGTCATCTAGGGTCAAGTGCACACTTGAAAACTTTCATATTCGACCAAAACGTGCTTATCAGCACATAAAAAGCACATTTGGTGGTACGCGGGAAGAACGGCAGCAGACAAAAAGGCTATTTAGAAAGGTATCACCACTACGCAGAAGAACGTCGGCTACTCTGCCCTCACTGGAAGACATTGCCAGCCCTCGTTACCTCAGCAGAGCCAGGGACATGATCAGGGACCCATGCCACCCTGGTCACAATCGGTTCCAGCTGCTGCTCTCTGGCAGACAGACGCTGTAAGTTTCCCACATCCGTTGGGACTCTAAACTTGGGGTAACACAACACAATCCCTTCTGTGTAATAACTTCGGGTGAGGTAATATGAATAGACATTAGGTACAAGGTGATCTGACACCTACATGCTGAATGAAGGTAAGTGAAAGACAGTGAGAGGTAAGAGATCCACTCAAGGGGTGGTGATGCAATGTATCCATAAAGGCAGAATTGTAAATTAAGAGTCTGGAGTCATAACTTGTAAAACGGTGTAAAAATGTCAGAGACACAAATGACATAGTGTAATATCATCAAATTTTATAATTTAATAAGTTTTTCATTTGGCATCATTCTAATGGCTAGATATTAAGTTATAATGAAAACTATGATACTTGGCCAAAACGTGATTTTCAGCGCATGAAACGCACGTTAAGCCAATAAAAACTGAAATGTTCCCCTGCTGCGAAACAAACTGTCAGAGACACATAGTTACTGTGTATATAGTGTATAATTGTCCAATTCAAGTAAGTTTTTCATTTGGCATCATTCTAAGTGATATAAATTAAGTTATAGTGAAAATTATGATACTTGGCCAAAACGTGATTTTCAGCGCATGAAACGCACGTTAAGGCAATAAAAACTGAAATATTCCCCTGCTGCGAAACAAACTGTCAGAGACATATAGTTACTGTGTATATAGTGTATTATCGTCCAATTCAAGTAAGTTTTTCATTTAGCATCATTCTAAGTGATAGAAATTAAGTTATAGTGAAAACTATCATACTCGGCCAAAACATGATTTTCAGCGCATGAAACGCACGTTAGCAATAAAAACTGAAATGTCCCCCTGCTGCGAAACAAACTGTCAGAGACACATAGTTACTGTGTATATAGTGTAAAATAGTCCAATTCAAGTAAGTTTTGCATTTAGCATCATTCTAAGTGATAGAAATTAAGTTATAGTGAAAACTATGATACTTGGCCAAAACGTGATTTTCAGCGCATGAAACGCACGTTAAGGCAATAAAAACTGAAATGTTCCCCTGCTGCGAAACAAACTGTCAGAGACACATAGTTACTGTGTATATAGTGTATTATTGTCCAATTCAAGTAAGTTTTTCATTTGGCATCATTCTAAGTGATAGAAATTAAGTTATAGTTAAAATTATGATACTTGGCCAAAACGTGATTTTCAGCGCATGAAACGCACGTTAAGGCAATAAAAACTGAAATGTTCCCCTGCTGCGAAACAAACTGCCAGAGGCACATAGTTACTGTGTCTATAGTGTAAAATCATCCAATTCAAGTAAGTATTGCATTTAACATCATTCTAAGTGCTAGAAATTAAGTTATAGTGAAAACTATGATACTTGGCCAAAACGTGATTTTCAGCGCATGAAACGCACGTTAAGGCAATAAAAACTGAAATGTTCCCCTGCTGCGAAACAAACTGTCAGAGGCACATAGTTACTGTGTCTATAGTGTAAAATCATCCAATTCAAGTAAGTATTGCATTTAGCATCATTCTAAGTGCTAGAAATTAAGTTATAGTGAAAACTATGATACTTGGCCAAAACGTGATTTTCAGCGCATGAAACGCACGTTAAGGCAATAAAAACTGAAATGTTCCCCTGCTGCGAAACAAACACTCAGAGGCACATAGTTACTGTGTATATAGTGTATAATTGTCCAATTCAAGTAAGTTTTTCATTTTGCATCATTCTAAGTGCTAGAAATTAAGTTATAGTGAAAACTATGATACTTGGCCAAAACGTGATTTTCAGCGCATGAAATGCACATTAAGGCAATAAAAACTGAAATGTTCCCCCGCTGCGAAACAAACTGTCAGTGACACATAGTTACTGTGTATATAGTGTATAATCGTCCAAATTAAGTAGGTTTTTCATTTGATATCATTCTAAGTGATGAAATTAAGGGTTAGGGTTAGGGTTAGGTTAAGTTATAGTGAAAACTATGATACTTGGCCAAAACATGATTTTCAGCGCATGAAACGCACATTAGGGCAAAAAAACTGAAATGTTTGTTAGGTCTGAAAATACAACTTCAGGAGCAGGCTAACAAAGAGTGAGATAAATTTAAATAGAAAATATGTATGACCAGACTGCAAAGTGGACAGAGAGTTCTTACAGTGGGCTCCTGTTCACTGCGATGTTACTGCAACTCTAGTCGAATGACCAGTGAGTGTGTCTTAAATACAGGCAAAACTGACAGTTGTCCCTAAGACTTTGGACAGATACGTTTCAGTCATTTGCAGGGCAACAAGTAATTGATTAGTGTCGGGCCTGGAATCTGTAGTCAATGGTTTCCAGACCTAGGGTGTTCTTCGCTGTTCCTACCCTGGGGAATACCGCCATCATGATTTTGGAGGAGACTGACCAGTGTTTGTATTAGAGGGGGACATCCGAGCCCCAAACTGAATCATGGGGGAAGAAATCAAAGCTCCGTCGTTGACGCCTGGTGGGTAGATGTGGGTTGGCGTCGACAGTTGGAATCGAGTCTGCTGTTAGAACGTACGTGTGGTCGGATGCAGATGTAGGGACACAGAGCCCAGTTGTATTGGTGGGGATGATCATATACACTTGCCATTCGCAGAGCCACCATATTTGGTCCAGTACTGTCCATGATTGGGAAGGAATGTGTCCGATCTCGGCGCACCTGGTGACGTGAACTTGGTCCAAAGGGGTCTTCGGATCCGGTCCGCTGAAGTTGAAACAGGATGGATAACAGTCTGTTCGGTTGTTGCACTGGACATACGTTGCGGTATTGACTGTAGCTGCTAATGGTACTGCGACCATGGTATGTAGGCGGTCGAGCTTTGCTGGAAGGATTCTCTCAGATTACCCAGGATACAGTTGTAGGTGAGGTTGGCGAGTTCTTCGTTCTGTCGGTTGGACCATAGCTGTGGTTGGGCTACGGCAGTAGGCATGAGGGAACAGACATAACAACTCATTGGTTGTGGCGCCGGCTGTGAGTGCGGTGTATCTGTACCAACTGTTCCTCATCATCGGGTTGTAGTCGTTTTCTTCCTGTGTTTGGACATGGGCGAGAATAAGGTGTATCTACTCAGGCTTAGGTGTTCCTGCCGGACGGATTTTGAGTAGGCGTGTGGCGGATGGTTGTACGAAGGGGTTCACACCAATCACTTTGGGGACCATGGCTGGACTAGTAGTGCGGATGGTGATAGTAAAGAGGGGGCCTTTTCCTGGTCGGTCCGGTCGGAGGCATAGGTTGATGCAGCCTTTTTGTTGGATATTGGTCGTAAGGTCTAGCATATGTTTACCATCTTTGATGGTGGTGGCTAACTTGGTGAAGTTAGCGGTCATGGTGGTAGCTTCTTTGGAACGGGGCCAATTGATGGTTTTGTAGCCTGTATGGAGGAGGACCTGGTCCAAGGTGTCTGGCCAGACCACTCAGACTCTGGGAGCTTGTAGGTACCAATAAAAATAACTGGAGTCAGTCCTGTGTAATCCCAAGTGAGTAAGCTGTAGGCTGAGCAAAGGGACTTGAACGACGATTGGTGTCTTGGTTGATGGGATGCAGATCTGGGGGCCCCTGATCGTTTCCTGAACCAGCTAGTGGGGCATTCTCCTCCAGTGGGAGTGTACCAAGGTTCTGGTACGTTCCCCCCATGTGGTTGAACACAGAGCGGTGATGATGATGGCCAAAATCACACGGTGAGGTCCGTCCCAACGTGGAGAAGACCAGCACTTTCTTTTTATCACCTTGACGAGTACCAGGTCTCCTGGGGACAGGACCTCCTCTGTGGGAGACAGAGAAGATGTCGGCAGATTATTTTGCATTCATCACAGTTCTTTCTTGGAACATTTTGCATAACCACTTAGTGAGGGATTCTGTTTCCCTTTTCTCTTCTACCACCAGATCTTTTTCCCACATTGTTCAGTGGAAGGGTCTGTCTTTCACTGCCTCAAATGGTGTGCATCCCTGTGCTGTTGGAATGATTCTCATGTACGTTTCTACCAGGCTCAGGCATTCTTGCCATCGTTTTCCTGTATCTTCCATGGTTTTTCTGAGTCTGAGTTTTACTGTTCTAATGGTTTGTTCGACGAGTCCAGCACTTTGGTTCAGTTTGATGAAATCCATGTTCAGAAGCTCGAAGGGATATGTTCCTGTTTGCCTTGTTCCATGCTTGGGTCGTTCATTGCCTTGAGAGTTGTGTCTACAGCAGTTTAGACAGTTTCTGCAAAAAAATTGAAGTAAGTTTGGAGACCTCTGGGAACATGCATTGTTTGTTGTACTGTACTGATCATCCCTTCTGTTGAGACATGGCTCCTCCCATGGCTCAATTTGGCAATTACTTCAAACAATGATCGTGGGACGCATGGCTTGTTTTCTACTGCATAGAGTCCGTTCTTGTGTTGAGTGGCTCCTTTTGTTTCCCATTGCAGTTTCTCTTTTTCTGGGGCATGATTTTGCATTTCTCTTAGGAATTCAGCAGGGATTGGGCTGTGTCTTTCCACCGTCACGTCTTGTTCTAGGAATAGTCTACATGCCTCTGTCAGTGCCACTATTTCTGCGGCTTGTGCAGACCAGTCGCCGGGGAGTCGTCCTGTCTTGAGGTTGTCTTTTTGAGTCACCACGGCATATACGTTGTGTTTTTCTCCATCCAGGGTTTTTGATGATGATCCATCCCCATAGGCAATGTGTCCGGGGGGCAATGGGTTGTCCATTAGGTCAGTTGCATATACGTGGTTAATTATGATTCGTTGAGTGGGCAACTGTGAGAATTGGTTTAACCACTTGTCGTCCGGTCTCCCATGAACTTCAGGGTGACATGTAATGGCCATGTTTGTTGTTCCTGTCCTGGGGCTGCTGGGCAGATATCTTCAGACTGTTCTCTTAGACTTTCAGCTACCTTGGCAGAATCATTCCCGACAATGTCGAGAGAGTAGAAGCTGTTAGATGTGGTGGTGTGGAAGATATTTTTGGTCTGTAATTCCCTGGGTCGGAGGCCATTTTGGGTGGCCACTAGGCTTAGCCCAAGCTGGACCATGATATCTCGTCCCGGTAACTCTCCGATTTTCATTTTGCAGTCTGACAATAAACCCATCCCTTTTGTTGCTTTCTGACCCATATTAATCACTTACTTAATAGTTTAAACAACAATTATTTTCTAAATTACCCGAAATTGATCTCCACTTTGTGATTAACCCAATATCTCTGAACACACAAAGACCAAAAGTCCCTGACTTTGTCTTAGTTAAGTCCCTGACTCTGTTAACAGACCAAGACTATAATGCCTTTGCTAATTCTTGTTCTACTTTCATTGGTCCCGGACCAATTGGTTTATTACCAGACTGCAAAGTGGACAGTGAGAGTTCCTACAGTAGGGTCCTGTTCAACGCGATGTTCCTGAAACTCTAGTCGAATGACCAGTGTGTGTGTCTTAAATACAGGAAAAACTGACAGTTGTCACTAGGACTTTGGACAGATACATTTCAGTCATTTGCAGGGCAAAAAGTAATTGATCAGTGTCAGACAGTTGAATATTTGTGCTGACATGTCACCCCAATCACAAGACTAAGATTGTTTATTCAGTCAGACAGTTGGGTGTTTATGCTGCTATGTCAGCCGTAAGGATGACTACAATGCTGTTATACTCACAAAAACTTATACAATATGAACAAGCATTTGCAAAGATACTTTGTCTAATCTTACATATTCCCCTGCTGCCAAAAAAACTGTCAGAGACACATAGTTACTGTGTATATAGTGTAAAATCGTCCAATTCAAGTAAGTTATCCATTTGGCATTATTCTCATTGCTAAAAATTAAGTTACAATGAAAACAATCATACTTGGCCAAAACGTGATTTTCAGGGTATGAAAAGTACATTAAGGCAATAAAAACTGAAAAGTTCCCCTGCTGCCAAACAAACTATCAGAGACACATAGTTCCTGTGTATATAGTGTAAAATCGTCCTATCCATGTAAGTCTTTCATTGGCATCATTCTAGGTGATTCTGGAGCTATTTCCCACCATAAAAAGTGTCCAAAACAGGCATTTTGCGATTAAAATAGTGGTTGTATTAGAACCAGGCCCAGGCGATTCTGGTTGGTGTTTTTACCCTGAAATTGTGTCCAATGATGATAAGGATGTATTTTTGATTATTCTGTATAAAAATAATCATCTACATACCTGTCAACCTCGAACCATTTGTGATCTTACCAAATTTTGTTTTCGCCCTTACATATATGTATAAATACATGGAAAATCTTACCACTTTACTTTTTTGTAAAAAATCACGAACAACAAGTGAAAATGAAAGTAAACATAAACAAGGGAACAGGAAACGGAAATCACATGGTGAAAGTGTTACAAAACGAAATGTTTATCATGATCTTTTTTTTTTAGCCAATCAGAGGCGCCGGTACATATATCACTTGGCAGACATGCGTTTCCGGGAAGAAACAATGGCGGATGGTGAAAAATGGCTAGAAAGTGCCTTAATTTATTTTTTTTTCTCAAAATCACCGTTTAGCGTACCATTTTCATGTGTACAGCGTACCAATATAAAAATGGGCTTTCAGTTGTACCAATTACGGCGAGAACGTACCAGTTGACAGGTATGCATCTAGGGATGTTCAGAAGTTTTGTTACGCCCGAATCAATGACCTCAATTTGGGCACTTTATTTACAAGTGGTGGTTTTTAAGAACCAGGCCCAGTCGGTTCTGGTTGGTGCTTTTACCCAGATATAGTATCCATTGTGTGGGTAGATGTATTTTCACTATTCTGTCTAAAAATAAAGATCCAGGACAGTTCCGGGGCTATTTCCCTCCATAAATAGTGTCCAAAACATGCATTTTGCGATACAAAATAGTGGCTGCATTATAACAGGGTCCAGTCGGTTCTGGTGGGTGTTTGTATACGAAACTTGTGTCCAATTATGATGGGGATGTATACTTGACTATTCTGTATAGAAATAATCATCTAGCGATGTTCAGAAGTTCTGTTATGCCCGAATGAATTACTTTCATTTGGTCACTTTATTTACAAGTGGTGGTTTAGAAACAGGCCCAGTCGGTTTTGGTTGGTGCTTTTACCCAGAATTTGTGTTTATTGTGTGAGTGGATGTATTTTCACTATTTTGTATAACAATAATGATCCAGGATGATTCTGGAGCTATTTCCCACCACAAACAGTGTCCAAAACAGGCATTTTGCGGTTAAAGTAGTGGTTGTATTAGAACCACGCCCAGTCGGTTCTGGTTCGTGTTTTTACCCAGAAATTGTGTCCAATGATTATGGGGATGTATTTTTTATTATTCTTTATAAAAATAATATTCTAGGGATGTTCAGAAGTTCTGTTATGCCCTAATCAATGACCTCAATTTGGGCACTTTATTTACAAGTGGTTGTTTAGAACCAGGCCCAGTCGGTTCTGGTTGGTGCTTTACCCACAATTAGTGTCGATTGTGTGGGTTTGATGTATTTTCACTATTCTCTGTAAGAATAAAGATCCAGGGATGTTCTGAGACTATTTCCCACCAGAAATAGTGTCAAAAACATGCATTTTGCGACAAAAATAGTGGTTGTATTAGAACCAGGCCCAGTCGGTTCTGGTTTGTGTATACCCCCTTAACGTGTGTCCAATAGGAATGGGGTTGTATTTTTGACTATTCTGTATAAAAATTATCATCTAGGGATGTTCAGAAGTTCTTCTATGCCCGAATAAATGACCTCCATTTGGGCACTTTATTTTGCATGTTGGTTGTAGTAGAACCAAGCCCAGTCGGTTCTGGTTGGTGCTTTTACCCAGAGTTAGTGTTGATTGTGTAGGTGGATGTATTTTCACTATTCTGTCTAAAAATAAAGATCCAGGATGGTTCTAGGGGTATTTACTACCATAAATAGTCTCCAAAACATGCATTTTGTGATAAAAAATAGTAGTTGAAAAAATGAAAAAATGAAAATCAGACATAGGCATTGTCGTCATCATTGACTTGACAAAAAGCCTAGTAGTCATCATACCCTCAGCAGCGTATGACGAAATTGTATAGTGCTTCTCCACAAGTTCGTCTTCCCAGGCCAGACACATTTATGACATTTATTTATGACATATACTTGTTAGCTCTCCGCCTTGAGCGCCATTTTGCGGCGACTGCAAGATGCCTCACCGATGCCAACAAGAATAAGGTGGATCACTTACCTCTCAGTCTTTATACTTACCCTCCCTCAGTCAGCCTTTGGAAGGCAGATCTGCGCCAAACGACCTTCCTGTTACTTCATTTCGACTTGACTTAATTTCATAGTAGGGATATGTGTAGTCGTCACGTCACGTGTTGCTGCAGGTTCAGAGACCTGATGGCTGTTGGGAAAAAGCTGTCCTTGAGCCTGTTTGTCCGTGCTTTGTAGGACCTGTAGCGTCTGCCAGATGGAAGCAACTGGAACAGGCCGTGTCCAGGGTGGTATGGGTCTCCAACAATAGACCCGGCTCTTCTAAGGTATCGGGGGTTGGCAATGTCTTCTAGTGATGGCAGAGAGCAGCCGACGATCTTCTGGGCAGTGTTTATCACCCTCTGTATGGCTTTTTTGTCTGCTGCCGTGCTTCCGGTATACCACACTGTAATGCCGTAAGTCAGGATGCTCTCCACAGTGGCTCTGTAGAAGGTTGCCAGAAGCTTGGTGTCCAATTTGTCCCTTCTCAGTACCCTGAGAAAGTGGAGTCGTTTCTGGGCCTTCTTTACTAACACTGTGGTGTTTGTGGACCAGGAGAGCCTATCCGTGACGTGGACTCCCAGAAATTTGAAGGATTGGACCCTGTCTACACATACTCCGTTAATGAGGAGTGGGGCCAGGTCTGTGCTGCGCTTGCGAAAGTCCAGGATTATTTCTTTAGTGTTTGCGGTATTTAGTGTAAGATTGTTCGCCGAGCACCAAGAAGACAGTTTGTCGACCTCGTCTCTGTAAGCTGACTCATCCCCGCCTGAGATGAGTCCGATCACAGTGGTGTCATCGGCGAATTTGATGATAGAGTTTGACTGGTGGGCTGGTGTGCAGTCGTATGTGTACAAGGAGTACAGGACAGGACTCAGTACACAGCCTTGTGGTGAGCCAGTGTTCAGTGTAATGGCGGAAGAGAGGTGTGGACCCATTCTGACAGTTTGTGGTCGACCAGTCAAGAAGTTCTTTACCCAGCAGCAGATTGAAGAGGATAGTCCAAGGTGGTAGAGTTTGTCCTTCAGGATGTCCGGCTTGATGGTGTTAAAGGCTGAGCTATAGTCTATGAAAAGCATCGTCACATAGTTCCCCCGGTGCTCCAGGTGGCTCAGTGCTGTGTGAAGAGCCACAGCGATAGCATCCTCAGTGGACCTGTTTTCTCTCTAAGCAAACTGGTGAGGGTCAACTGAGGGGGGGATTGTCCTTCTGATGTGTCGGGCCACCAACTTTTCAAAGCACTTCATGATCACAGGCGTGAGAGCAACAGGCCTGTAATCGTTCAAGCTGCAGATGGTTGGCCTTTTTGGGGACAGGAATGATGGTGGCAGATTTTAGGCAGGCAGGAACGATGGATAGTTGCATTATAACTGGTTAGTCTCGGTTCTGGTTGCTGTTTATATCCGAAACTTGTGTCCAAAGAGGATGGGGATGTATATTTTACTATTCTGTTTAAAAATAATCATGTAGGGATGTTTTGGGGCTTTTTTTACACAAGAATCAAAAACCTCCAATGGATCTTTATTTTGCACGGTGGTTGAATTAGAACCGGGCCCAGTCGGTTCTGGTTGCCGCTTTTACCCAGATTTAGTGTCAATTGTGTGGATGGATGCATTTTCACTATTATGTGTAAAATTAAAGATGCAGGGATGTTCTGGGAATATTTCACACCGTCAATAGTGTCCAAAACATTTTGCGATAAAAATAGTGGTTGTATTAGAACAAGGCCCAATCGGTTCTGGTTGGTGTATTTACCCAGAATTTGTGTTGATTGAGTGGGTGGATGTAGTTTCACTATTTTCTATAAAAATAATGTTTCCCACCATAAACATTGTCCAAAACAGGCATTTTGCGATTAAAAAAGAGGTCGTATTAGAACCAGGCCCAGTCGGTTCTGGTTGGTGCTTCTACCCATAATTAGTGTTGAATGTGTAGATGGATGTATTTTCACTATTCTGTGTAAAAATAATGATCCAGGATGGTTCTGGAGCTATTTTCCCACCATAAACAGTGTCCAAAACAGGCATTCTGCGATTAAAATAGTGGTTGTATTAGAACCAGGCCCAGTCTGTTCTGGTTGGTGAATTTACCCGAAAAATTTTATCCATTGACGATGGGGATGTATTTTTGATTATTATGTATAAAAATAATCATCTAGGGATCTTCAGAAGTTCTGTTATTCCCGAATCAATGACCTCCATTTGGGCACATTATTGACGGAGCTCACGACCATGATCCAGTGTGTGGCTCGGATGTGTCCCTCAAACACAAATACTGGTCAGTCTCATCCAAAATCCTAATGGCTCAGTTCCCTTGAGTGGGAGCGGCAAGGAACGCCCTGCATTTGAAAAACATTGAAGGCAGGTTCCGGGCCTGTGTCAGCGCATCAGTCAGGCTGGGTAGCCGCTATGGCCCAGGTGATTTTCCAGGGCTGCCTGGCTATTTAGAAAGGTATCACCACTACGCAGAAGAACGTCGGCTACTCTGCCCTCACTGGAAGACAATGCCAGCCCTCGTTACCTCAGCAGAGCCAGGGACATGATCAGGGACCCATGCCACCCTGGTCACAATCGGTTCCAGCTGCTGCTCTCTGGCAGACAGACGCTGTAAGTTTCCCACATCCGTTGGGACTCTAAACTTGGGGTAACACAACACAATCCCTTCTGTGTAATAACTTCGGGTGAGGTAATATGAATAGACATTAGGTACAAGGTGATCTGACACCTACATGCTGAATGAAGGTAAGTGAAAGACAGTGAGAGGTAAGAGATCCACTCAAGGGGTGGTGATGCAATGTATCCATAAAGGCAGAATTGTAAATTAAGAGTCTGGAGTCATAACTTGTAAAACTGTGTAAAAATGTCAGAGACACAAATGACATAGTGTAATATCATCAAATTTTATATTTTAATAAGTTTTTCATTTGGCATCATTCTAATGGCTAGATATTAAGTTATAATGAAAACTATGATACTTGGCCAAAACGTGATTTTCAGCGCATGAAACGCACGTTAAGCCAATAAAAACTGAAATGTTCCCCTGCTGCGAAACAAACTGTCAGAGACACATAGTTACTGTGTATATAGTGTATAATTGTCCAATTCAAGTAAGTTTTTCATTTGGCATCATTCTAAGTGATATAAATTAAGTTATAGTGAAAATTATGATACTTGGCCAAAACGTGATTTTCAGCGCATGAAACGCACGTTAAGGCAATAAAAACTGAAATATTCCCCTGCTGCGAAACAAACTGTCAGAGACATATAGTTACTGTGTATATAGTGTATTATCGTCCAATTCAAGTAAGTTTTTCATTTAGCATCATTCTAAGTGATAGAAATTAAGTTATAGTGAAAACTATCATACTCGGCCAAAACATGATTTTCAGCGCATGAAACGCACGTTAGCAATAAAAACTGAAATGTCCCCCTGCTGCGAAACAAACTGTCAGAGACACATAGTTACTGTGTATATAGTGTAAAATAGTCCAATTCAAGTAAGTTTTGCATTTAGCATCATTCTTAGTGATAGAAATTAAGTTATAGTGAAAACTATGATACTTGGCCAAAACGTGATTTTCAGCGCATGAAACGCACGTTAAGGCAATAAAAACTGAAATGTTCCCCTGCTGCGAAACAAACTGTCAGAGACACATAGTTACTGTGTATATAGTGTATTATTGTCCAATTCAAGTAAGTTTTTCATTTGGCATCATTCTAAGTGATAGAAATTAAGTTATAGTGAAAATTATGATACTTGGCCAAAACGTGATTTTCAGCGCATGAAACGCACGTTAAGGCAATAAAAACTGAAATGTTCCCCTGCTGCGAAACAAACTGTCTGAAGCACAAAGTCGCTGTGTATATAGTGTAAAATCGTCCAATTCAGGTAAGTTTTTCATTTGGAATCATTCTAAGTGATAGAAATTAAGTTATAGTGAAAATTATGACACTTGGCCAAAACGTGATTTTCAGTGCATGAAACGCACGTTAAGGCAATAAAAACTGAAATGTTCCCCTGCTGCGAAACAAACTGTCAGAGGCACATAGTTACGGTGTATATAGTGTAAAATCGTCCAATTCAAGTAAGTTTTTCATTTAGCATCATTCTAAGTGATAGAATTTAAGTTATAGTGAAAATTGTGATACTTGGCCAAAACGTGATTTTCAGCACATGAAACGCACGTTAAGGCAATAAAAACTGAAATATTCCCCTGCTGCGAAACAAACTGTCAGAGGCACATAGTTACTGTGTATATAGTGTAAAATCGTCCAATCCAAGTAACTTTTGCATTTAGCATCATTCAAAGTGATAGAAATTAAGTTATAGTGAAAACTATGTTACTTGGCCAAAACGTGATTTTCAGCGCATGAAACGCACGTTAAGGAAATAAAAACTGAAATGTTCCCCTGCTGCGAAACAAACTGTCTGAGGCACAAAGTTACTGTATATATAGTGTATTATCGTCCAATTCAAGTAAGTTTTTCATTTAGCATCATTCTAAGTGATAGAAATTAAGTCATTTAGAATAATGCTAAATGCAAAACTTACTTGAATTGGACGATTTTACACTATATACACAGTAACTTTGTCTCTGACAGTTTGTTTGGCAGCAGGGGAACTTTTCAGTTTTTATTGCCTTAATGTACTTTTCATGCCCTGAAAATCACGTTTTGGCCAAGTATGATTGTTTTCATTATAACTTAATTTCTAGCCATGAGAATGATGCCAAATGGATAACTTACTTGAATTGGACGATTTTTCACTATATACACAGCAACTGTGTCTCTGACTGTTTGTTTGGCAGCAGGGGAACATGTAAGATTAGACAAATTATCTTTGCAAAAGCTTGTTCATATTGTATACATTTTTGTGAGTATAACAGCATCGTAGTCATCCTTATGGCTGACATGTCAGCATAAACACCCAACTGTCTGACTGAATAAACAATCTTAGTCTTATGATTGGGGTGACATGTCAGCACAAATACTCAACTGTCTGACACTGATCAATTACTTTTTGCCCTGCAAATGACTGAAATTTATCTGTCCAAAGTCTTATTGACAACTGTCAGTTTTTCCTGTATTTAAGACACACACACTGGTCATTCGACTAGAGTTGCAGGAACATCGCGTTGAACAGGACCCTACTGTAGGAACTCTCACTGTCCACTTTGCAGTCTGGTAATAAACCAATTGGTCCGGGACCAATGAAAGTAGAACAAGAATTAGCAAGGGCTTTATAGTCTTGGTCTGTTAATAGAGTCAGGGACTTAACTAAGACAAAGTCAGGGACTTTTGGTCTTTGTGTGTTCAGAGATGTTGGGTTAATCACAAAGTAGAGATCAATTTCGGGTTTTTTAGAAAATAATTGTTGTTTAAACTATTAAGTAGGTGATCAATATGGGTCAGAAAGCAACAAAAGGGATGGGTTTATTGTCAGATTGCAAAATGAAAATCGGAGAGTTACCGGGACGAGATATCATGGTCCAGCTTGGGCTAAGCCTAGTGGCCACCCAAAATGGCCTCCGACCCAGGGAATTACAGACCAAAAATATCTTCCACACCACCACATCTAACAGCTTCTACTCTCTCGACATTGTCGGGAATGATTCTGCCAAGGTAGCTGAAAGTCTAAGAGAACAGACTGAAGATATCTGCCCAGCAGCACCAGGACAGGAACAACAAACATGGCCATTACATGTCACCCTGAAGTTCATGGGAGACCGGACGACAAGTGGTTAAACCAATTCTCACAGTTGCCCACTCAACGAATCATAATTAACCACGTATATGCAACTGACCTAATGGACAACCCATTGCCCCCGGACACATTGCCTATGGGGATGGATCATCATCAAAAACCCTGGATGGAGAAAAACACAACGTATATGCCGTGGTGACTCAAAAAGACAACCTCAAGACAGGATGACTCCCCGGCGACTGGTCTGCACAAGCCGCAGAAAAAGTGGCACTGACAGAGGCATGTAGACTATTCCTAGAACAAGACGTGACGGTGGAAAGACACAGCCCAATCCCTGCTGAATTCCTAAGAGAAATGCAAAATCATGCCCCAGAAGAAGAGAAACTGCAATGGGAAACAGAAGGAGCCACTCAACACAAGAATGGACTCTATGCAGTAGAAAACAAGCCATGCGTGACAAGATCATTGTTTGAAGTAATTGCCAAATTGAGCCATGGGAGGAGCCATGTCTCAACAGGAGGGATGATCAGTACAGTACAACAAACAATGCATGTTCCCAGAGGTCTCCAAACTTCAATTTTTTTGGCAGAAACTGTCTGAACTGCTGTGGACACAACTCTCAAGGCAATGAACGACCCAAGCATGGAACTAGGCAAACAGGAACATATCCCTTCGAGCTTCTGAACATGGATTTCATCAAACTGAACCAAAGTGCTGGACTCGTCGAACAAACCATTAGAACAGTAAAACTCAGACCCAGAAAAACCATGGAAGACACAGGAAAACCATGGCAAGAATGCCTGAGCCTGGTAGAAACGTACATGAAAATCATTCCAACAGCACAGGGATGACACCATTTGAGGCAGTGAACGACAGACCCTTCCACTTAACAATGTGGGAAAAAGATCTGGTGGTAGAAGAGAAAAGAGAAACAGATTCCCTCACTAAGTGGTTATGCAAAATGTTCTAAGAAAGAACTGTGATGAATGCAAAATAATCTGCCGACATCTTCTCTGTCTCCCACAGAGGAGGTCCTGTCCCCAGGAGACCTGGTACTCGTCAAGGTGATAAAAAGAAAGTGCTGGTCTTCTCCACGTTGGGACGGACCTCACCGTGTGATTTTGGCCATCATCATCACCGCTCTGTGTTCAACCACATGGGGGGAACGTACCAGAACCTTGGTACACTCCCACTGGAGGAGAATGCCCCACTAGCTGGTTCAGGAAACGATCAGGGGCCCCCAGATCTGCATCCCATTAACCAAGACACCAATCGTCGTTCAAGTCCCTTTGCTCAGCCTACAGCTTACTCACTTGGGATTACACAGGACTGACTCCAGTTATTTTTATTGGTACCTACAAGCTCCCAGAGTCTGAGTGGTCTGGCCAGACACCTTGGACCAGGTCCTCCTCCATACAGGCTACAAAACCATCACATGGCCCCTTTCCAAAGAAGCTACCACCATGACCGCTAACTTCACCAAGTTAGCCACCACCATCAAAGATGTTAAACATATGCTAGACCTTACGACCAATATCCAACAAAAAGGCTGCATCAACCTATGCCTCCGACCAGACCGACCAGGAAAAGGCCCCCTCTTTACTATCACCATCCGCACTACTAGTCCAGCCATGGTCCCCAAAGTGATTGGTGTGAACCCCTTCGTACAACCATCCGCCACACGCCTACTCAAAATCCGTCCGGCAGGAACACCTAAGCCTGAGTAGATACACCTTATTCTCGCCCATGTCCAAACACAGGAAGAAAACGACTACAACCTGATGATGAGGAACAGTTGGTACAGATACACCGCACTCACAGCCTGTGCCACAACCAATGAGTTGTTATGTCTGTTCCCTCTTGCCTACTGCCGTAGCCCAACCACAGCTATGGGCCAACCGACAGAACGAAGAACTCGCCAACCTCACCTACAACTGTATTCTGGGTAATTTGAGAGAATCCTTCCAGCAAAGCTCGACCGCCTACATACCATGGTCGCAGTACCATTAGCAGCTACAGTCAATACCGCAACGTATGTCCAGTGCAACAACCGAACAGACTGTTATCCATCCTGTTTCAACTTCAGCGGACCGGATCCGAAGACCCCTTTAGACCAACTTCACATCACCAGGTGTGCCGAGATCAGACACATTCTTTCCCAATCATGGACAGTACTGGACAGAATATGGTGGCTCTGCGAAAGGCAAGTGTATATGATCATCCCCACCAATACAACTGGGCTCTGTGTCCCTACATCTGCATCCGACCACACGTACATTCTAACAGCAGACTCGATTCCAACTGTCGACGCCAACCCACATCTACCCACCAGGCGTCAACGACGGAGCTTTGATTTCTTCCCCCATGATTCAGTTTGGGGCTCGGATGTCCCCCTCTAATACAAACAATGGTCAGTCTCCTCCAAAATCATGATGGCGGTGTTCCCCAGGGTAGGAACAGCGAAGAACACCCTACGTCTGGAAACCATTGACTACAGATTCCAGGCCCGACACTAATCAATTACTTGTTGCCCTGCAAATGACTGAAACGTATCTGTCCAAAGTCTTAGGGACAACTGTCAGTTTTGCCTGTATTTAAGACACACTCACTGGTCATTCGACTAGAGTTGCAGTAACATCGCAGTGAACAGGACCCCACTGTAGGAACTCTCACTGTCCACTTTGCAGTCTGGTAATACATATTTTCTATTTAAATTTATCTCACTCTTTCTTAGCCTGCTCCTGAAGTTGTATTTTCAGACCTAACAAACATTTCAGTTTTTTTGCCCTAATGTGCGTTTCATGTGCTGAAAATCACGTTTTGGCCAAGTATCATAGTTTTCACTATAACTTAACCTAACCCTAACCCTAACCCTAACCCTAACTTCCATCACTTAGAATGATATCAAATGAAAAACCTACTTAATTTGGACGATTATACACTATATACTCAGTAACTATGTGTCACTGACAGTTTGTTTCGCAGCGGGGGAACATTTCAGTTTTTATTGCCTTAATGTGCATTTCATGCGCTGAAAATCACGTTTTGGCCAAGTATCATAGTTTTCACTATAACTTAATTTCTAGCACTTAGAATGATGCAAAATGAGAAACTTACTTGAATTGGACAATTATACACTATATACACAGTAACTATGTGCCTCTGACAGTTTGTTTCGCAGCAGGGGAACATTTCAGTTTTTATTGCCTTAACGTGCGTTTCATGCGCTGAAAATCACGTTTTGGCCAAGTATCATAGTTTTCACTATAACTTAATTTCTAGCACTTAGAATGATGCTAAATGCAATAATTACTTGAATTGGATGATTTTACACTATAGACACAGTAACTATGTGCCTCTGGCAGTTTGTTTCGCAGCAGGGAACATTTCAGTTTTTATTGCCTTAACGTGCATTTCATGCGCTGAAAATCACGTTTTGGCCAAGTATCATAATTTTCACTATAACTTAATTTCTATCACTTAGAATGATGCTAAATGAAAAACTTACTTGAATTGGAGAATTATACACTATATACACAGTAACTATGTGTCTCTGACAGTTTGTTTCGCAGCAGGGGAACATTTCAGTTTTTATTGCCTTAACGTGCGTTTCATGCGCTGAAAATCACGTTTTGGCCAAGTATCATAGTTTTCACTATAACTTAATTTCTATCACTTAGAATGATGCCAAATAAAAAACTTACTTGAATTGGACAATTATACACTATATACACAGTAACTATGTGTCTCTGACAGTTTGTTTCGCAGCAGGGGAACATTTCAGTTTTTATTGCCTTAACGTGCGTTTCATGCGCTGAAAATCACGTTTTGGCCAAGTATCATAGTTTTCACTATAACTTAATTTCTATCACTTAGAATGATGCTAAATTATTAGGTTCATTAATAATTACCTTCGTCCGTAATTATCAATAACTGCAGGAAGACATCTTATTCAATTATTGACATATAATTAAATAGAAATGGATACAACAGATAAAAGCCTCCGAAGGGGAGAGTCAGCAAGTGTCACCTTACAACTTCCGAACGTCTCACCGAATAGACGTTTTCGTCCCACTCTTATGGTCATGAATCAAAACAAGTTACAGAGTTGTTGATCATTACATCACGTATGAGTAAAAACAACATCTGGGACTACAATAACAATCAAAGTCTTTTACTAATAACAAAAACAGGAGACTAGACCTAACAACATTTAGATTAGAGTAATTATACAACCTCCTTGACCTAATGAATCATATAATATAATCATAATCATATAATGGTTACATACAGAAAAACCCGAAGTGCACGGTTACATAACGATAACAACATTCTTGTTATTGGCCGAATAGCCCTGGCCTCGTCACCAAGGGCCCACCAAATCTCAAGGACCCAGATTGGGTGGATTGTTTTTATAACCATCCTGGAACAGGCCGTCCAGGTTAAAGATGACTTGGCAATACTCGTGACCTCGCAACACTTTTGAAAACAGAAAGAGAATGATTTAACAAAGTAATGAATTAATACAGAGAATAGAAAGAGAATGATTTAATAAAGAAATGAATTAATATAACTATTATAATAGTAAAACACAATAAACCCGACATTCCCCCGTTTTTATAATATGTATGTTATTAGTCATTTCTTAGTAATCACTAAATGGTAATGTCGGGTGCCTGTGATTTTTCCCGCCTACTCCTTACTCCCATGGCTGGTCTGAAAGAGAAAGAACATAATTATATTCGTCCAATTGGTCCTCGGATTTACCGTACTCCTGGACCTCACTGCTTTCCCCAAACCGTCCCATAAGATACAACTCATGTACTTTAGAATTTGTAGGGGCAATTGCAGTATTTATAAGTCGGCTTAGCAAGGAGCGCAAACAGGGGATAATACAGCACCCACACAATGTTAGGATAGCGGTTATTGTGCCAATAGTCACCATGAAGGATGTAGCCAAATCTTTATATTTTCCAAAGGTCTTATCCCACCAATCTGACAATGCGGACGTATCTACTCCAGAATGCTCTTGCATATTGCGGTTCAGTGTTTGCAGGCCAGTAATGGCCCTGGTGAGAGATCCACTGGGTGACGTGTTGTTCGGTATGAAGGTGCAACATTCTTTTCCAAACATTGCACACACGCCCCCTGTTTCAGCAAGGATGATATCCAGCGCTATGCGATCCTGGAACGCCATCAGACTGGTAGCTGCCAGTTGCTTCTTTATGGCCACAAATCCCTGTTTAGTATAATTTCCGAGTTTTTGGACATTGTAATGTAAGTAATTTATTCTATCCACATTTTGTTTGGGGTGATTAGAAGGAAGATAGACTCCCAACCTGCTGCGATCTGATTAGCCAGCTTATACTCATCTGGTACGCCCCGGGGGATGCCAATCGCATCAATGTATGTTGGATCTCCTTCCCTCCATGCCTCTCGACGATGTCGGGAGGGACGACCCTTCAGCATCTCCGAATTTTGAGCCGCCAATTGTATCTCCTCCACTGTGGATGGAAAAACAGACACTGGTAAGAGCAGTGAGACCAAAGCACATAGTCCTACCGCGTTTTGACAGGAATCGTATATTTTATCTCCACCACACAACCACCACAGGTCAGATCGTGATATTAGGGGTGCAGTTGTTTTTAGAACGCCGGCACACCACGTCTCATTTATCGCCCCCAGCTTCAGACCATGCCCTGTAAGGTTTAAGCAGGAAAAATGATTAAAGGCAACGTGTTTTGAAAATGTGGGTATCTCCTTTTCACCTTTTGTAACAGAGTATACCTTATTCCACTTCTCACAATTGGGACTTACATCTTTTTTTGTCATTACCTCTGTTACACAATCAAAAGTAATCTGCGCGGGTATTATTCGTAAAAGAGGCCGAGGCCCCATACATGCTACACAAGATTGATTTATAGCGCCATTTGTACTTCCCATTAGCAGTAACCAATTATTCCATGTTTGGGAAACCCCTGTCGCAGTAATGAATTCCTCATCCCTGGTCATTTTCCCCTTTAATCTGATTATGGCCGAACCGGGCGTCCCCTTCTCCAAATTTTCTCCCTCAAGATCCATAAGCGTGGTTATTTCTGTTGAGACACAAATGTAGAATTTGAAAAACATGTCTTCTCCACTTGCCCATGGTCTTAGGAAATACATTTGACAAGGCCCTTTTCCACATTTAATTTTTTCCGTCTGGATCACTATCTTTAATCCTTTCAACGTATGGGTTTATTTTATCAGGGGTCTGATGATTTTCGCGCAAGGTCGTGTACTCCACGTTTTCCAATCTTGACCAGTTTCTGCGACAAGGCTCCCCCAATCCTCATACTGAACCGTTATATACCACTCATACCCTCCCCCATAGGCTGATCCCTTGTATGTTGTTTGGGATAATCGTGTTTCTAAAGTTAATTTCTCCCAGAAAAGGTAGATTTCCGCAGTCTTATTTTCTGGAAAACAGAATATTTTGTATGCGTTTTCCCTTGGAACAATATCTTTGAAACACGTTTGTAAATTTGATTTGGTGGGTGTTGTCATGTCGTATAATTTTTTCCCAGGGACAGCTTCCCTTTTTACCCTTTTGTAAGGTGTATCCTCGATTGAAACGCCTCCTCCTCTTTCTCCAATTGTAGAAAGCAGCCCTACTGTGGATGGGAATAGAATCACAAACATCAATCCCATTGCCCTAAGGGCAATGATTGTTTTTGTTTTTAACATGACCTTTTGGTTTTCTCTGGGAGAGTTTTCCTTTGGAACGTTTCAATTGAGATAACCTTCTTACTGTGGGAAAGATGGATCTAGGTAGCTCTCTCAGCTATCTTGATAGCAGTTGGGGTGGTCAGCAACACTTGGTATGGACCTTCCCACTTGGCGTCGCTCCAGTGTTTCTTTTTAATGCTGCGTATCAGCACCCAGTCTCCAGGAACCACTGTCGCTTCGTCCGTTTCCTGTTGAGAAGCAAAATCTCCCTCTGGTAACTTAAGTTCGGTGCGCTTTTCTAAAGATTTCCGCATGTAGTCTGCTTAATTTGCCTCATCATCCAATTCCCATTGTGTAGTGAATAATGGTAATTTGTAGGGTCTACCGAACAGGACTTCATATGGGGTTAATCCATTTGAAGCTGTGATGTTAATATATAATTTTACTAAATCAATGCATTCAGTCCATGGCCTTTTTGTTTCTTCCATGCATTTGTTTAGTCTATTTTTTATGGTTCCATTCATTCTTTCGACAAGGCCAGCTGATTGTGGATGGTATGCGCAATGATTTCACAGCGAAATATGGAACCTAGTGCCAATTCCTTCAATTATTTTATTAACAAAATGAGTACCATTATCACTATAGATGGTTTCTGGTATTCCATATCTTGGAATTATATCCTTACATAATGCCTTTGCTACTGTTAAAGCATCCGGGGTTTTTGCTGGGAAAATCTCAACCCATTTTGAAAAGGCATCCACAATGACTAAACAATATTTTTTTCCTGCACTCTTACTTAATTCAATAAAATCCATATGTATTTTTTGAAATGGATATGTAGCTTTTGGGAATTGTCCGCGTTTTGGCCGTACGGCCCCTTGGGAATTATGCCGAGCACAAATCAAACATGCTCTACAGAAATGTTTTGCGTATAAATTAAAACCGTACGTCTTGTAGTGGCGTTGTACTAAGGCCACCATCCCCCCTGTTGAGACATGTGACTTCCCATGAATCAAAATAGCAGCCCATCTAAACAAGTTTTTTGGTAAGATTGGCTTCCCCTCAATACTGGTATAAACCCCATTTTTAATTTTGCCCCATTGTCAATCCATTTTTTAAATTCCAATTGAGGACTCTGTATCTGCATTTTTGCCAAAATGTCTTCCGATAGTATATTGTTTTTATATACAGAGTCAGTCATCCCAATAAAGGGTCTCCCCGCAGCTTCCTTCGCTGTCTTATCAGCAAAGGCATTTCCCAGGGAAACCTGATCCTTTTTTGAAGTGTGTGCCGCACATTTACAAACAGCGATTTGTTTTGGAAGCTGAACTGCGGCTATCAGTTGTTGCAATAATTTGGCATGAGTCACTGCTTTACCCGTAGACGAAACCATGCCCCTATTTGCCCAATAACTAGCAAAAACATTGCACGACGAGTACGCATATTGACTATCGGTATAAATCGTAACAACACCGTTGGTCATCAAAATGCATGCTTCCCTTAACGCAACCAATTCTGCTGTTTGTGCTGAGTAATTTGGTGGCAATGGTTCTGCTTTTAAAACTTTAGTCGCGGTGACAACCGCATACCCTGCCCTTAATTTTCCCATTTCATCTATCCTAGCAGAACCATCAACAAATAGGACTTCACCGCTGTCTAGCGGTTGATCTTTCAAATCTTTCCTACACCTTGTAGCCTCTTCAGCTAATGCTTGGCAATCATGCCGTTCCCCATCCCCTGGAATTGGCAACAAAGTAGCTGGGTTAATTTTGACGCACCTCTCGAGTGTGAGATGCGGTTGTGAAAGTAAAATGGCTATGCAAGACAAATGCCTGGCAGGAGACAAAAATTTCATATTAGTCTGTAATAACAATGCAGCCACTGCATGCGGCACCCTAAGGGTTACAGAATGAAAAAGTACTATTGTGGCGCTGCTCTCCACTGCCATGGAAGCAGCCACAACTGCACGCACACAGTGAGGTAGCGCGCAGGCCACCTTATCTAATCTGGTTGAAAAATATGCAACAGGCCTCAATTTCCCTCCGAAATCCTGAGTTAAAACAGACGTCATGTACTCTCCTCTACAGTCCACCATTTGCACAAAGGGTTTATTATAATTAGGTAACGCCAAAATCCCACTAGTAACTAGCATCTGTTTTATTGTACAAAACGCATTCTCAGCCTCTGCCGTCCAATTCAGAGCCGAGTTCATTTTTAACCCATCTTCATTCATTAATTTAGAAAGGGGGGAAACAATTTCTGCATAATTTGGAACCCACGTCCTGCAGTAATTAGTAAGACCCAAAAATGACATGATTTGTCTTTTAGTTAGCGGCTTGGGTGCTTCCAACACCACCCTCTTTCTGTCATCCAAAATCTTTTTCCCACCTTTCACCAGATTATGTCCCAAATATTTCACTTGTTCTTTAGAAAACTGCAATTTATTTCTGCTTATTTTGTGGCCCTCCGACGCCAGGTGCCTTATCAATGTCACAGTGTCCTTTTTACACACTTCCACACTAGGCGACGCCACAAGCACATCATCCACATACACAATAATCTGGCTGCCCCCCGGTGGCTGGAATCTTGCTACACTGCTACTCATTATCTGTGAATATATCGTGGGGCTTTCACAGTATCCTTGTGGTAATCTTGTAAAAGTATATTTTTTCCTACCAAACGTAAACGCAAACCAATATTGACTATCTCGATCTAATGGGATGGAGAAAAAAGCATTACTCATGTCAATTACCGTAAAAAATGCTGCCTCTGGATCCAAATTATTCAGAAGTGTGTGTGGATCTGGCACACACGGCGCGCGTTGAATTACTGCAGAGTTTACCGCTTGTAAATCCTGAACCATTCTCCATCCCACAGAAGGAGCCGCCTTTTTTACTGGAAAAATTGGGGAATTACAGGGTGAATCATCACATTCAATTATCACTCCCGCCCTTAATAAATCTTCAATTACCGGACTTATTCCTTTTAAGGCATCAGGTTTTAGTGGATATTGTCGTATACATGGCCTAAATTCACTTTTTGGTCTAATTACTACAGGTATAACCCCTTTAACGAGCCCTACATCGGAAGGTCCTTTTGACCATATTTCAGGAGGGACTGTTGCTAACAACTCCTCCTCCTCTTCCGATAGTAGATATACTTCCTTAGTTGTTTGTGATAGTCATAGCAGGTAAATTCCCACATTCACATTCACCCCCACAGTCTGAAACACTGCCTTTCTGTATGTTTCCGTACTTTCGCTATACTCAAGACCTGTATCCAACATTATCCAATCACTCGTCTCGCGGGCTGTTTGTATAAAGTCACGTATCACCTCCTTTCCCTGATTATGTGGCTTGCATAATACAATGTGTGGAGTTCCCCACTCGAGAAAAAGAGTCTTATATTCCCTTGACAACTCAACCCCTGCCAAAACTGTAGAAATTCCGTCCGTGTACATATATTCCAATTTAATTTCAGACGGCGTGACTCGTCTCAATTTGTTTTCATAAATTTCGTCAGGCCACTCCGTCATTTTGTACCACATTATACCATGGAGGGAGTTTATGCTCGCCACACTCTGCCGCGTCTCAATCAAACTAGCAGCTGTAGATAACAAA
This sequence comes from Stigmatopora nigra, assembly GCF_051989575.1. Classification (NCBI taxonomy): domain Eukaryota; kingdom Metazoa; phylum Chordata; class Actinopteri; order Syngnathiformes; family Syngnathidae; genus Stigmatopora; species Stigmatopora nigra. The sequence goes on from NW_027551610.1 coordinate 497,689, forward strand.
CTGTTTCCCACACAAGCCGGCGTATTATTAGACACATCCAGAGTATAGTAAAAGAAAGCAGGTTGCTCTACATGCAAAACATTTAATTGGCCACAATTAATTTCCTTTCGCCTTTTAACCACCATATTTCCACTAGCGGAGGGTACTAACGCCAATCCCAATTGTAATAGTCCATCCCTTCCCAGTAAATTGACAGGACACTCTTTTACCACCAACACCGACATTTTACATGTTTCCCCTTCCCGATCCCTTATCCAAACCGGAAACGTCTCTGAAGCAGTAGCAACCTGCCCATCAGCTGTCGCCACATAAACCTTATTTTTCATAAATTTAATTCCCGGAACATCCTGTGTAATTGCAGTTTTACAAGCTCCAGTATCACACAAAAATGTTAAACGTACCCCATTCACAAACAATGTAATTTCAGGTTTAATTGAATCAAGTGTCAGTATTTCCGCTAAATTTAGCTCCACTCCCCTAGACTGGACCCCACCAGTTGTCCCACTGGGCCCTGGCCCTACGCCAGGCCTTGCTGATTGAGTCCCAGCCCTAGAGGCTCTGTTGTCTGGGCAATCCCGCGAAATGTGCCCAGTTCTTCCACAAATCCAGCATGCATTACTTTTAAATCTCCGATATTTATTTAACTTACCCCCATCTTTTCTCCAGTTAATTTTGTTAAACTTTTTATGTCCTTCTTCTCTTTCTTGGTAAAACATTTCTTCCCCCGCAGAGGACGGCCCCCCATGTTTTTTACCGTTTTTCTTTAGCACCCCTTCTGCATGCAACGCTTGATTTACGTATTGGTCAAGCGTGCCCGTGGGCCTATCTACCCAATATTTCTCAATCCATTCCCGGAGGGCATGATTTGAATTAGCGTGTAACACATTTTTTAGTTGCTCTTGATAAAGGCTGCCCACCGTGTTATCCTCAGGAATGCCACTGTTGACTTTAAAACAAGCAGACATCCTGATTAAATATTCATCAAAAGCCTCATTATCTTTTTGTTTAGCTCTACCAATCGCAGTATAATTTGCTTTTGTTTTAAATTTTTTCGTGGCATGCTCTATCAGCTCACGCACTCTTATTTCCAATTCACGGCTATCATGAGCTAATGGTCCACACTTTGATTTTGGATCCCAATCTCCTTTAATAGCATGCCAATCACCTTTTAACGCGGCCATCCAAATCTGTTGCGTTTCTACTCCATTTAAGTGATATGACCGTCTAATATCTTCCATCTGCACGACAAATTCCCCCACGTCTATTTTGTACGACGTGATGCCCTCTACGGCTTTTTTCACGTCGTCCTGAGTCCAAGTTCTATGCACCAAAATAACACGGGGTTGGTCACTCTCCACATTAGGGTTAGCAACCTCGATCATGGGGAATTGTTCAAGCACCATGTCATTCATTAGCGGCTTTTCAGGCGGTGATAGCGTTTGTCCCAATGTTTTTGACCATTCCCCCACGGATCCCCCCGACCTGGTCAAACGGTCTTGCACATCTGTTGGAAAGGGTACAAACGGATTTGTTGACCGTACCGCCCCAACCTCCCCCGACAATTGCTCATCGGTTTCCTCTTTTTTCACGTCCCGTTTCTTACCCACCGGGCCCGTCTCAGAATCCTCTTTTCTTTGTAAAAACACAGCCTGTTCTGCGCTTCCAGCCCCACCTTTATCAGCATTTTTGGCATTCCCATCACAACATTTTTTCGCCATTAAAAAACAAAAATAGGTGTCATTATAACCATCCTTCTCCATTTTCCTTAGGTCCCCTTTATGTTTAGCGCGTATTTTATCTTGTAATTCAGAATTTTTTTGCAAATCAAGCTGGCCAGCAAACCCATAATTTTTTATCCATTTATTTAAATGTTTAACTTTTGAAGCGCTTTGTCTTTCCACAAATTTCCAATCTTTACAAGTTAGACGTATTTTTGGATCGTCATCCAAACCCGCCTTGCTACACTTGTTTCCCATATTTTACTTTTTATTTTTGTAGTGAGTTTGTGTGCCTCACACAGTTAACTCTATTATATTTATTATTATTAATATTATTATTGTCTATTCGACTGTATCGACTGTATCTCCTAGGCCTTTCTTAATTTTACTGCAGAAACCACACAAACACCATACAACGTTTACAATATATTCGTGCCTACCCTTTAGACACAGGACACTTTCCAGCAAAATGCCCCACCGTACCTGCCATTGACTAGTATAAACACAGGGTTTTATCGCCGTCACCCAGGACGCGAAACCAGCCCACAATGGACCTCACATACAATGTCCCTTTAACGCATTTGGAAACACCGTCACAACATGCAGACATTAATGTGGACTTACCCGAGATCCATCAGATGTCTCCCTCCAGCAGGAAAAGTCTTCAACCGCCGAGAATCCAGGCGCCCCCGTCGAAAACTCCAACCCTGGAAAAGGGTATTGAAGACGCCGTGCACGGTCTTTATCCAGATGTCGGTCAGCAGCGCCTGGGTTCCCGCGTCGGTATATTGACCTCCAAAGCTCCGAGGGACCAAAATATTAGGTTCATTAATAATTACCTTCGTCCGTAATTATCAATAACTGCAGGAAGACATCTTATTCAATTATTGACATTTAATTAAATAGAAATGGATACAACAGATAAAAGCCTCCGAAGGGGAGAGTCAGCAAGTGTCACCTTACAACTTCCGAACGTCTCACCGAATAGACGTTTTCGTCCCACTCTTATGGTCATGAATCAAAACAAGTTACAGAGTTGTTGATCATTCCATCACGTATGAGTAAAAACAACATCTGGGACTACAATAACAATCAAAGTTTTTTACTAATAACAAAAACAGGAGACTAGACCTAACAACATTTAGATTAGAGTAATTATACAACCTCCTTGACCTAATGAATCAAATAATATAATCATAATCATATAATGGTTACATACAGAAAAACCCGAAGTGCACGGTTACATAACGATAACAACATTCTTGTTATTGGCCGAATAGCCCTGGCCTCGTCACCAAGGGCCCACCAAATCTCAAGGACCCAGATTGGGTGGATTGTTTTTATAACCATCCTGGAACAGGCCGTCCAGGTTAAAGATGACTTGGCAATACTCGTGACCTCGCAACACTTTTGAAAACAGAAAGAGAATGATTTAACAAAGTAATGAATTAATACAGAGAATAGAAAGAGAATGATTTAATAAAGAAATGAATTAATATAACTATTATAATAGTAAAACACAATAAACCCAACATTCCCCCGTTTTTATAATATGTATGTTATTAGTCATTTCTTAGTAATCACTAAATGGTAATGTCGGGTGCCTGTGATTTTTCCCGCCTACTCCTTACTCCCATGGCTGGTCTGAAAGAGAAAGAACATAATTATATTCGTCCAATTGGTCCTCGGATTTACCGTACTCCTGGACCTCACTGCTTTCCCCAAACCGTCCCATAAGATACAACTCATGTACTTTAGAATTTGTAGGGGCAATTGCAGTATTTATAAGTCGGCTTAGCAAGGAGCGCAAACAGGGGATAATACAGCACCCACACAATGTTAGGATAGCGGTTATTGTGCCAATAGTCACCATGAAGGATGTAGCCAAATCTTTATATTTTCCAAAGGTCTTATCCCACCAATCTGACAATGCGGACGTATCTACTCCAGAATGCTCTTGCATATTGCGGTTCAGTGTTTGCAGGCCAGTAATGGCCCTGGTGAGAGATCCACTGGGTGACGTGTTGTTCGGTATGAAGGTGCAACATTGTTTTCCAAACATTGCACACACGCCCCCTGTTTCAAGGATCATATCCACCGCTATGCGATTCTGGAACGCCATCAGACTGGTAGCTGCCAGTTGTTCCTTCATGGCCACAAATCCCTGTTTAACATAATTTCCAAGTTTTGGACATTGTAATGTAAGTAATTTATTCTATCCACATTTTTGTTTGGGGTGATTAGAAGGAAGATGGACTCCCAACCTGCTGCGATCTGATTAGCCAGCTTATACTCATCTGGTACGCCCCGGGGGATGCCAATCGCATCAATGTATGTTGGATCTCCTTCCCTCCATGCCTCTCGACGATGTCGGGAGGGTCGACCCTTCACCTCCGAATTCTGAGCCGCCAATTGTATCTCCTCCACTGTGGATGGAAAAACAGACACCGGTAAGAGCAGTGAGACCAAAGTACCTAGTCCTGCCGCGTTTTGGCAGGAGTCGTATAATTTATCTACCACCCCGCCACCATAGGCAAGAACGTGGTATCAGGGGTGTAGCTTGTTTTAAAACGCCGGTACACCACGTCTCATTTATCGCCCCCAGCTTCAGACCATGCCCTGTAAGGTTTAAGCAGGTAAAATGATTAAACAGTGGAAAAATTGACTTCCTATTTACTGCGTAACAGGATAAACACTGTTTCAATATTTTTTTTTCTTGCCAAGTAGGACACGTTTTTTCATTTGTAAAAACACTTTTCCCCAAAGGAATGGTGATTGAGGGAGTTGTTAGATCCCATCGTATTTTCCCTTGTCTGGTAGGTTATCCTAATCCTTTGTAAGATGGTTTAGTCTCAATTGAAACCATATGGAGACGTCAAACCCAATATAAAAGAGTTCCCTATAGTTTTATGGTATTGCTTGCTGAGCAATAATCTTTTCAATTAATTATTATATGACAATAGGCTATGGTTTTGTTACAACGGTACGTTCGAAATTCGCATGTTTATTCCATATGCAGCGTTATACTCAACAAATAATGGAAATGGGAAACAGATACCAATGGTATATTGATGCTAGGCCGTACCAGGACACAGGGGGTAATTGGGCACACACCTTTGTAATGGATCAGTCGACCCGCTGGTCACCTGGTACTTATGGCTGGTCAAAAACAGCTAAAGAATGGCAAAAGAGGGTTTCAAATTTTTCTGTTGATAATTCTGGTTTGTATCTCAGGATAAATGAGTCGGAAGGCACTTTACCTCTGTGGAGGGAGGGGGACTGGACTTCATCGTCCACAAAGTGTAGCTTCCTGAACCTGTTGTATGGTGTTCGGACAACGATCCATGCTGGTCAGTGGGGATATGTAAAAACCCCAATATTACTCAGGCGACAACCGGCAAGGTGATTCCGTCATTTGTATCCCCTAGATCGAGTATAGTCCAGATAATTCATGGCAAACCATCAGTGGACGAGTGGTTTAGAATGACTACAGGTGTTTCAGCGTTATCTAACAATTGGCTGTTAATGGCGGAACAAGCTGCCAGCGAAACCCGAAATGATTGTCTCGTATGTATGGGTGCCCGACCCGTACTCCGTATCATTTCGGCCCCAATTGATAAAGAATGTATTGTGGACCTCCTAAAAAACACCAATCCAACCTTTAAGTGCTCTAAATACGATTCGATATTCCCACTTACCCGAGAGAACAAAGAAAAAACAATTTTTGACAAATATGTAGCACGCCAAAATTTTACCTGCCTCAAATTACAAGGGACTGGAACATCATTGGGAAGCATTCCGTCTGACTGGTGTGTATCAAACATGTTCTTTCCGGTACCATACCCCTTATCCCGAGCTGACATCTGGTTATGGTGTGGAAGTGATAAGTTGTATGATAGATTGCCCACAAATGCTGCGGGTGTGTGTTCTGTGGTGTCTCTGTTACTTCCTGTTTGTGTTTCCTCAGTGAATCTCACAGCTGAAATAAGGTTACCTCCAAACCTGAAGGAGGTCTTGCATCGCCAAAAGAGAGCACCACACACCTGGATGGGTAACTCCGATCCCACCTATATTGACGCCATAGGCGTCCCCCGTGGCGTTCCTAATTAGTATAAACTTGCTAATCAGGTTTCAGCGGGATTCGAAAGTATTCTAATTTGGGTAACTCCCAACAAAAATGTTGATCGCATCAATTATATTCATTACAATGTCCAGCGACTTGGCAATTACACGGTTGAGTCGTTAGAGGCGGTACGTGACCAGCTAGCGGCAACATCCCTCATGGCCTTCCAAAATCGTATAGCATTAGACATGTTATTGGCTGAGAAGGGTGGTGTGTGTGCTATCTTTGGTGATGCCTGTTGTACTTTCATTCCTAATAACACTGCTCCAAATGGACGTCTCACCAAAGCTTTAGAAGGCCTCCGAACCCTGACTAATAAGATGGCCGATCAGTCAGGTGTGGACACCTCAATCTGGGACCAATGGATGGATTATTTTGGTGCCTGGAAAGGTTTGATAGGCAACATCCTCATATCTGCTGGAGTGCTCATTACTCTGCTTATTCTCTGTAGCTGTTGTATCTTCCCCTTAGCTCGTACTCTAGTCACTCGACTGATCGATAAAGCAGTGGGACCAGGCCCTAGAGGTCAGTATGTCCAGTTGCGCCAAACTGACCCCTCTGGACCCCCCGCTGGGCACGTGTTCATGGAAATACTAATGTAGTGCTTCTTTGTTTTTATACTAATATAGTTTTACATTTCATTTGACACTAACCTGTGTGGTGTTGTTGATGTGGTCTCTTTAGGAGACCAAGAGAGGGAATGAAGAATATAACATATTTTACTCATTCTTTTTAGTATAGCTGTTTCATTTTGATATCATATTTTACTCATTCTTTTTAGTATAGCTGTTTCATTTTGATATCACATTTTACTCATTCCTTTTGTTGTGGCGGTCTTGTTTTAGAGTCGCCACTGGTTCCCAACTCAAATACAATATGAACAGAAGGATGGGTCTGAGACTCCTCAACTATAATGTTAACAAAAGAGCAGGGCGGAGGGTCGGGACTTTATAGGACCAGCGGAGACAGAGGTCTGGATGATGTGGATTCAAGGCTGGAAGATGTGGAGCCCAGAGAAACCCCCCCTCACAGCAGCCCTGGACCAGCCCACATCTCATTATTAATCAGCGAATGAATATGCATTTTTGTTGGACTATAACTGGGCAAACGCGGGTTTGGACAATGTCTTTTCCATCCTCCGCTTTGGGACATCAACACTCAGCGGGCTTATTCTATGGGAGGGAGACCCGGAGCTCTGTATGAATCAATTTGAATGGAATAAATCATCTGTGGATAAACTCGCTCAACCCTGGTTTGTCTCCTCCGATGCTGAACACGCTCCATTGTTAGACTGGAGACTACAGAGTTAAGGAATTGGAGTCAGGTAAAATATTTATAGTCTAACATTGGGCAACTGTGAGAATTGGTTTAACTACTTGTCGTCCGGTCTCCCATGAACTTCAGGGTGACATGTAATGGCCATGTTTGTTGTTCCTGTCCTGGTGCTGCTGGGCAGATATCTTCAGACTGTTCTCTTAGACTTTCAGCTACCTTGGCAGAATCATTACCGACAATGTCGAGAGAGTAGAAGCTGTTAGATGTGGTGGTGTGGAAGATATTTTTGGTCTGTAATTCGCTGGGTCGGAGGCCATTTTGGGTGGCCACTAGGCTTAGCCCAAGCTGGACCATGATATCTCGTCCCGGTAACTCTCCGATTTTCATTTTGCATTCTGACAATAAACCCATTCCCTTTGTTGCTTTCTGACCCTTATTAATCACCTACTTAATAGTTTAAACAACAATTATTTTCTAAATTACCCGAAAGTGATTTCTACCTTGTGATTAACCCAATATCTCTGAACACACAAAGACCAAAAGTCCCTGACTTTGTCTTAGTTAAGTCCCTGACTCTATTAACAGACCAAGACTATAAAGCCCTTGCTAATTATTGTTCTACTTTCATTGGTCCCGGACCAATTGGTTTATTACCAGACTGCAAAGCGGACAGTGAGAGTTCCTACAGTAGGGTCCTGTTCAACGCGATGTTCCTGCAACTCTAGTCAAATGACCAGTGTGTGTGTCTCAAATACAGGAAAAACTGACAGTTGTCGCTAGGACTTTGGACAGATACATTTCAGTCATTTGCAGGGCAAAAAGTAATTGATCAGTGTCGGACAGTTGAGTATTTGTGCTGACATGTCACCCCAATCACAAGACTAACAAAAACGTATACAATATGAACAAGCATTTGCAAAGATACTTTGTCTAATCTCACATGTTCCCCTGCTGCCAAACAAACTGTCAGAGACACATAATTACTGTGTATAAAGTGAAAAATCGTCCAATTCAAGTAAGTTATCCATTTGGCATCATTCTCAAGCTAGAAATTAAGTTATAATGAAAACAATCATACTTGGCCAAAAATTGATTTTCAGGGCATGAAAAGTACATGAAGGCAATAAAAACTGAAAAGTTCCCCTGCTGCCAAACAAACTGTCAGAGACACAGTTATTGTGTATGTAGTGAAAAATCGTCCAATTCAAGTAAGTTTTTCATTTAGCATCATTCTAATTGATAGAAATTAAGTTATAGTGAAAATTCTGATACTTGGCCAAAACGTGATTTTTAGCACATGAAACGCACGTTAAAGCAATAAAAACTGAAATGTTCCCCTGCTGCGAAAGAAACATTCAGAGGCACATAGTTACTGTGTATATAGTGTAAAATCGTCCAATTCAAGTAAGTTTTGCATTTAGCATCATTCTAAGTGATAGAAATTAAGTTATAGTGAAAATTATGATACTTGGCCAAAACGTGATTTTCAGCGCATGAAACGCACGTTAAGGCAATAAAAACTGAAATGTTCCCCTGCTGCGAAAAAAACTGTCAGAGACACATAGTTACTGTGTATATAATTGTCTAATTCAAGTAAGTTTTTCATTTGACATCATTCTAGGTGATTCTGGAGCTATCTCCCACCATAAACAGTGTCCAAAACAGGCGATACAAAATAGTGGTTGCATTATAACAGGGTCCAGTCGGTTCTGGTGGGTGTTTGTATTCGAAACTTGTGTCCAATTATGATGGGGATGTATACTTGACTATTTTGTATAGAAATAATCATCTAGCGATGTTCAGAAGTTCTGTTATGCCCGAATGAATTACTTTCATTTGGTCACTTTATTCACAAGTGGTGGTTTAGAAACAGGCCCAGTCGGTTTTGGTTGGTGCTTTTACCCAGAATTTGTGTTTATTGTGTGAGTGGATGTATTTTCACTATTTTGTATAACAATAATGATCCAGGATGGTTCTGGAGCTATTTCCCACCACAAACAGTGTCCAAAACAGGCATTTTGCGGTTAAATTAGTGGTTGTATTAGAACCAGGACCAGTCGGTTCAGGTTCGTGTTTTTACCCAGAAATTGTGTCCAATGATGATGGGGATGTATTTTTGATTATTCTTTATAAAAATAATATTCTAGGGATGTTCAGAAGTTCTGTTATGCCCGAATCAATGACCTAAATTTGGGCACTTTATTTACAAGTGGTTGTTTAGAACCAGGCCCAGTTGGTTCTGGTTGGTGCTTTACCCACAATTAGTGTCGATTGTGTGGGTGGATGTATTTTCACTATTCTCTGTAAGAATAAAGATCCAGGGATGTTCTGAGACTATTTCCCACCATTAATAGTGTCAAAAACATGCATTTTGCGACAAAAATAGTGGTTGTATTAGAACCAGGCCCAGTCGGTTCTGTTTTGTGTATACACCCGTAACGTGTGTCCAATAGGAATGGGGTTGTATTTTTTACTATTCTGTATAAAAAAATATCATCTAGGGATGTTCAGAAGTTCTTCTATGCCCGAATAAATGACCTCCATTTGGGCACTTTATTTTGCATGGTGGTTGTAGTAGAACCAAGCCGAGTCGGTTCTGGTTGGTGCTTTTACCCAGAGTTAGTGTTGATTGTGTAGGTGGATGTATTTTCACTATTCTGTCTAAAAATAAAGATCCAGGATGGTTCTAGGGGTATTTGCCGCCATAAATAGTCTCCAAAACATGCATTTTGCGAAAAAAATAGTAGTTGCATTATAACTGGGTCGTCTCGGTTCTGGTTGCTGTTTAAATCCGAAACTTGTGTCCAAAGATGAAGGGGATGTATATTTTACTATTCTGTTTAAACATAATCATGCAGGGATGTTTTGGGGCTTTTTTTATAAAAGAATCAAAAACCTCCATTATGGATCGTTATTTTGCATGGTGGTTGAATTAGAACCGGGCCCAGTCGGTTCTGGTTGGTGCTTTTACCAAGAATTAGTGTCAATTGTGTTGAAGGATGCATTTTCACTATTCTGTGTGAAATTAAAGATGCAGGGATGTTCAGGGAATATTTCCCACCATCAATAGTGTCCAAAACAGGCACTTTGCGATTAAAATAGTGGTCCTATTAGAACCAGGCCCAGTCGGTTCTGGTTGGTGTATGTAGCCGGAACTTGTGTCAAATGATAATGGGGATGTATTTTTGACTATTCTCTATAAAAATATTCATCTAGGGATTTTCAGAAGTTCTTTTATGCCCGAATCAATGACCTCCCTTTGGGCACTTTATTTTGCATAGTGGTTGTATTAGAACCAGGCTCAGTCGGTTCTGGTTTGTGTATACACCCGTAACTTGTGTCCGATCGGAATGGGGTTGTATTTTTCACTATTCTGTATAAAAATCATCATCTAGGGATGTTCAGAAGTTATTTTATGCCCGAATAAATGACCTCCATTTGGGCACTTTATTTTGCATGGTGGTTGTATTAGAACCAAGCCCAGTCGGTTCTGGTTGGGTCTTATACCCAGAGTTAGTATTGATTGCGTAGGTGGATGTATTTTCACAATTCTGTCTAAAATTAAAGATCCAGGATGGTTCTAGGGCTATTTCCCAGCATAAATTTTCTCCAAAACATGCATTTTGCGATAAAAAATAGTAGTTGCATTATAACTGGGTCCAGTCGGGTCTGGTTGCTGTTTATATCTGAAACTTGTGTCCAAAGATGATTGGGATGTATATTTTACTATTCTGTTTAACAATAATCATGCAGGGATGTTTTGGGGCTTTTTTTATACAAGAATAAAAAACCTCCAATGGATCTTAATTTTGCATGGTTGTTGAATTAGAACCGGGACCAGTCGGTTCTGGTTGCCGCTTTTACCCAGATTTAGTGTCAATTGTGTGGATGGATGCATTTTCACTATTATGTGTAAAATTAAAGATGTAAGGATGTTTTGGGAATATTTCCCACCGTCAATAGTGTCCAAAACATTTTGCGATAAAAATAGTGGTTGTATTAGAACAAGGCCCAATCGGTTCTGGTTGGTGTATATACCCAGAATTTGTGTTGGTTGAGTAGGTGGATGTAGTTTCACTATTTTCTATAAAAATAATGTTTCCCACCATAAACATTGTCCAAAACAGGCATTTTGCGATTAAAATAGTGGTCGTATTAGAACCGGGCCCAGTCGGTTCTGGTTGCCGCTTTTACCCAGATTTAGTGTCAATTGTGTGGATGGATGCATTTTCACTATTATGTGTAAAATTAAAGATGCAGGGATGTTTTGGGAATATTTCCCACCGTCAATAGTGTCCAAAACATTTTGCGATAAAAATAGTGGTTGTATTAGAACAAGGCCCAATCGGTTCTGGTTGGTGTATTTACCCAGAATTTGTGTTGATTGAGTAGGTAGATGTAGTTTCACTATTTTCTATAAAAATAATGTTTCCCACCATAAACATTGTCCAAAACAGGCATTTTGCGATTAAAATAGTGGTCGTATTAGAACCGGGCCCAGTCGGTTCTGGTTGGTGCTTCTACCCATAATTAGTGTTGAATGTGTAGATGGATGTATTTTCACTATTCTGTGTAAAAATAATGATCCAGGATGGTTCTGGAGCTATTTTCCCACCATAAACAGTGTCCAAAACAGGCATTCTGGGATTAAAATAGTGGTTGTATTAGAACCAGGCCCAGTCTGTTCTGGTTAGTGAATTTACCCGAAAAATTGTATCCATTGACGATGGGGATGTATTTTTGATTATTATGTATAAAAATAATCATCTAGGGATCTTCAGAAGTTCTGTTATTCCCGAATCAATGACCTCCATTTGGGCACATTATTGACGGAGCTCACGACCATGATCCAGTGTGTGGCTCGGATGTGTCCCTCAAACACAAATACTGGTCAGTCTCATCCAAAATCGTAATGGCTCAGTTCCCTTGAGTGGGAGCGGCAAGGAACGCCCTGCATTTGAAGACCATTGAAGGCAGGTTCCGGGCCTGTGTCGGCGCATCAGTCAGGCTGGGTAGCCGCCATGGCCCAGGTGATTTTCCAGGGCTGCCCTGCTCTTGACGGAGTGGCCACCCAGCGGGGCTGTGTGTGTGCCATGGTTGGAGACTCCTGCTGCCCCTTCATCCCTGCCGGCATGTCCTGCTCGGTCCATGATGCCCTGCAGGCTATTAGGAACATGCAGAGAGCTGTGACCGGAGATTCGGTTTCACAGCGAGGATGGCTTGACTGGTTCTTCTCTGGCTCATGGAAACAGCCATTTCAATATTTCGATATTTTCACAGACACAAAAGGAGGGAATTGTGGGATGGACTGGCTAACTGGCCTAATAATTGTTTATTCTTGTCTTACCATGTGGTCATACTGGTTTTACCTTTGTTTGATAAGATCGTAGACTGCAAGGTAGACTAGCCAAACTGGTTTTACAATTGAATTAAAAGATCGTGGAATGTAAGAAAGACTAACTAGTTGGCCTTGCAATTGTTTGTTCGCCTCGCGAAATATAAGAAAGGTTGGCTAACAGGGTTTGCAATTGTTTCCTTGAATTGTGGGATGAAAAAAAGGTTCAACTTCAGGAGTAACTGTCACTCTCCAGGTCATCCAGGGTCAAGTGCACACTTGGAAACTTTCATATTCGACCAAAATGTGCTTATCAGCGCAAAAAAAGCACATTTGGTGGTACGCGGAAAGAACGGCAGCAGACAAAAAGGCTATTTAGAAAGATATTACCACTACGCAGAAGATTGTCGGCTACTCTGCCCTCACTGGAAGACATTGCCAGCCCTCGTTACCTCAGCAGAGCCAGGGACATGATCAGGGACCCATGCCACCCTGGTCACAATCGGTTCCAGCTGCTGCTCTCTGGCAGACAGACGCTGTAAGTTTCCCACATCCGTAGGGACTCTAAACTTGGGGTAACACAACACAATCCCTTCTGTGTAATAACTTCGGGTGAGGTAATATGAATAGTCATCAGGTACAAGGTGATCTGACACCTACATGCTGAATGAAGGTAAGTGAAAGACAGTGAGAGGTAAGTGATCCACTCAGGGGGTGGTGATGCAATGTATCCATAAAGGCAGAATTGTAAATTAAGAGTCTGGAGTCATAACTTGTAAAACTGTAAAACTGTCAGAGACACAAATGTCTCTCTATATATAGTGTAATATCATCAAATTTTATAATTTAATAAGTTTTTAATTTGGCATCATTCTAATGGCTAGATATTAAGTTATAATGAAAACTATGATACTTGGCCTAAACATGATTTTCAGCGCATGAAAAGCACATTCAGGCAATAAAAACTGAAATGTTCCCCTGCTGCCAAACAAACTGTCAGAGACACATAGTTACTGTGTATATAGTGTATTATCGTCCAATTCAAGTAAGTTTTTCATTTAGCATCATTTTAAGCGATAGAAATTAAGTTATAGTGAAAATTGTGATACTTGGCCAAAACGTGATTTTCAGCACATGAAACGCACGTTAAGGCAATAAAAACTGAAATATTCCCCGGCTGCGAAACAAACTGTCAGAGACACATAGTTACTGTGTTTATAGTGTAAAATCTTCCAATTCAAGTAAGTTTTGCATTTAGCATCATTCTAAGTGATAGAAATTAAGTTATAGTGAAAATTGTGATACTTGCCCAAAACGTTATTTTCAGCACATGAAACGCACGTTAAGGCAATAAAAACTGAAATGTTCCCCTGCTTCGAAACAAACTGTCAGAGACACATAGTTACTGTGTATATAGTGTATTATCGTCCAATTCGAGTGAGTTTTTCATTAGGCATCATTCTAAGTGATAAAAATTAAGTTATAGTGAAAACTATGATACTTGGCCAAAATGTGATATTCAGCGCATGAAACGCACGTTAAGGCAATAAAACTGAAATGTTCCCCTGCTTAGAAACAAACTGTCAGAGACACATAGTTACTGTGTATATAGTGTAAAATCGTCCAATTCAAGTAAGTTTTGCATTTAGCATCATTCTAAGTGATAGAAATTAAGTTATAGTGAAAATTATGATACTAGCCCAAAACGTGATTTTCAGCGCATGAAACGCACGTTAAGGCAATAAAAACTGAAAGGTTCCCCTGCTGCGAAACAAACTGTCAGAGAAACATAGTTACTGTGTATATAGTGTATTATCGTCCAATTCAACTAAGTTTTTCATTTAGCATCATTCTAAGTGATAGAAATTAAGTTATAGTGAAAATTGTGATACTTGGACAAAACGTGATTTTCAGCACATGAAACGCACGTTAAGGCAATAAAAACTGAAATGTTCCCCTGCTGCGACACAAACTGTCAGAGGCACATAGTTACTGTGTATATAGTGTAAAATCGTCCAATCCAAGTAACTTTTGCATTTAGCATCATTCTAAGTGATAGAAATTAAGTTATAGTGAAAATTATGATACTTGGCCAAAACGTGATTTTCAGCGCATGAAACGCACGTTAAGGCAATAAAAACTGAAATGTTCCCCTGCTGCGAAACAAACTGCCAGAGGCACATAGTTACTGTGTATATAGTGTAAAATCGTCCAATCCAAGTAACTTTTGCATTTAGCATCATTCAAAGTGATAGAAATTAAGTTATAGTGAAAACTATGATACTTGGCCAAAACGTGATTTTCAGCGCATGAAACGCACGTTAAGGCAATAAAAACTGAAATGTTCCCCTGCTGCGAAACAAACTGTCAGAGACACATAGTTACTGTGTGTATAGTGTATTATCGTCCAATTCAAGTGAGTTTTTCATTAGGCATCATTCTAAGTGATAGAAATTAAGTTATAGTGAAAACTATGATACTTGGCCAAAATGTGATATTCAGCGCATGAAACGCACGTTAAGGCAATAAAACTGAAATGTTCCCCTGCTTAGAAACAAACTGTCAGAGACACATAGTTACTGTGTATATAGTGTAAAATTGTCCAATTCAAGTAAGTTTTGCATTTAGCATCATTCTAAGTGATAGAAATTAAGTTATAGTGAAAATTATGATACTAGCCCAAAACGTGATTTTCAGCGCATGAAACGCACGTTAAGGCAATAAAAACTGAAAGGTTCCCCTGCTGCGAAACAAACTGTCAGAGACACATAGTTACTGTGTATATAGTGTATTATCGTCCAATTCAACTAAGTTTTTCATTTAGCATCATTCTAAGTGATAGAAATTAAGTTATAGTGAAAATTGTGATACTTGGACAAAACGTGATTTTCAGCACATGAAACGCACGTTAAGGCAATAAAAACTGAAATGTTCCCCTGCTGCGACACAAACTGTCAGAGGCACATAGTTACTGTGTATATAGTGTAAAATCGTCCAATCCAAGTAACTTTTGCATTTAGCATCATTCTAAGTGATAGAAATTAAGTTATAGTGAAAATTATGATACTTGGCCAAAACGTGATTTTCAGCGCATGAAACGCACGTTAAGGCAATAAAAACTGAAATGTTCCCCTGCTGCGAAACAAACTGCCAGAGGCACATAGTTACTGTGTATATAGTGTAAAATCGTCCAATCCAAGTAACTTTTGCATTTAGCATCATTCAAAGTGATAGAAATTAAGTTATAGTGAAAACTATGATACTTGGCCAAAACGTGATTTTCAGCGCATGAAACGCACGTTAAGGCAATAAAAACTGAAATGTTCCCCTGCTGCGAAACAAACTGTCGGAGACACATAGTTACTGTGTATATAGTGTAAAATCGTCCAATTCAAGCAAGTTTTTCATTTGTAATCATTCTAAGTGACAGAAATTAAGTTATAGTGAAAATTATGACACTTGGCCAAAACGTGATTTTCAGCGCATGAAACGCACGTTAAGGCAATAAAAACTGAAATGTTCCCCTGCTGCGAAACAAACTGTCAGAGGCACATAGTTATTGTATATATAGTGTAAAATCGTCCAATTCAAGTAAGTTTTTTATTTAGCACATTCTAAGTGATAGAAATTAAGTTATAGTGAAAATTATGATACTTGGCCAAAACGTGATTTTCAGCGCATGAAACGCACGTTAAGGCAATAAAAACTGAAATATTCCCCTGCTGCGAAACAAACTGTCAGAGACATATAGTTACTGTGTATATAGTGTATTATCGTCCAATTCAAGTAAGTTTTTCATTTAGCATCATTCTAAGTGATAAAAAATAAGTTATAGTGAAAACTATCATGCAAAACATCGGCCAAAACATGATTTTCAGCGCATGAAACGCACGTTAGCAATAAAAACTGAAATGTCCTCCTGCTGCGAAACAAACTGTCAGAGACACATAGTTACTGTGTATATAGTGTATAATTGTCCAATTCAAGTAAGTTTTTCATTTGGCATCATTCTAAGTGATATAAATTAAGTTATAGTGAAAATTATGATACTTGGCCAAAACGTGATTTTCAGCGCATGAAACGCACGTTAAGGCAATAAAAACTGAAATATTCCCCTGCTGCGAAACAAACTGTCAGAGACATATAGTTACTGTGTATATAGTGTATTATCGTCCAATTCAAGTAAGTTTTTCATTTAGCATCATTCTAAGTGATAGAAATTAAGTTATAGTGAAAACTATCATACTCGGCCAAAACATGATTTTCAGCGCATGAAACGCACGTTAGCAATAAAAACTGAAATGTCCCCCTGCTGCGAAACAAACTGTCAGAGACACATAGTTACTGTGTATATAGTGTAAAATAGTCCAATTCAAGTAAGTTTTGCATTTAGCATCATTCTAAGTGATAGAAATTAAGTTATAGTGAAAACTATGATACTTGGCCAAAACGTGATTTTCAGCGCATGAAACGCACGTTAAGGCAATAAAAACTGAAATGTTCCCCTGCTGCAAAACAAACTGTCAGAGACACATAGTTACTGTGTATATAGTGTATTATTGTCCAATTCAAGTAAGTTTTTCATTTGGCATCATTCTAAGTGATAGAAATTAAGTTATAGTGAAAATTATGATACTTGGCCAAAACGTGATTTTCAGCGCATGAAACGCACGTTAAGGCAATAAAAACTGAAATGTTCCCCTGCTGCAAAACAAACTGCCAGAGGCACATAGTTACTGTGTCTATAGTGTAAAATCATCCAATTCAAGTAAGTATTGCATTTAGCATCATTCTAAGTGCTAGAAATTAAGTTATAGTGAAAACTATGATACTTGGCCAAAACGTGATTTTCAGCGCATGAAACGCACGTTAAGGCAATAAAAACTGAAATGTTCCCCCGCTGCGAAACAAACTGTCAGTGACACATAGTTACTGTGTATATAGTGTATAATCGTCCAAATTAAGTAGGTTTTTCATTTGATATCATTCTAAGTGATGAAAGTTAGGGTTAGGGTTAGGGTTAGGTTAAGTTATAGTGAAAACTATGATACTTGGCCAAAACATGATTTTCAGCGCATGAAACGCACATTAGGGCAAAAAAACTGAAATGTTTGTTAGGTCTGAAAATACAACTTCAGGAGCAGGCTAAGAAAGAGTGAGATAAATTTAAATAGAAAATATGTATGACCAGACTGCAAAGTGGACAGAGAGTTCCTACAGTGGGCTCCTGTTCACTGCGATGTTACTGCAACTCTAGTCGAATGACCAGTGAGTGTGTCTTAAATACAGGCAAAACTGACAGTTGTCCCTAAGACTTTGGACAGATACGTTTCAGTCATTTGCAGGGCAACAAGTAATTGATTAGTGTCGGGCCTGGAATCTGTAGTCAATGGTTTCCAGACGTAGGGTGTTCTTCGCTGTTCCTACCCTGGGGAATACCGCCATCATGATTTTGGAGGAGACTGACCAGTGTTTGTATTAGAGGGGGACATCCGAGCCCCAAACTGAATCATGGGGGAAGAAATCAAAGCTCCGTCGTTGACGCCTGGTGGGTAGATGTGGGTTGGCGTCGACAGTTGGAATCGAGTCTGCTGTTAGAACGTACGTGTGGTCGGATGCAGATGTAGGGACACAGAGCCCAGTTGTATTGGTGGGGATGATCATATACACTTGCCATTCGCAGAGCCACCATATTTGGTCCAGTACTGTCCATGATTGGGAAGGAATGTGTCTGATCTCGGCGCACCTGGTGACGTGAACTTGGTCCAAAGGGGTCTTCGGATCCGGTCCGCTGAAGTTGAAACAGGATGGATAACAGTCTGTTCGGTTGTTGCACTGGACATACGTTGCGGTATTGACTGTAGCTGCTAATGGTACTGCGACCATGGTATGTAGGCGGTCGAGCTTTGCTGGAAGGATTCTCTCAGATTACCCAGGATACAGTTGTAGGTGAGGTTGGCGAGTTCTTCGTTCTGTCGGTTGGACCATAGCTGTGGTTGGGCTACGGCAGTAGGCAAGAGGGAACAGACATAACAACTCATTGGTTGTGGCGCGGGCTGTGAGTGCGGTGTATCTGTACCAACTGTTCCTCATCATCGGGTTGTAGTCGTTTTCTTCCTGTGTTTGGACATGGGCGAGAATAAGGTGTATCTACTCAGGCTTAGGTGTTCCTGCCGGACGGATTTTGAGTAGGCGTGTGGCGGATGGTTGTACGAAGGGGTTCACACCAATCACTTTGGGGACCATGGCTGGACTAGTAGTGCGGATGGTGATAGTAAAGAGGGGGCCTTTTCCTGGTCGGTCCGGTCAGAGGCATAGGTTGATGCAGCCTTTTTGTTGGATATTGGTCGTAAGGTCTAGCATATGTTTACCATCTTTGATGGTGGTGGCTAACTTGGTGAAGTTAGCGGTCATGGTGGTAGCTTCTTTGGAAAGGGGCCATGTGATGGTTTTGTAGCCTGTATGGAGGAGGACCTGGTCCAAGGTGTCTGGCCAGACCATTCAGACTCTGGGAGCTTGTAGGTACCAATAAAAATAACTGGAGTCAGTCCTGTGTAATCCCAAGTGAGTAAGCTGTAGGCTGAGCAAAGGTACTTGAACGACGATTGGTGTCTTGGTTAATGGGATGCAGATCTGGGGGCCCCTGATCGTTTCCTGAACCAGCTAGTGGGGCATTCTCCTCCAGTGGGAGTGTACCAAGGTTCTGGTACGTTCCCCCCATGTGGTTGAACACAGAGCGGTGATGATGATGGCCAAAATCACACGGTGAGGTCCGTCCCAACGTGGAGAAGACCAGCACTTTCTTTTTATCACCTTGACGAGTACCAGGTCTCCTGGGGACAGGACCTCCTCTGTGGGAGACAGAGAAGATGTCGGCAGATTATTTTGCATTCATCACAGTTCTTTCTTGGAACATTTTGCATAACCACTTATTGAGGGATTCTGTTTCTCCTTTCTCTTTTACCACCAGATCTTTTTCCCACATTGTTAGTGGAAGATTCTGTCTTTCACTGCCTCAAATGGTGTGCATCCCTGTGCTGTTGGAATGATTCTCATGTACGTTTCTACCAGGCTCAGGCATTCTTGCCATGGTTTTCCTGTATCTTCCATGGTTTTTCTGAGTCTGAGTTTTACTGTTCTAATGGTTTGTTCGACGAGTCCAGCACTTTGGTTCAGTTTGATGAAATCCATGTTCAGAAGCTCGAAGGGATATGTTCCTGTTTGCCTTGTTCCATGCTTGGGTTGTTCATTGCCTTGAGAGTTGTGTCTACAGCAGTTTAGACAGTTTCTGCAAAATAATTGAGGTAAGTTTGGAGACCTCTGGGAACATGCATTGTTTGTTGTACTGTACTGATCATCCCTCCTGTTGAGACATGGCTCCTCCCATGGCTCAATTTGGCAATTACTTCAAACAATGATCGTGTCACGCATGGCTTGTTTTCTACTGCATAGAGTCCGTTCTTGTGTTGAGTGGCTCCTTCTGTTTCCCATTGCAGTTTCTCTTTTTCTGGGGAATGATTTTGCATTTCTCTTAGGAATTCAGCAGGGATTGGGCTGTGTCTTTCCACCGTCACGTCTTGTTCTAGGAATAGTCTACATGCCTCTGTCAGTGCCACTATTTCTGCGGCTTGTGCAGACCAGTCGCCGGGGAGTCGTCCTGTCTTGAGGTTGTCTTTTTGAGTCACCACGGCATATACGTTGTGTTTTTCTCCATCCAGGGTTTTTGATGATGATCCATCCCCATAGGCAATGTGTCCGGGGGGCAATGGGTTGTCCATTAGGTCAGTTGCATATACGTGGTTAATTATGATTCGTTGAGTGGGCAACTGTGAGAATTGGTTTAACCACTTGTCGTCCGGTCTCCCATGAACTTCAGGGTGACACGTAATGGCCATGTTTGTTGTTCCTGTCCTGGGGCTGCTGGGCAGATATCTTCAGACTGTTCTCTTAGACTTTCAGCTACCTTGGCAGAATCATTCCCGACAATGTCGAGAGAGTAGAAGCTGTTAGATGTGGTGGTGTGGAAGATATTTTTGGTCTGTAATTCCCTGGGTCGGAGGCCATTTTGGGTGGCCACTAGGCTTAGCCCAAGCTGGACCATGATATCTCGTCCCGGTAACTCTCCGATTTTTATTTTGCAGTCTGACAATAAACCCATCCCTTTTGTTGCTTTCTGACCCATATTAATCACTTACTTAATAGTTTAAACAACAATTATTTTCTAAATTACCCGAAATTGATCTCCACTTTGTGATTAACCCAATATCTCTGAACACACAAAGACCAAAAGTCCCTGACTTTGTCTTAGTTAAGTCCCTGACTCTATTAACAGACCAAGACTATAATGCCTTTGCTAATTCTTGTTCTACTTTCATTGGTCCCGGACCAATTGGTTTATTACCAGACTGCAAAGTGGACAGTGAGAGTTCCTACAGTAGGGTCCTGTTCAACGCGATGTTCCTGAAACTCTAGTCGAATGACCAGTGTGTGTGTCTTAAATACAGGAAAAACTGACAGTTGTCACTAGGACTTTGGACAGATACATTTCAGTCATTTGCAGGGCAAAAAGTAAAAGTAAAAGTGTCAGACAGTTGAATATTTGTGCTGACATGTCACCCCAATCACAAGACTAAGATTGTTTATTCAGTCAGACAGTTGGGTGTTTATGCTGCTATGTCAGCCGTAAGGATGACTACAATGCTGTTATACTCACAAAAACTTATACAATATGAACAAGCATTTGCAAAGATACTTTGTCTAATCTTACATATTCCCCTGCTGCAAAAAAAAACTGTCAGAGACACATAGTTACTGTGTATATAGTGTAAAATCGTCCAATTCAAGTAAGTTATCCATTTGGCATCATTCTCATTGATAAAAATTAAGTTACAATGAAAACAATCATACTTGGCCAAAACGTGATTTTCAGGGTATGAAAAGTACATTAAGGCAATAAAAACTGAAAAGTTCCCCTGCTGCCAAACAAACTGTCAGAGACACAGTTACTGTGTATATAGTGTAAAATCGTCCAATTCAAGTAAGTTTTTTATTTGGCATCGTTCAAAGTGATAGAAATTAAGTTACAATGAAAACTATCATACTTGGCCAAAACGTGATTATCAGGCCATGAAAAGCACATTAAGGCAATAAAAACTGAAATGTTCCCCTGCTGCCAACGCACTGTCAGAGACACATAGTTCCTGTGTATATAGTGTAAAATCGTCCTATCCATGTAAGTCTTTCATTGGCATCATTCTAGGTGATTCTGGAGCTATTTCCCACCATAAAAAGTGTCCAAAACAGGCATTTTGCGATTAAAATAGTGGTTGTATTAGAACCAGGCCCAGGCGATTCTGGTTGGTGTTTTTACCCTGAAATTGTGTCCAATGATGATAAGGATGTATTTTTGATTATTCTGTATAAAAATAATCATCTAGGGATGTTCAGAAGTTTTGTTACGCCCGAATCAATGACCTCAATTTGGGCACTTTATTTACAAGTGGTGGTTTTTAAGAACCAGGCCCAGTCGGTTCTGGTTGGTGCTTTTACCCAGATATAGTATCGATTGTGTGGGTAGATGTATTTTCACTATTCTGTCTAAAAATAAAGATCCAGGACAGTTCCGGGGCTATTTCCCTCCATAAATAGTGTCCAAAACATGCATTTTGCGATACAAAATAGTGGCTGCATTATAACAGGGTCCAGTCGGTTCTGGTGGGTGTTTGTATACGAAACTTGTGTCCAATTATGATGGGGATGTATACTTGACTATTCTGTATAGAAGTAATCATCTAGCGATGTTCAGAAGTTCTGTTATGCCCGAATGAATTACTTTCATTTGGTCACTTTATTTACAAGTGGTGGTTTAGAAACAGGTCCAGTCGGTTTTGGTTGGTGCTTTTACCCAGAATTTGTGTTTATTGTGTGAGTGGATGTATTTTCACTATTTTGTATAACAACAATGATCCAGGATGATTCTGGAGCTATTTCCCACCACAAACATTGTCCAAAACAGGCATTTTGCGGTTAAAATAGTGGTTGTATTAGAACCACGCCCAGTCGGTTCTGGTTCGTGTTTTTACCCAGAAATTGTGTCCAATGATTATGGGGATGTATTTTTTATTATTCTTTATAAAAATAATATTCTAGGGATGTTCAGAAGTTCTGTTATGCCCTAATCGATGACCTCAATTTGGGCACTTTATTTACAAGTGGTTGTTTAGAACCAGGCCCAGTCGGTTCTGGTTGGTGCTTTACCCACAATTAGTGTCGATTGTGTGGGTTTGATGTATTTTCACTATTCTCTGTAAGAATAAAGATCCAGGGATGTTCTGAGACTATTTCCCACCAGAAATAGTGTCAAGAACATGCATTTTGCGACAAAAATAGTGGTTGTATTAGAACCAGGCCCAGTCGGTTCTGGTTTGTGTATACCCCCTTAACGTGTGTCCAATAGGAATGGGGTTGTATTTTTGACTATTCTGTATAAAAATGATCATCTAGGGATGTTCAGAAGTTCTTCTATGCCCGAATAAATGACCTCCGTTTGGGCACTTTATTTTGCATGGTGGTTGTAGTAGAACCAAGCCCAGTCGGTTCTGGTTGGTGCTTTTACCCAGAGTTAGTGTTGATTGTGTAGGTGGATGTATTTTCACTATTCTGTCTAAAAATAAAGATCCAGGATGGTTCTAGGGGTATTTACCACCATAATGAGTCTCCAAAACATGCATTTTGCGATAAAAAATAGTAGTTGAAAAAATGAAAAAATGAAAATCAGACATAGGCATTGTCGTCATCATTGACTTGACAAAAAGCTTAGTAGTCATCATACCCTCAGCAGCGTATGACGAAATTGTATAGTGCTTCACCACAAGTTCGTCTTCCCAGGCCAGACACATTTATGACATTTATTTATGACATATACTTGTTAGCTCTCCGCCTTGAGCGCCATTTTGCGGCGACTGCAAGATGCCTCACCGATGCCAACAAGAATAAGGTGGATCACTTACCTCTCAGTCTTTATACTTACCCTCCCTCAGTCAGCCTTTGGAAGGCAGATCTGCGCCAAACGACCTTCCTGTTACTTCATTTCGACTTGACTTAATTTCATAGTAGGGATATGTGTAGTCGTCACGTCACGTGTTGCTGCAGGTTCAGAGACCTGATGGCTGTTGGGAAAAAGCTGTCCTTGAGCCTGTTTGTCCGTGCTTTGTAGGACCTGTAGCGTCTGCCAGATGGAAGCAACTGGAACAGGCCGTGTCCAGGGTGGTATGGGTCTCCAACAATGGACCCGGCTCTTCTAAGGTATCGGGGGTTGGCAATGTCTTCTAGTGATGGCAGAGAGCAGCCGACGATCTTCTGGGCAGTGTTTATGACCCTCTGTATGGCTTTTTTGTCTGCTGCCGTGCTTCCGGTATACCACACTGTAATGCCGTAAGTCAGGATGCTCTCCACAGTGGCTCTGTAGAAGGTTGCCAGAAGCTTGGTGTCCAATTTGTCCCTTCTCAGTACCCTGAGAAAGTGGAGTCGTTTCTGGGCCTTCTTTACTAACACTGTGGTGTTTGTGGACCAGGAGAGCCTATCCGTGACGTGGACTCCCAGAAATTTGAAGGATTGGACCCTGTCTACACATACTCCGTTAATGAGGAGTGGGGCCAGGTCTGTGCTGCGCTTGCGAAAGTCCAGGATTATTTCTTTAGTCTTTGCGGTATTTAGTGTAAGATTGTTCGCCGAGCACCAAGAAGACAGTTTGTCGACCTCGTCTCTGTAAGCTGACTCATCCCCGCCTGAGATGAGTCCGATCACAGTGGTGTCATCGGCGAATTTGATGATAGAGTTTGACTGGTGGGCTGGTGTGCAGTCGTATGTGTACAAGGAGTACAGGACAGGACTCAGTACACAGCCTTGTGGTGAGCCAGTGTTCAGTGTAATGGCGGAAGAGAGGTGTGGACCCATTCTGACAGTTTGTGGTCGACCAGTCAAGAAGTTCTTTACCCAGCAGCAGATTGAAGAGGATAGTCCAAGGTGGTAGAGTTTGTCCTTCAGGATGTCCGGCTTGATGGTGTTAAAGGCTGAGCTATAGTCTATGAAAAGCATCGTCACATAGTTCCCCCGGTGCTCCAGGTGGCTCAGTGCTGTGTGAAGAGCCACAGCGATAGCATCCTCAGTGGACCTGTTTTCTCTATAAGCAAACTGGTGAGGGTCAACTGAGGGGGGGGGGATTGTCCTTCTGATGTGTCGGGCCACCAACTTTTCAAAGCACTTCATGATCACAGGCGCGAGAGCAACAGGCCTGTAATCGTTCAAGCTGCAGATGGTTGGCCTTTTTGGGGACAGGAATGATGGTGGCAGATTTTAGGCAGGCAGGAACGATGGATAGTTGCATTATAACTGGGTAGTCTCGGTTCTGGTTGCTGTTTATATCCGAAACTTGTGTCCAAAGAGGATGGGGATGTATATTTTACTATTCTGTTTAAAAATAATCATGTAGGGATGTTTTGGGGCTTTTTTTACACAAGAATCAAAAACCTCCAATGGATCTTTATTTTGCACGGTGGTTGAATTAGAACCGGGCCCAGTCGGTTCTGGTTGCCGCTTTTACCCAGATTTAGTGTCAATTGTGTGGATGGATGCATTTTCACTATTATGTGTAAAATTAAAGATGCAGGGATGTTCTGGGAATATTTCACACCGTCAATAGTGTCCAAAACATTTTGCGATAAAAATAGTGGTTGTATTAGAACAAGGCCCAATCGGTTCTGGTTGGTGTATTTACCCAGAATTTGTGTTGATTGAGTGGGTGGATGTAGTTTCACTATTTTCTATAAAAATAATGTTTCCCACCATAAACATTGTCCAAAACAGGCATTTTGCGATTAAAAAAGAGGTCGTATTAGAACCAGGCCCAGTCGGTTCTGGTTGGTGCTTCTACCCATAATTAGTGTTGAATGTGTAGATGGATGTATTTTCACTATTCTGTGTAAAAATAATGATCCAGGATGGTTCTGGAGCTATTTTCCCACCATAAACAGTGTCCAAAACAGGCATTCTGCGATTAAAATAGTGGTTGTATTAGAACCAGGCCCAGTCTGTTCTGGTTGGTGAATTTACCCGAAAAATTGTATCCATTGACGATGGGGATGTATTTTTGATTATTATGTATAAAAATAATCATCTAGGGATCTTCAGAAGTTCTGTTATTCCCGAATCAATGACCTCCATTTGGGCACATTATTGACGGAGCTCACGACCATGATCCAGTGTGTGGCTCGGATGTGTCCCTCAAACACAAATACTGGTCAGTCTCATCCAAAATCCTAATGGCTCAGTTCCCTTGAGTGGGAGCGGCAAGGAACGCCCTGCATTTGAAGACCATTGAAGGCAGGTTCCGGGCCTGTGTCGGCGCATCAGTCAGGCTGGGTAGCCGCTATGGCCCAGGTGATTTTCCAGGGCTGCCCTGCTCTTGACGGAGTGGCCACCCAGCGGGGCTGTGTGTGTTTCATGGTGGGAGACTCGTGCTGCCCCTTCATCCCTGCCGGCATGTCCTGCTCGGTCCATGATGCCCTGCAGGCTATTAGGAACATGCAGAGAGCTGTGACCGGAGATCCGGTTCCACAACGAGGATGGCTTGACTGGTTCTTCTCTGGCTCATGGAAACAGCCATTTCAATATTTCGATATTTTCACAGACACAAAAGGAGGGAATTGTGGGATGGACTGGCTAACTGGCTTAATAATTGTTTATTCTTGTCGCACCATGTGGTCATACTGGTTTAACTTTGTTTTTTAAGATCGTAGAATGCAAGGTAGACTAGCCAAACTGGTTTTACAATTGAATTAAAAGATCGTGGAATGTAAGAAAGACTAACTAGTTGGCCTTGCAATTGTTTGTTCGCCTCGAGAAATATAAGAAAGGCTGGCTAACAGGGTTTGCAATGTTTTCCTTGTATTGTGCGATGAAAAGAGGTTCAACTTCAGGAGTAACTGTCATTCTCCAGGTCATCTAGGGTCAAGTGCACACTTGAAAACTTTCATATTCGACCAAAACGTGCTTATCAGCACATAAAAAGCACATTTGGTGGTACGCGGGAAGAACGGCAGCAGACAAAAAGGCTATTTAGAAAGGTATCACCACTACGCAGAAGAACGTCGGCTACTCTGCCCTCACTGGAAGACATTGCCAGCCCTCGTTACCTCAGCAGAGCCAGGGACATGATCAGGGACCCATGCCACCCTGGTCACAATCGGTTCCAGCTGCTGCTCTCTGGCAGACAGACGCTGTAAGTTTCCCACATCCGTTGGGACTCTAAACTTGGGGTAACACAACACAATCCCTTCTGTGTAATAACTTCGGGTGAGGTAATATGAATAGACATTAGGTACAAGGTGATCTGACACCTACATGCTGAATGAAGGTAAGTGAAAGACAGTGAGAGGTAAGAGATCCACTCAAGGGGTGCTGATGCAAAGTATCCATAAAGGCAGAATTGTAAATTAAGAGTCTGGAGTCATAACTTGTAAAACTGTGTAAAAATGTCAGAGACACAAATGACATAGTGTAATATCATCAAATTTTATAATTTAATAAGTTTTTCATTTGGCATCATTCTATTGGCTAGATATTAAGTTATAATGAAAACTATGATACTTGGCCAAAACGTGATTTTCAGCGCATGAAACGTACGTTAAGCCAATAAAAACTGAAATGTTCCCCTGCTGCGAAACAAACTGTCAGAGACACATAGTTACTGTGTATATAGTGTATAATTGTCCAATTCAAGTAAGTTTTTCATTTGGCATCATTCTAAGTGATATAAATTAAGTTATAGTGAAAATTATGATACTTGGCCAAAACGTGATTATCAGCGCATGAAACGCACGTTAAGGCAATAAAAACTGAAATATTCCCCTGCTGCGAAACAAACTGTCAGAGACATATAGTTACTGTGTATATAGTGTATTATCGTCCAATTCAAGTAAGTTTTTCATTTAGCATCATTCTAAGTGATAGAAATTAAGTTATAGTGAAAACTATCATACTCGGCCAGAACATGATTTTCAGCGCATGAAACGCACGTTAGCAATAAAAACTGAAATGTCCCCCTGCTGCGAAACAAACTGTCAGAGACACATAGTTACTGTGTATATAGTGTAAAATAGTCCAATTCAAGTAAGTTTTGCATTTAGCATCATTCTAAGTGATAGAAATTAAGTTATAGTGAAAATTATGATACTTGGCCAAAACGTGATTTTCAGCGCATGAAATGCACGTTAAGGCAATAAAAACTGAAATGTTCCCCTGCTGCGAAACAAACTGCCAGAGGCACATAGTTACTGTGTCTATAGTGTAAAATCATCCAATTCAAGTAAGTATTGCATTTAGCATCATTCTAAGTGCTAGAAATTAAGTTATAGTGAAAACTATGATACTTGGCCAAAACGTGATTTTCAGCGCATGAAACGCACGTTAAGGCAATAAAAACTGAAATGTTCCCCTGCTGCGAAACAAACTGTCAGAGGCACATAGTTACTGTGTCTATAGTGTAAAATCATCCAATTCAATAACGTATTGCATTTAGCATCATTCTAAGTGCTAGAAATTAAGTTATAGTGAAAACTATGATACTTGGCCAAAACGTGATTTTCAGCGCATGAAACGCACGTTAAGGCAATAAAAACTGAAATGTTCCCCTGCTGCGAAACAAACACTCAGAGGCACATAGTTACTGT
Organism: Stigmatopora nigra; assembly: GCF_051989575.1. Lineage (NCBI taxonomy): Eukaryota > Metazoa > Chordata > Actinopteri > Syngnathiformes > Syngnathidae > Stigmatopora > Stigmatopora nigra. The sequence goes on from NW_027551610.1 coordinate 525,868, forward strand.
GTATATAGTGTATAATTGTCCAATTCAAGTAAGTTTTTCATTTTGCATCATTCTAAGTGCTAGAAATTAAGTTATAGTGAAAACTATGATACTTGGCCAAAACGTGATTTTCAGCGCATGAATTGCACATTAAGGCAATAAAAACTGAAATGTTCCCCCGCTGCGAAACAAACTGTCAGTGACACATAGTTACTGTGTATATAGTGTATAATCATCCAAATTAAGTAGGTTTTTCATTTGATATCATTCTAAGTGATGAAAGTTAGGGTTAGGGTTAGGTTAAGTTATAGTGAAAACTATGATACTTGGCCAAAACATGATTTTCAGCGCATGAAACGCACATTAGGGCAAAAAAACTGAAATGTTTGTTAGGTCTGAAAATACAACTTCAGGAGCAGGCTAAGAAAGAGTGAGATAAATTTAAATAGAAAATATGTATGACCAGACTGCAAAGTGGACAGAGAGTTCCTACAGTGGGCTCCTGTTCACTGCGATGTTACTGCAACTCTAGTCGAATGACCAGTGAGTGTGTCTTAAATACAGGCAAAACTGACAGTTGTCCCTAAGACTTTGGACAGATACGTTTCAGTCATTTGCAGGGCAACAAGTAATTGATTAGTGTCGGGCCTGGAATCTGTAGTCAATGGTTTCCAGACGTAGGGTGTTCTTCGCTGTTCCTACCCTGGGGAATACCGCCATCATGATTTTGGAGGAGACTGACCAGTGTTTGTATTAGAGGGGGACATCCGAGCCCCAAACTGAATCATGGGGGAAGAAATCAAAGCTCCGTCGTTGACGCCTGGTGGGTAGATGTGGGTTGGCGTCGACAGTTGGAATCGAGTCTGCTGTTAGAACGTACGTGTGGTCGGATGCAGATGTAGGGACACAGAGCCCAGTTGTATTGGTGGGGATGATCATATACACTTGCCATTCGCAGAGCCACCATATTTGGTCCAGTACTGTCCATGATTGGGAAGGAATGTGTCTGATCTCGGCGCACCTGGTGACGTGAACTTGGTCCAAAGGGGTCTTCGGATCCGGTCCGCTGAAGTTGAAACAGGATGGATAACAGTCTGTTCGGTTGTTGCACTGAACATACGTTGCGGTATTGACTGTAGCTGCTAATGGTACTGCGACCATGGTATGTAGGCGGTCGAGCTTTGCTGGAAGGATTCTCTCAGATTACCCAGGATACAGTTGTAGGTGAGGTTGGCGAGTTCTTCGTTCTGTCGGTTGGACCATAGCTGTGGTTGGGCTACGGCAGTAGGCAAGAGGGAACAGACATAACAACTCATTGGTTGTGGCGCGGGCTGTGAGTGCGGTGTATCTGTACCAACTGTTCCTCATCATCGGGTTGTAGTCGTTTTCTTCCTGTGTTTGGACATGGGCGAGAATAAGGTGTATCTACTCAGGCTTAGGTGGTCCTGCCGGACGGATTTTGAGTAGGCGTGTGGCGGATGGTTGTACGAAGGGGTTCACACCAATCACTTTGGGGACCATGGCTGGACTAGTAGTGCGGATGGTGATAGTAAAGAGGGGGCCTTTTCCTGGTCGGTCCGGTCGGAGGCATAGGTTGATGCAGCCTTTTTGTTGGATATTGGTCGTAAGGTCTAGCATATGTTTACCATCTTTGATGGTGGTGGCTAACTTGGTGAAGTTAGCGGTCATGGTGGTAGCTTCTTTGGAAAGGGGCCATGTGATGGTTTTGTAGCCTGTATGGAGGAGGACCTGGTCCAAGGTGTCTGGCCAGACCATTCAGACTCTGGGAGCTTGTAGGTACCAATAAAAATAACTGGAGTCAGTCCTGTGTAATCCCAAGTGAGTAAGCTGTAGGCTGAGCAAAGGTACTTGAACGACGATTGGTGTCTTGGTTAATGGGATGCAGATCTGGGGTCCCTGATCGTTTCCTGAACCAGCTAGTGGGGCATTCTCCTCCAGTGGGAATGTACCAAGGTTCTGGTACGTTCCCCCCATGTGGTTGAACACAGAGCAGTGATGATGATGGCCAAAATCACACGGTGAGGTCTGTCCCAACGTGGAGAAGGCCAGCACTTTCTTTTTATCACCTTGACGAGTACCAGGTCTCATGGGGACAGGACCTCCTCTGTGGGAGACAGAGAAGATGTCGGCAGATTATTTTGCATTCATCACAGTTCTTTCTTGGAACATTTTGCATAACCACTTAGTGAGGGAATCTGTTTCTCTTTTCTCTTCTACCACCAGATCTTTTTCCCACATTGTTAAGTGGAAGGGTCTGTCGTTCACTGCCTCAAATGGTGTGCATCCCTGTGCTGTTGGAATGATTCTCATGTACGTTTCTACCAGGCTCAGGCTTTCTTGCCATGGTTTTCCTGTATCTTCCATGGTTTTTCTGAGTCTGAGTTTTACTGTTCTAATGGTTTGTTCGACGAGTCCAGCACTTTGGTTCAGTTTGATGAAATCCATGTTCAGAAGCTCGAAGGGATATGTTCCTGTTTGCCTTGTTCCATGCTTGGGTTGTTCATTGCCCTGAGAGTTGTGTCTACAGCAGTTTAGACAGTTTCTGCAAAATAATTGAGGTAAGTTTGGAGACCTCTGGGAACATGCATTGTTTGTTGTACTGTACTGATCATCCCTCCTGTTGAGACATGGCTCCTCCCATGGCTCAATTTGGCAATTACTTCAAACAATGATCGTGTCAAGCATGGCTTGTTTTCTACTGCATAGAGTCCGTTCTTGTGTTGAGTGGCTCCTTCTGTTTCCCATTGCAGTTTCTCTTTTTCTGGGGAATGATTTTGCATTTCTCTTAGGAATTCAGCAGGGATTGGGCTGTGTCTTTCCACCGTCACGTCTTGTTCTAGGAATAGTCTACATGCCTCTGTCAGTGCCACTATTTCTGCGGCTTGTGCAGACCAGTCGCCGGGGAGTCGTCCTGTCTTGAGGTTGTCTTTTTGAGTCACCACGGCATATACGTTGTGTTTTTCTCCATCCAGGATTTTTGATGATGATCCATCCCCATAGGCAATGTGTCCGGGGGGCAATGGGTTGTCCATTAGGTCATTTGCATATACGTGGTTAATTATGATTCGTTGAGTGGGCAACTGTGAGAATTGGTTTAACCACTTGTCGTCCGGTCTCCCATGAACTTCAGGGTGACATGTAATGGCCATGTTTGTTGTTCCTGTCCTGGGGCTGCTGGGCAGATATCTTCAGACTGTTCTCTTAGACTTTCAGCTACCTTGGCAGAATCATTCCCGACAATGTCGAGAGAGTAGAAGCTGTTAGATGTGGTGGTGTGGAAGATATTTTTGGTCTGTAATTCCCTGGGTCGGAGGCCATTTTGGGTGGCCACTAGGCTTAGCCCAAGCTGGACCATGATATCTCGTCCCGGTAACTCTCCGATTTTCATTTTGCAGTCTGACAATAAACCCATCCCTTTTGTTGCTTTCTGACCCATATTAATCACTTACTTAATAGTTTAAACAACAATTATTTTCTAAATTACCCGAAATTGATCTCCACTTTGTGATTAACCCAATATCTCTGAACACACAAAGACCAAAAGTCCCTGACTTTGTCTTAGTTAAGTCCCTGACTCTATTAACAGACCAAGACTATAATGCCTTTGCTAATTCTTGTTCTACTTTCATTGGTCCCGGACCAATTGGTTTATTACCAGACTGCAAAGTGGACAGTGAGAGTTCCTACAGTAGGGTCCTGTTCAACGCGATGTTCCTGAAACTCTAGTCGAATGACCAGTGTGTGTGTCTTAAATACAGGAAAAACTGACAGTTGTCACTAGGACTTTGGACAGATACATTTCAGTCATTTGCAGGGCAAAAAGTAATTGATCAGTGTCAGACAGTTGAATATTTGTGCTGACATGTCACCCCAATCACAAGACTAAGATTGTTTATTCAGTCAGACAGTTGGGTGTTTATGCTGCTATGTCAGCCGTAAGGATGACTACAATGCTGTTATACTCACAAAAACTTATACAATATGAACAAGCATTTGCAAAGATACTTTGTCTAATCTTACATATTCCCCTGCTGCAAAAAAAACTGTCAGAGACACATAGTTACTGTGTATATAGTGTAAAATCGTCCAATTCAAGTAAGTTATCCATTTGGCATCATTCTCATTGATAAAAATTAAGTTACAATGAAAACAATCATACTTGGCCAAAACGTGATTTTCAGGGTATGAAAAGTACATTAAGGCAATAAAAACTGAAAAGTTCCCCTGCTGCCAAACAAACTGTCAGAGACACAGTTACTGTGTATATAGTGTAAAATCGTCCAATTCAAGTAAGTTTTTTATTTGGCATCGTTCAAAGTGATAGAAATTAAGTTACAATGAAAACTATCATACTTGGCCAAAACGTGATTATCAGGTGAAGAATCTGACATATTTTACTCATTCTTTTTAGTATGGCTGTTTCATTTTGATATCACATTTTACTCATTCTTTTTGTGGCGGTCTTGTTTTAGTATCGCCACTGAAGGGTTCAGCTCTTGTTCCCAACTCAATTACAATATGAACAGAAGGATGGGTCCGAGACTCCTCGACTACAATGTTAACAAAAGGCTCTTCCTGAGATTCTTATTTCAAGGTGGGATTCACACTGATAAGAGACCAGATGGAGGACTTCAAAGGGCAGAGGAACAAAGAGCAGGGCAGAGGGTCGGGACTTTATAGGACCAGCGGAGACAGAGGTCTGGATGATGTGGATTCAAGGCTGGAAGATGTGGAGCCCAGAGAAACCCACCCCTCACAGCAGCCCTGGACCAGCCCACATCTCATTATTAATCAGCGAATGAATATGCATTTTTGTTGGACTATAACTGGGCAAACGCGGGTTTGGACAATGTCTTTTCCATCCTCCGCTTTGGGACATCAACACTCAGCGGGCTTATTCTATGGGAGGGAGACCCGGAGCTCTGTATGAATCAATTTGAATGGAATAAATCATCTGTGGATAAACTCGCTCAACCCTGGTTTGTCTCCTCCGATGCTGAACACGCTCCATTGTTAGACTGGAGACTACAGAGTTAAGGAATTGGAGTCAGGTAAAATATTTATAGTCTAACAGTTTTGGTGACCCAGTCCGTGAGTCGGTTGCGTAGACAGATAGGGGTTAAGGCCGATAACTCCGTCCGTGAACCAGGGAGGAGACTGCGTAGACATATGGGTTAAGGCCAGCCGCGGACTCTAAAACACGTCGGCGAACGTGGAGTCGCGGTTATCGAAACACGTCAGCGAACATGGGAATAAGGAAAAGTTAAACACGTCAGCGAACGTGGGAATAAGGAAAAGTTAAAACACGTCAGCGAACGTGGGAATAAGGAAAAGTTAACCACGTCAGCGAACGTGAGGGAGCGCCGGCGAGCGTGAGACCTTTCTCTTGGGACTTCTCCGACAGGCGCCTGATCAACTGAAAGGTAAGCAGAATACCTATTACTGAAACGTTAAAATTCTGCTATTGGATTTTTAAATTATGGAGAAGTGACTATAGAAAGGGGATATCGGGAATAGGAGATTCCGAAAAGGTTGTAATATATCTAGAGTCGGAACTAATGACGATCCCAGAACGGTCGTTTTGAGATAGAGAAAACGGTCGTATGCAACAAAGGAACAAGAGATTCCGGAAAGAGTTGTATGCAGGAGTTATTTTAAAGTCTTCAGCAGGGAAACGACTGGGTCCACAGATGTTTGATTCCTAGAATTGATTCTAAAAAAAAAAAAAAAAAAAAAAAAAGTAACAATAATTCCTAGAATTGAACATACTAAAATTCCAAATTTATCCGGAGACTTGATCTAGATTGAATTGGTGAAAATGGAAAGATGTGAGAGTGCGGGAGAATGTGGAGAATGGAATGAATTGACAATTTTGTATGCAGATGTGGAAGCACAGGTTCTGAGTGGTGTTCAAGTTAAAAAAACAACCAAAAATAAGACGCGAGTTGGTGAAACAATTTAGTACTTTGATAGAAAATGTACATTTTGTAGGTCAAAAGCATGAATGGAATATGAATAACTTGTCCATTGCTTTGCGGAAAGTAGAGCATGACGTCACAGCTAAGGAGGTGGAACTCCGAAGGAGAAAAGAGGAGGTGTGGAGGTGGAGGCGGGGTTCGATACTGAGAAAGGAGGAGGAGTTGAAACAGCATAGATTGGCAATACACAACCTGGTAATTGCGTCAATAGCTTTGGCTGCGGTGAGGGCCCCCACCTAGATCGAACCAACTTTGACTCTTGTACCTTCAGCGCCTCCACTGAATAATAAAGCTCCATTAAAACCTCACGGTATACCCATACAAGCACCAATAGTGACTTTAGGTGGACGATTGATCCTTGACGTTGAGAATGAGGAGGAAGCTATGTCCTCCGAGGCAAAAGGCCTCATAGGAAAAGCATGTAATCTCGAACACGCGAAAGATAGGACAGAACGATCCTGAGTTGACTTGACTGACCGAGAGGACAATGATGAAAAAGAAATGACCAAAGGGACTCGACAGAAAAATGAAATAAAGAAAGGTAGGAAAAAAGGAAAAGATGACTTGACTGACAATCTTGTACTGTTTGAGGACGTGAATCGACAATCAGACTATAACTCAGATAATGATTCAGACATTGCAGGTGAACAGGAGAATGAGAGTGTGGACATGTATAAACAGGCTCTACCAGATTTGGGATCTCATTACGCCCTTCGCCCACGTAACAATGGGGCAAAAGAGACACCAGACAAGACTGCCGCGCCAAAACCAAAGCCCAGCGCAAAGCGGGTACAAGCTACATCTGGAGGTATGTATCCCCTCCGCCCTCAGGGAGCAGAAATGATATTTGAACCTCTTGGTCTTAGAGATGTGGCTACATTGGCTGACCAACTCCCTCCAATGGCAAATGGAGGAAGTACATGGCTGATGAAGTTTTTGGCCCTAATGAGCGGACAGAATTGTGCGCTTGGTGACATGAGACAGGCCATATCAGCTTCCTGCTCTCATCATCAATTACAAATGATAGAGGAGGAAGCAGAAACTATCAGGTACCCACACGAAACCCCATTGTCCCAGGTATCGGGCGCCTTATTTACGGCAATTAAAAATACCTTCCCAAGATCCCATGACATGGCTCCAACCGTGTTTCCATACATCGATGGAGTGGGAGGTCCGGTACACTATGAAAAGTGCATAAATGCCTGGATAGATAGTACCGGCCGACACCCATCGGGCAGATTAGATAATATCCTCTTATTCCGAACAGCTGTTGTCGAGGGTCTTCCAGAACCTGTGAAAAAGGAGTTGAAAAAGGACCCTGACTTGTTGACTGGTGATGAACCAAGGTTTAAACGTCACCTGTCTCACCATTGTAAGATGTATGATAACGAGAAGGTAAAAGAAAAAGCCGAGTCGCTAAATATGAATTCTGCTCTGGTAAAATTACAACTTTCCAAATTTTATAGTGAATCCAAAAAATCTAAACAGGAAAAGACAAACCAATCTGCCCAGATGTTCCAGGGCCATGGTCGGGCTCGAGATGGTGGTCAGTTCCATGATGGATACGGTGGTCGCAGGGGTGGTTTCTCTGGTGGCCGGGGAAAAGGGTACTCGAGACCGGGCCAACAAGACAACTGTTTTACATGTGGCCGTCCTGGACACTGGAGACATGAGTGTCCCAGTCAGCGACAGTACCCGCGGCAACCCCCAACACAACAGGGGGGGCCACCACATCAACAGCGGCCCACGCGCGGAGGAGCAAGAGGCACTGGCAGACCATGGCGGTCACAGCAGCCAGCTCAGTCAACTGGACAATATTACCAGGGTGGAGATGATCCTCACAGTCCATGGGATCCTCCACACTCCGAATAGGGGTGCCCGAGAGGCTCGGTAAGCAGGGGAACGGCAGACCCAATGCTTCATATGAGAATCAACGGCGTCCAAACATCAGCTTTGGTGGACACGGGAGCAACATACTCATCTTTGAACATGCCGCTCACAGCCGGTTGTCTCTCCTCTTCAACCATAACTTTGGTCGGCTTCTCGGGATCTCCTCAAGCTCTGCCTATTACCAGACCGCTGCAAACGGAAATACCCCACCTAAAACAGACTCTATTTCATTCCTACGTCCATTCACCCCAAACACCTGTGAATTTAATGGGAAGAGACTTGTTGATGTCTATTGGAGCTACCATCTTATGTGGGCCGGATGGCCTCACAGTGACTTTACCAAATGGTGCAAAGATTCCGTGTTCGCAACCAGTACGAACATGTGGACAATGGTTGATGTGTCCCTTGCAACAAGACACCGAGGTAGCAACAATCTATTGGTCATGTCTTGAGCCTGAAACTCCGGCCACTGGGGGACTGTTGTTTGTTTATCACCAGTGGAAATCATTCATTGATTCACTCCGGCCTTACCATCCGCCCAAGGATGACTTTCATTGTACTTTGTTTTATGACACAGAAGATGACTTAGTCTATCGAGACCGTTTTCAGAAGGTTCTTGGAACACCCTGGCAATTGAAATCCACCAAAATATTTGTGGGTCCAGAAGGCGTAGCTTCATATGTTGATTTGGACGAATCGCAAAAAGTGTGGTACAAAATGTCGGATACAGCCGACCCCCACATTTCTTTGGCTCTGTCTTATGGTCACGAAGCTCGTCAACTCGGTCCCATGGTCAAGAAACTTCTTAAAGTCACTGACTGGCAGTCCACTGACCTACCAGGGCTGACTTATTCCAAATTGCATGACTCTTATCAGATTGACCCACATGCCCCATTGATAAACTCCTCCATTTTGGAGGAACAAATCTTGACTCGAGAACATGGTAGGGAATTGACTGATCACCACCAGACAGAGGAGTTTCAGAAAACTATTCCGGACACATTGTGGTCATCAGGACCATTTGATGTAGGACATTGTGTTAAAATTCCACCTGTAATGTTAAAAATAGATGAGAGTGCCATCATCCACAGGCCACAATATAGATGGACTCCAGATGCGGACAAAGGTATGGAAGACACTCTAGGTGGACTGTGGGACGCAGGTGTGATAGAACTTTCTAACTCACGATGGAACACGGCATTGCGACCAGTACTTAAGGCGGATGGACAGAGTTACCGTATGGCACATGACCTTAGACCTGTGAACGACGCGACGCTGACTCCGTCCTACCAGTACCCGACCCCCATAGAATGTTGACTTCGCTCAGTCCAGTGTATCAATGGTTTACTTGTATTGATCTAGCTAACGCCTTTTTCTGTGTTCCTTTGCATCCTTCAGCCAGACAGTACTTTGCGTTCACCTATCGTGGTGTCCACTACAGTCCACCATTTGCACAAAGGGTTTATTATAATTAGGTAACGCCAAAATCCCACTAGTAACTAGCATCTGTTTTATTGTACAAAACGCATTCTCAGCCTCTGCCGTCCAATTCAGAGCCGAGTTCATTTTTAACCCATCTTCATTCATTAATTTAGAAAGGGGGGAAACGATTTCTGCATAATTTGGAACCCACGTCCTGCAGTAATTAGTAAGACCCAAAAATGACATGATTTGTCTTTTAGTTAGCGGCTTGGGTGCTTCCAACACCACCCTCTTTCTGTCATCCAAAATCTTTTTCCCACCTTTCACCAGATTATGTCCCAAATATTTCACTTGTTCTTTAGAAAACTGCAATTTATTTCTGCTTATTTTGTGGCCCTCCGACGCCAGGTGCCTTATCAATGTCACAGTGTCCTTTTTACACATTTCCACACTAGGCGACGCCACAAGCACATCATCCACATACACAATAATCTGGCTGCCCCCCGGTGGCTGGAATCTTGCTACACTGCTACTCATTATCTGTGAATATATCGTGGGGCTTTCACAGTATCCTTGTGGTAATCTTGTAAAAGTATATTTTTTCCTACCAAACGTAAACGCAAACCAATATTCACTATCTCGATCTAATGGGATGGAGAAAAAAGCATTACTTATGTCAATTACCGTAAAAAATGCTGCCTCTGGATCCAAATTATTCAGAAGTGTGTGTGGATCTGGCACACACGGCGCGCGTTGAATTACTGCAGAGTTTACCGCTTGTAAATCCTGAACCATTCTCCATCCCACAGAAGGAGCCGCCTTTTTTACTGGAAAAATTGGGGAATTACAGGGTGAATCATCACATTCAATTATCACTCCCGCCCTTAATAAATCTTCAATTACCGGACTTATTCCTTTTAAGGCATCAGGTTTTAGTGGATATTGTCGTATACATGGCCTAAATTCACTTTTTGGTCTAATTACTACAGGTATAACCCCTTTAACGAGCCCTACATCGGAAGGTCCTTTTGACCATATTTCAGGAGGGACTGTTGCTAACAACTCCTCCTTCTCTTCCGATAGTAGATATACTTCCTTAGTTGTTTGTGATAGTCATAGCAGGTAAATTCCCACATTCACATTCACCCCCACAGTCTGAAACACTGCCTTTCTGTATGTTTCCGTACTTTCGCTATACTCAAGACCTGTATCCAACATTATCCAATCACTCGTCTCGCGGGCTGTTTGTATAAAGTCACGTATCACCTCCTTTCCCTGATTATGTGGCTTGCATAATACAATGTGTGGAGTTCCCCACTCGAGAAAAAGAGTCTTATATTCCCTTGACAACTCAACCCCTGCCAAAACTGTAGAAATTCCGTCCGTGTACATATATTCCAATTTAATTTCAGACGGCGTGACTCGTCTCAATTTGTTTTCATAAATTTCGTCAGGCCCCTCCGTCATTTTGTACCACATTATAACATGGAGGGAGTTTATGCTCGCCACACTCTGCCGCGTCTCAATCAAACTAGCAGCTGTAGATAACAAACTGTTTCCCACACAAGCCGGCGTATTATTAGACACATCCAGAGTATAGTAAAAGAAAGCAGGTTGCTCTACATGCAAAACATTTAATTGGCCACAATTAATTTCCTTTCGCCTTTTAACCACCATATTTCCACTAGCGGAGGGTACTAACGCCAATCCCAATTGTAATAGTCCATCCCTACCCAGTAAATTGACAGGACACTCTTTTACCACCAACACCGACATTTTACATGTTTCCCCTTCCGGATCCCTTATCCTAACCGGAAACGTCTCTGAAGCAGTAGCAACCTGCCCATCAGCTGTCGCCACATAAACCTTATTTTTCATAAATTTAATTCCCGGAACATCCTGTGTAATTGCAGTTTTACAAGCTCCAGTATCACACAAAAATGTTAAACGTACCCCATTCACAAACAATGTAATTTCAGGTTTAATTGAATCAAGTGTCAGTATTTCCGCTAAATTTAGCTCCACTCCCCTAGACTGGACCCCACCAGTTGTCCCACTGGGCCCTGGCCCTACGCCAGGCCTTGCTGATTGAGTCCCAGCCCTAGAGGCTCTGTTGTCTGGGCAATCCCGCGAAATGTGCCCAGTTCTTCCACAAATCCAGCATGCATTACTTTTAAATCTCCGATATTTATTTAACTTACCCCCATCTTTTCTCCAGTTAATTTTGTTAAACTTTTTATGTCCTTCTTCTCTTTCTTGGTAAAACATTTCTTCCCCCGCAGAGGACGGCCCCCCATGTCTTTTACCTTTTTTCTTTAGCATCCCTTCTGCATGCAACGCTTGATTTACGTATTGGTCAAGCGTGCCCGTGGGCCTATCTACCCAATATTTCTCAATCCATTCCCGGAGGGCATGATTTGAATTAGCGTGTGTTAGGTTCATTAATAATTACCTTCGTCCGTAATTATCAATAACTGCAGGAAGACATCTTATTCAATTATTGACATTTAATTAAATAGAAATGGATACAACAGATAAAAGCCTCCGAAGGGGAGCGTTACAGCAAGTGTCACCTTACAACTTCCGAACGTCTCCTCGAATAGACGTTTTCGTCCCACTCTTATGGTCATGAATCAAAACAAGTTACAGAGTTGTTGATCATTCCATCACGTATGAGAAAAAACAACATCTGGGACTACAATAACAATCAAAGTATTTTACCAATAACAAAAACAGGAGACTAGACCTAACACATTTAGATTAGAGTAATTATACAACTTCCTTGACCTAAGAATCATATAATATAATCATAATCATATAATGGTTACATACAGAAAAGCACGGTTACATAACCATAACAACATTCTTGTTATTAGCCGAATAGCCCTGGCCTCGTCACCAAGGGCCCACCAAATCTCAAGGACCCAGATTGGGTGGATTGTTTGTATAACCATCCTGGAACAGGCCGTCCAGGTTAAAGATGACTTGGCAATACTCGTGACCTCGCAACACTTTTGAAAACAGAAAGAGAATGATTTAACAAAGTAATGAATTAATACAGAGAATAGAAAGAGAATGATTTAATAAATAAATGAATTAATATAACTATTATAATAGTAAAACAGAATAAACCCAACAGCGTGTAACACATTTTTTAGTTGCTCTTGATAAAGGCTGCCCACCGTGTTATCCTCAGGAATGCCACTGCCACTAAACTTTAAAACAAGCAGACATCCTGATTAAATATTCATCAAAAGCCTCATTATCTTTTTGTTTAGCTCTACCAATCGCAGTATAATTTGCTTTTGTTTTAAATTTTTTCATGGCACGCTCTATCAGCTCACGCACTCTTATTTGCAATTCACGGCTATCATGAGCAAATGGTCCACACTTTGATTTTGGATCCCAATCTCCTCTAATAGCATGCCAATCACCTTTTAACGCGGCCATCCAAATCTGCTGCGTTTCTACTCCATTTAAGTGATATGACCGTCTAATATCTTCCATCTGCACGACAAATTCCCCCACGTCTATTTTGTACGACGTGATGCCGTCTACGGCTTTTTTCACGTCGTCCTGAGTCCGAATATGTTGTAAATGTTGTATGGTGTTTGTGTGGTTTCTGCAGTAAAATTAAGACAAGCCTAGGAAATACAGTCGAAGAGGTAATAATAATAATAACAATAGATATAATAAAGTTAACTGTGTGAGGCACACGAACTCACTACAAAAAAGTAAAATATGGGAAACACGTGTTGTAAGGCGGGTTTGGATGACGATCCAAAAAATACGTCTAACTTGTAAGGATTGGAAAAAATTGGTAAGACAAAGCGCTTTAAAAATATTACACAGCTATATTTATGGATAAATAAAAATGGGTTTGCTGGCCAGCTTAAAATGCATAGAATGCAGGATAATATATGCACTAATGCATAGAGGTAATATACATATATAAATAATATGTGAGTGGATAAAAGTGTAACAGCTTGTTCCACAGACACTAATGGCAAAATAAGGCCGGGGAGAAGTTAAAAATACTATTTTGGGAAAATAGTGGGGGTTCCCTCGGATAACGGGGATATATTTAAGACCGTGGCGGCGGGAAAGTACTGTTTGGTAAGGAAAAACAGCGGGGCCTCCTCGGCTGACGGGGAAAATATTTACCGAGATAGGTGACGGGCGCGTAGGAAGTTTAACAAAAATAAAGGGAGCTAGAAAATTAATGGGGACACTGGTATTTGATTTGGTTAATCCAGGTATGACGTTTTGTGATTACAATTAAATTGGGGTTTTTTGTGATGCTTGGGCTTGTATAACAACAATTAGAATGGTTATTTCCAAGTCCTGGTGGTGCTTTGTTAATATAACCTATATGTACTGTCAATTTACATTCATGTGATGGCTTATTGCAGCTTGGTTTTTGATCCCGTCCGCTAACGGGAAGATGGTGTTTAAAAAGACAAAAGAATATATACAAAATGATCATTTAAATTTTAGCAGGGAATGTCACCTGTGTTTTTATTATGCTCTAGACTTGCAAAAAAAAATATGTGTCGCCTGCGGGGGAAGCGTTTCTGGTGCAGCGGCTGCTGATTAGATGGGAGTGAAACATGTGGGCCGCGGGGCAGACGATTTAACTGTGTTGGGCTTTCGGGAGCGTTCGGACCGTGTAAACGACTACAATTTTGTGATCCCTTCCGTGAAGACATTATAATAATAATAATTGGCCTTGGGGGTGCTGAAGCAAACTTGAGGGCAGAAAATGGGTTTTTGCCATATTGTTGTGCTTGCAGCATACATATTCTGGATATATGGGGTCTTGGAAAAATATTGTGATGTAGTTGAATATCGGAAGAGGGGTTAATTTGACGTTTTAATGGTTGTCTTCTCTAAAAAGCTGGTTTGTAAACATAAGATAACAATGCTGTTTTCGCAGCAAGAGTGGAGGTCATAGTTAACGGCTAATTGCGTTTTCTGTTTGGACTTTTCAGAATAAGAACAATACATGGGCTGCAAGAAATGCAAGGTTATGCGAATGCTTTCGCGAATGCTTTTTGTATTAAGAGGATAGAAAATCTGTTCAGTAAAAGGTTGATTTGGTAAAAAGCTTTGGATTTGGGAAATAGACCAAAATAGTCATTTTTGAGCAATTGTGGATTTCACAGGGCTCTTAGTTAAAGGAAACTAGCTTTTGGAGGATAAAATAATATTAATACTATTTCGGAATATTTTGATTGTTCAAAATACTTTAATCCGGGAGGTTGGCTGGTTAAAGAAAAGGCCAGGATGACAAAATTTACAATATTATGGTATATTGGTGACAATAAGGGTTTTAAGGGTTTTTAAGGTTTTTAAAACATTAAAGTTTGTAATTAGGAATTGCCTAACAAAAGGTTGATTTCTCTAATTTAATTGTGTAGATTTTTGTTTTGGTAACAGGCTATGGGAAATGACTCTTGTCTTAAGTAAACATCATATGAGGTGATTGACAAAGTATATAGTAGGTATTGAATTATTTGGCTGTTAACGACATCAGATGGGAAATTTACAATACAATAGTGGCATGATAAAATTCATGGCATTCATCCAAATAATTAGGTGAATTGTAAATAAAATAATTGGTTTAGGATGAGCATATTTTCCCTAAGAATGGAGTAACATGGAATGTTTTTCAAAGTGCACTTGAAAGAACATTGTCTGTTGTCCTGGCGGGAGGAAATATGCTTTGTCACAGGTCATATTGATGACTTTAAGGATATTACGGATTGGATAAGCATTGGTCAATTGATACAACCAAATAACGTTGCTTTTACGGCTTTAAGGGCATGCAAATTGGTGAGAACTTTAGCAACGATGGGGTTAATACGCCTGAATGTTACAGTGATAACGAGTGGCAATAACAAGCTTAGATAAGGGAGGGAAAGGAGAAATTCTCCAAATTCCAGAATCTGGCATAGAAACAGGTTATGTTAGTCGTTTTGGGTTTTTGACAGGATGTGGTGGTACATGAATTCTGGGAAATTTTGGGAAATTGGGGACCCCATATCTAAAACAAACCGAGACAAATGTTTAAATAGGCTCTATTTGGCGCTGGATGCACGAATTCTAGTGGGGCCTTTCATGTTTTGAAACAAGTGACGCTTTAGGTAGATGGGTTGTCTATGAACAAAATGGGATGGGCGAAATTCGCTTACAAATTCGGCGTGTTATCTTGGTTCATAGAATTTGGAGTCAAGGCGACGTAATAAAGGCCATAGGCGTCATGTTGTATAAAATAGGCGTGGATGAATTAGTTTTACAAATGGGGGAGATTATCTTATCACCTAAAACAAGTGGAAACAAAACTGGATGGCCGCATTAAAAGGTGATTGGCATGCTATTAGAGGAAATTGGGATTTTCCAAAAACCTGATAGGGGGCCATTAGGTCATGGCGGCTGTGAAAATAAAAACCTTAGATGTGAAACTATTGCCACCTCAATTCGGGGAACAAACAGCTAAACTGATAGCATTAAAAAGGATATAACTTTCTGTGAAACTTGAAGGTAATTTTTTACAAACGGTTAAAATGCTAGAGTGGGGGTGTGTATATTAAAGGATCTACTAATGAATGCGGGGTGGATCCAGACCTTCCGGAATGTGGGGTATTCATGGCGTCCTCGAGAATTTGTGGATTTTCTCCGGGTACTCCAGTTTACTCCCACAAAATGAAATTATGGATGCTAGACTGGTTGAACACACTAAATTCTTCTTTTTATGAGTGTGAGCGTGAATGATAGTTTGTTTTTTGTGTTTTTTGATTGGCAGACCACCGAGACATAATCTATCAATAAAAGATCAATAAAGAAAATAATTTGGGCTTGAGTCAAGGGAAGACCTATGTCTCGACAAGGGGGAGGTGGCCTTGCTACAACGGCACTACAAGGCTTAGGGTTTAAATCTATATGCATACCCACATATCCATTTCAAAAAATACATATAGATTTTATTTTATTTTTATTAGATCATATGGATATCATTCCACGATATGGAATTCCAGAAACTATTTATAGTGATAATGGCTCCCATTTTGTTAATATAATAGTTGTCTACCATCCACAATTGGCGGACCTTATATGAAGTCCTGTTTGGTAGACCTTACAAATTGTTATTATTCACTACACAATGACAATTGGATGATGAGGCGAATCTATCAGAGAAAAAAAAAACGCACACACCAAATTTAGACTATCAGAGGGAGATTTTGCTTCTCAACAGGAAACGGACGAAGCGACGGTGATTCTTGAAGACTGGATGCTGATAAGCAGCATAAAAGAAGAAACATCGGAGCAACGCAAAGTGGGAGGGTCCTTGTTACTGAAAGGGGACACGGATGCACCTTTCCCACAGTAAGAAGGTTGTCTAAATTGAAACGTTTCAAGAGAAAAAATCCCTAAACAAAGACAAAAAGTCATGTTGAAAACAATTATTGCTTTTGGGGCAATGAGATTAATGATGATTGTGATTCTATTCCTTTCCACAGTAGGGTTGTTTTCTCCAGTTGGAGAAAAAGGCGGAGGCGTTTCAATTGAGGATACACCTTCTTACGGGAGGGTAAACCGAGAAACATACACATTTACATTTAATTAACATTACCTACTAAATCAAATTTCCACATTGAAAATATATATATTTGGACTCGGCGACGTCCCAGTTGCCGTACAAGGGGTCAATCTATGGTGGGAAATATGTGTGGTACATTAACAGCAAAAAATTGAAGATTGGGAAAAGCCTTGTTGCAGAAATTGGTCAAGATTGGAAAGCTTGGACTGACATATTAACCTGTGAAATTTATTTCTGAAACAGGGATTTCCCAAACAGGGGATAATTGGGCGCTGTTAATGGAGTGTAAAGAGGACAAGCACTTGGTGGAGCTACTTTGGTAAAAGGGTGGTCTCAATTGAAACATTGAGGGGACGGGTAAGATAAACTTTCTGACTTAATAAAATACGGGAAACACCAATATTAATTGAAAAGATTATTGCTCAGCAAACAATACCATAAAACTATAGGGAACTCTTTTATATTGGGTTTGACGTCTCCATATGGTTTCAATTGAGACTAAACCATCTTACAAAGGATTAGGATAAACTACCAGACAAGGGAAAATACGATGGGATCTAACAACTCCCTCAATCACCATTCATTTGGGGAAAAGTGTTTATACAAATGAAAAAACGTGTCCTACTTGGCAAGAAAAAATATTGAAGCAGTGTTTATCCTGTTACGCGGTAAATAGGAAGTCAATTTTTCCACTGTTTAATCATTTTACCTGCTTAAACCTTACAGGGCATGGTCTGAAGCTGGGGGCGATAAATGAGACGTGGTGTACCGGCGTTCTAAAACAAACTACACCCCTGATACCACGTTCTGGCCTATGGTGGCGGGGTGGTAGATAAATTATACGACTCCTGCCGAAACGCGGCAGGACTAGGTACTTTGGTCTCACTGCTCTTACCGATGTCTGTTTTTCCATCCACAGTGGAGGAGATACAATTGGCGGCTCATAATTCGGCTGAAGGGTCGACCCTCCCGACATCGTCGAGAGGCATGGAGGGAAGGAGATCCAACATACATTGATGCGATTGGCATCCCCTGGGGCGTACCAGATGAGTATAAGCTGGCTAATCAGATCGCAGCAGGTTGGGAGTCTATCTTCCTTCTAATCACCCCAAACAAAAATGTGGATAGAATAAATTACTTACATTACAATGTTCAAAACTTGGAAATTATACTGAACAGGGATTTGTGGCCATAAAGGAGCAACTGGCAGCTACCAGTCTGATGGCGTTCCAGAATCGCATAGCGGTGGATATGATCCTTGAAACAGGGGGCATGTGTGCAATGTTTGGAAAACAATGTTGCACCTTCATACCGAACAACGCGTCACCCAGTGGATCTCTCACCAGGGCCATTACTGGCCTGCAAACACTGCACCGCAATATGCAAGAGCACTCTGGAGTAGATACGTCCGCATTGTCAGATTGGTGGGATAAGACCTTTGGAAAATCTAAAGATTTGGCTACATCCTTCGTGGTGACTATAGGCACAATTACCGCTATCCTAACATTGTGTGGGTGATGTAGTATCCCCTGTTTGCGCTCCTTGCTAAGCCGACTTATAACTACTGCAATTGCCCCTACAAATTCTAAAGTACATGAGTTGTATCTTATGGGACGGTTTGGGGAAAGCAGTGAGGTCCAGGAGTACGGTAAATCCGAGGACCAATTGGACGAATATAATTATGTTCTTTCTCTTTCAGACCAGCCATGGGAGTAAGGAGTAGGCGGGAAAAATCACAGTCACCCGACATTACCATTTAGTGATTACTAAGAAATGACTAATAACATACATATTATAAAAACGGGGGAATGTTGGGTTTATTCTGTATTACTTTTATAATAGTCGTATTAATTCATTACTTTGTTAAATCATTCTCTTTCTATTCTCTGTATTAATTCTTTTCTTTGTTTAAATCATTCTCTTTCTATTTTCAAAATGTTGCGAGGTCACGAGTATTGCCAAGTCATCTTTAACCTGGACGGCCTGTTCCAGGATGGTTATACAAACAATCCACCCAATCTGGGTCCTTGAGATTTGGTGGGCCCTTGGTGACGAGGCCAGGGCTATTCGGCCAATAACAAGAATATTGTTATCGTTATGTAACCGTGCACTTCGGGTTTTTCTGTATGTAATCATTATATGATTATGATTATATTATATGATTCTTAGGTCAAGGAAGTTGTATAATTACTCTAATCTAAATGTTGTTAAGTCTAGTCTCCTGTTTTTGTTATTGGTAAAATACTTTGATTGTTATTGTAGTCCCAGATGTTGTTTTTACTCATACGTGATGGAATGATCAACAACTCTGTAAATTGTTTTGATTCATGGCAATAAGAAGCGTACGAAAACGTCTATTCGAGGAGACGTTCGGAAGTTGTAAGGTGACACTTGCTGTAACGCTCCCCTCCGGAGGCTTTTATCTGTTGTATCCATTTCTATTTAATTAAATGTCAATAATTGAATAAGATGTCTTCCTGCAGTTATTGATAATTACGGACGAAGGTAATTATTAATGAACCTAATAATAACAATAATGATCCAGGATGATTCTGGAGCTATTTCCCACCACAAACAGTGTCCAAAACAGGCATTTTGCGGTTAAAGTAGTGGTTGTATTAGAACCACGCCCAGTCGGTTCTGGTTCGTGTTTTTACCCAGAAATTGTGTCCAATGATTATGGGGATGTATTTTTTATTATTCTTTATAAAAATAATATTCTAGGGATGTTCAGAAGTTCTGTTATGCCCTAATCAATGACCTCAATTTGGGCACTTTATTTACAAGTGGTTGTTTAGAACCAGGCCCAGTCGGTTCTGGTTGGTGCTTTACCCACAATTAGTGTCGATTGTGTGGGTTTGATGTATTTTCACTATTCTCTGTAAGAATAAAGATCCAGGGATGTTCTGAGACTATTTCCCACCAGAAATAGTGTCAAAAACATGCATTTTGCGACAAAAATAGTGGTTGTATTAGAACCAGGCCCAGTTGGTTCTGGTTTGTGTATACCCCCTTAACGTGTGTCCAATAGGAATGGGGTTGTATTTTTGACTATTCTGTATAAAAATTATCATCTAGGGATGTTCAGAAGTTCTTCTATGCCCGAATAAATGACCTCCATTTGGGCACTTTATTTTGCATGTTGGTTGTAGTAGAACCAAGCCCAGTCGGTTCTGGTTGGTGCTTTTACCCAGAGTTAGTGTTGATTGTGTAGGTGGATGTATTTTCACTATTCTGTCTAAAAATAAAGATCCAGGATGGTTCTAGGGGTATTTACCACCATAAATAGTCTCCAAAACATGCATTTTGTGATAAAAAATAGTAGTTGAAAAAATGAAAATCAGACATAGGCATTGTCGTCATCATTGACTTGACAAAAAGCCTAGTAGTCATCATACCCTCATAAGCGTATGACGAAATTGTATAGTGCTTCTCCACAAGTTCGTCTTCCCAGGCCAGACACATTTATGACATTTATTTATGACATATTCATACTTGTTAGCTCTCCGCCTTGAGCGACTCGACTTGACTTAATTTCATAGTAGGGATATGTGTAGTCGTCACGTCACGTGTTGCTGCAGGTTCAGAGACCTGATGGCTGTTGGGAAAAAGCTGTCCTTGAGGCTGTTTGTCCGTGCTTTGTAGGACCTGTAGCGTCTGCCAGATGGAAGCAACTGGAACAGGCCGTGTCCAGGGTTGTATGGGTCTCCAACAATGGACCCGGCTCTTCTAAGGTATCGGGGGTTGGCAATGTCTTCTAGTGATGGCAGAGAGCAGCCGACGATCTTCTGGGCAGTGTTTATCACCCTCTGTATGGCTTTTTTGTCTGCTGCCGTGCTTCCGGTATACCACACTGTAATGCCGTAAGTCAGGATGCTCTCCACAGTGGCTCTGTAGAAGGTTGCCAGAAGCTTGGTGTCCAATTTGTCCCTTCTCAGTACCCTGAGAAAGTGGAGTCGTTTCTGGGCCTTCTTTACTAACACTGTGGTGTTTGTGGACCAGGAGAGCCTATCCGTGACGTGGACTCCCAGAAATTTGAAGGATTGGACCCTGTCTACACATACTCCGTTAATGAGGAGTGGGGCCAGGTCTGTGCTGCGCTTGCGAAAGTCCAGGATTATTTCTTTAGTCTTTGCGGTATTTAGTGTAAGATTGTTCGCCGAGCACCAAGAAGACAGTTTGTCGACCTCGTCTCTGTAAGCTGACTCATCCCCGCCTGAGATGAGTCCGATCACAGTGGTGTCATCGGCGAATTTGATGATAGAGTTTGACTGGTGGGCTGGTGTGCAGTCGTATGTGTACAAGGAGTACAGGACAGGACTCAGTACACAGCCTTGTGGTGAGCCAGTGTTCAGTGTAATGGCGGAAGAGAGGTGTGGACCCATTCTGACAGTTTGTGGTCGACCAGTCAAGAAGTTCTTTACCCAGCAGCAGATTGAAGAGGATAGTCCAAGGTGGTAGAGTTTGTCCTTCAGGATGTCCGGCTTGATGGTGTTAAAGGCTGAGCTATAGTCTATGAAAAGCATCGTCACATAGTTCCCCCGGTGCTCCAGGTGGCTCAGTGCTGTGTGAAGAGCCACAGCGATAGCATCCTCAGTGGACCTGTTTTCTCTATAAGCAAACTGGTGAGGGTCAACTGAGGGGGGGATTGTCCTTCTGATGTGTCGGGCCACCAACTTTTCAAAGCACTTCAGGATCACAGGCGTGAGAGCAACAGGCCTGTAATCGTTCAAGCTGCAGATGGTTGGCCTTTTTGGGGACAGGAATGATGGTGGCAGATTTTAGGCAGACAGGAACGATGGATAGTTGCATTATAACTGGGTAGTCTCGGTTCTGGTTGCTGTTTATATCCGAAACTTGTGTCTAAAGAGGATGGGGATGTATATTTTACTATTCTGTTTAAAAATAATCATGTAGGGATGTTTTGGGGCTTTTTTTACACAAGAATCAAAAACCTCCAATGGATCTTTATTTTGCACGGTGGTTGAATTAGAACCGGGCCCAGTCGGTTCTGGTTGCCGCTTTTACCCAGATTTAGTGTCAATTGTGTGGATGGATGCATTTTCACTATAATGTGTAAAATTAAAGATGCAGGGATGTTCTGGGAATATTTCACACCGTCAATAGTGTCCAAAACATTTTGCGATAAAAATAGTGGTTGCATTAGAACAAGGCCCAATCGGTTCTGGTTGGTGTATTTACCCAGAATTTGTGTTGATTGAGTGGGTGGATGTAGTTTCACTATTTTCTATAAAAATAATGTTTCCCACCATAAACATTGTCCAAAACAGGCATTTTGCGATTAAAAAAGAGGTCGTATTAGAACCAGGCCCAGTCGGTTCTGGTTGGTGCTTCTACCCATAATTAGTGTTGAATGTGTAGATGGATGTATTTTCACTATTCTGTGTAAAAATAATGATCCAGGATGGTTCTGGAGCTATTTTCCCACCATAAACAGTGTCCAAAACAGGCATTCTGCGATTAAAATAGTGGTTGTATTAGAACCAGGCCCAGTCTGTTCTGGTTGGTGAATTTACCCGAAAAATTGTATCCATTGACGATGGGGATGTATTTTTGATTATTATGTATAAAAATAATCATCTAGGGATCTTCAGAAGTTCTGTTATTCCCGAATCAATGACCTCCATTTGGGCACATTATTGACGGAGCTCACGACCATGATCCAGTGTGTGGCTCGGATGTGTCCCTCAAACACAAATACTGGTCAGTCTCATCCAAAATCCTAATGGCTCAGTTCCCTTGAGTGGGAGCGGCAAGGAACGCCCTGCATTTGAAGACCATTGAAGGCAGGTTCCGGGCCTGTGTCGGCGCATCAGTCAGGCTGGGTAGCCGCTATGGCCCAGGTGATTTTCCAGGGCTGCCCTGCTCTTGACGGAGTGGCCACCCAGCGGGGCTGTGTGTGTTTCATGGTGGGAGACTCGTGCTGCCCCTTCATCCCTGCCGGCATGTCCTGCTCGGTCCATGATGCCCTGCAGGCTATTAGGAACATGCAGAGAGCTGTGACCGGAGATCCGGTTCCACAACGAGGATGGCTTGACTGGTTCTTCTCTGGCTCATGGAAACAGCCACTTCAATATTTCGATATTTTCACAGACACAAAAGGAGGGAATTGTGGGATGGACTGGCTAACTGGCTTAATAATTGTTTATTCTTGTCGCACCATGTGGTCATACTGGTTTAACTTTGTTTTTTAAGATCGTAGAATGCAAGGTAGACTAGCCAAACTGGTTTTACAATTGAATTAAAAGATCGTGGAATGTAAGAAAGACTAACTAGTTGGCCTTGCAATTGTTTGTTCGCCTCGAGAAATATAAGAAAGGCTGGCTAACAGGGTTTGCAATTTTTTCCTTGTATTGTGCGATGAAAAGAGGTTCAACTTCAGGAGTAACTGTCACTCTCCAGGTCATCTAGGGTCAAGTGCACACTTGAAAACTTTCATATTCGACCAAAACGTGCTTATCAGCACATAAAAAGCACATTTGGTGGTACGCGGGAAGAACGGCAGCAGACAAAAAGGCTATTTAGAAAGGTATCACCACTACGCAGAAGAACGTCGGCTACTCTGCCCTCACTGGAAGACATTGCCAGCCCTCGTTACCTCAGCAGAGCCAGGGACATGATCAGGGACCCATGCCACCCTGGTCACAATCGGTTCCAGCTGCTGCTCTCTGGCAGACAGACGCTGTAAGTTTCCCACATCCGTTGGGACTCTAAACTTGGGGTAACACAACACAATCCCTTCTGTGTAATAACTTCGGGTGGGGTAATATGAATAGACATTAGGTACAAGGTGATCTGACACCTACATGCTGAATGAAGGTAAGTGAAAGACAGTGAGAGGTAAGAGATCCACTCAAGGGGTGCTGATGCAATGTATCCATAAAGGCAGAATTGTAAATTAAGAGTCTGGAGTCATAACTTGTAAAACTGTGTAAAAATGTCAGAGACACAAATGACAGTGTAATATCATCAAATTTTATAATTTAATAAGTTTTTCATTTGGCATCATTCTAATGGCTAGATATTAAGTTATAATGAAAACTATGATACTTGGCCAAAACGTGATTTTCAGCGCATGAAACGCACGTTAAGCCAATAAAAACTGAAATGTTCCCCTGCTGCGAAACAAACTGTCAGAGACACATAGTTACTGTGTATATAGTGTATAATTGTCCAATTCAAGTAAGTTTTTCATTTGGCATCATTCTAAGTGATATAAATTAAGTTATAGTGAAAATTATGATACTTGGCCAAAACGTGATTTTCAGCGCATGAAACGCACGTTAAGGCAATAAAAACTGAAATATTCCCCTGCTGCGAAACAAACTGTCAGAGACATATAGTTACTGTGTATATAGTGTATTATCGTCCAATTCAAGTAAGTTTTTCATTTAGCATCATTCTAAGTGATAGAAATTAAGTTATAGTGAAAACTATCATACTCGGCCAAAACATGATTTTCAGCGCATGAAACGCACGTTAGAAATAAAAACTGAAATGTCCCCCTGCTGCGAAACAAACTGTCAGAGACACATAGTTACTGTGTATATAGTGTAAAATAGTCCAAGTCAAGTAAGTTTTGCATTTAGCATCATTCTAAGTGATAGAAATTAAGTTATAGTGAAAACTATGATACTTGGCCAAAACGTGATTTTCAGCGCATGAAACGCACGTTAAGGCAATAAAAACTGAAATGTTCCCCTGCTGCGAAACAAACTGCCAGAGGCACATAGTTACTGTGTCTATAGTGTAAAATCATCCAATTCAAGTAAGTATTGCATTTAGCATCATTCTAAGTGCTAGAAATTAAGTTATAGTGAAAACTATGATACTTGGCCAAAACGTGATTTTCAGCGCATGAAACGCACGTTAAGGCAATAAAAACTGAAATGTTCCCCTGCTGCGAAACAAACTGTCAGAGGCACATAGTTACTGTGTCTATAGTGTAAAATCATCCAATTCAAGTAAGTATTGCATTTAGCATCATTCTAAGTGCTAGAAATTAAGTTATAGTGAAAACTATGATACTTGGCCAAAACGTGATTTTCAGCGCATGAAACGCACGTTAAGGCAATAAAAACTGAAATGTTCCCCTGCTGCGAAACAAACACTCAGAGACTCATAGTTACTGTGTATATAGTGTATAATTGTCCAATTCAAGTAAGTTTTTCATTTTGCATCATTCTAAGTTCTAGAAATTAAGTTATAGTGAAAACTATGATACTTGGCCAAAACGTGATTTTCAGCGCATGAAATGCACATTAAGGCAATAAAAACTGAAATGTTCCCCCGCTGCGAAACAAACTGTCAGTGACACATAGTCACTGTGTATATAGTGTATAATCATCCAAATTAAGTAGGTTTTTCATTTGATATCATTCTAAGTGATGAAAGTTAGGGTTAGGGTTAGGGTTAGGTTAAGTTATAGTGAAAACTATGATACTTGGTCAAAACATGATTTTCAGCGCATGAAACGCACATTAGGGCAAAAAAACTGAAATGTTTGTTAGGTCTGAAAATACAACTTCAGGAGCAGGCTAAGAAAGAGTGAGATAAATTTAAATAGAAAATATGTATGACCAGACTGCAAAGTGGACAGAGAGTTCCTACAGTGGGCTCCTGTTCACTGCGATGTTACTGCAACTCTAGTCGAATGACCAGTGAGTGTGTCTTAAATACAGGCAAAACTGACAGTTGTCCCTAAGACTTTGGACAGATACGTTTCAGTCATTTGCAGGGCAACAAGTAATTGATTAGTGTCGGGCCTGGAATCTGTAGTCAATGGTTTCCAGACGTAGGGTGTTCTTCGCTGTTCCTACCCTGGGGAATACCGCCATCATGATTTTGGAGGAGACTGACCAGTGTTTGTATTAGAGGGGGACATCCGAGCCCCAAACTGAATCATGGGGGAAGAAATCAAAGCTCCGTCGTTGACGCCTGGTGGGTAGATGTGGGTTGGCGTCGACAGTTGGAATCGAGTCTGCTGTTAGAACGTACGTGTGGTCGGATGCAGATGTAGGGACACAGAGCCCAGTTGTATTGGTGGGGATGATCATATACACTTGCCATTCGCAGAGCCACCATATTTGGTCCAGTACTGTCCATGATTGGGAAGGAATGTGTCTGATCTCGGCGCACCTGGTGACGTGAACTTGGTCCAAAGGGGTCTTCGGATCCGGTCCGCTGAAGTTGAAACAGGATGGATAACAGTCTGTTCGGTTGTTGCACTGGACATACGTTGCGGTATTGACTGTAGCTGCTAATGGTACTGCGACCATGGTATGTAGGCGGTCGAGCTTTGCTGGAAGGATTCTCTCAGATTACCCAGGATACAGTTGTAGGTGAGGTTGGCGAGTTCTTCGTTCTGTCAGTTGGACCATAGCTGTGGTTGGGCTACGGCAGTAGGCAAGAGGGAACAGACATAACAACTCATTGGTTGTGGCGCGGGCTGTGAGTGCGGTGTATCTGTACCAACTGTTCCTCATCATCGGGTTGTAGTCGTTTTCTTCCTGTGTTTGGACATGGGCGAGAATAAGGTGTATCTACTCAGGCTTAGGTGTTCCTGCCGGACGGATTTTGAGTAGGCGTGTGGCGGATGGTTGTACGAAGGGGTTCACACCAATCACTTTGGGGACCATGGCTGGACTAGTAGTGCGGATGGTGATAGTAAAGAGGGGGCCTTTTCCTGGTCGGTCCGGTCGGAGGCATAGGTTGATGCAGCCTTTTTGTTGGATATTGGTCGTAAGGTCTAGCATATGTTTACCATCTTTGATGGTGGTAGCTTGGTGAAGTTAGCGGTCATGGTGGTAGCTTCTTTGGAAAGGGGCCATGTGATGGTTTTGTAGCCTGTATGGAGGAGGACCTGGTCCAAGGTGTCTGGCCAGACCATTCAGACTCTGGGAGCTTGTAGGTACCAATAAAAATAACTGGAGTCAGTCCTGTGTAATCCCAAGTGAGTAAGCTGTAGGCTGAGCAAAGGTACTTGAACGACGATTGGTGTCTTGGTTAATGGGATGCAGATCTGGGGTCCCTGATCGTTTCCTGAACCAGCTAGTGGGGCATTCTCCTCCAGTGGGAATGTACCAAGGTTCTGGTACGTTCCCCCCATGTGGTTGAACACAGAGCGGTGATGATGATGGCCAAAATCACACGGTGAGGTCCGTCCCAACGTGGAGAAGGCCAGCACTTTCTTTTTATCACCTTGACGAGTACCAGGTCTCATGGGGACAGGACCTCCTCTGTGGGAGACAGAGAAGATGTCGGCAGATTATTTTGCATTCATCACAGTTCTTTCTTGGAACATTTTGCATAACCACTTAGTGAGGGAATCTGTTTCTCTTTTCTCTTCTACCACCAGATCTTTTTCCCACATTGTTAAGTGGAAGGGTCTGTCGTTCACTGCCTCAAATGGTGTGCATCCCTGTGCTGTTGGAATGATTCTCATGTACGTTTCTACCAGGCTCAGGCTTTCTTGCCATGGTTTTCCTGTATCTTCCATGGTTTTTCTGAGTCTGAGTTTTACTGTTCTAATGGTTTGTTCGACGAGTCCAGCACTTTGGTTCAGTTTGATGAAATCCATGTTCAGAAGCTCGAAGGGATATGTTCCTGTTTGCCTTGTTCCATGCTTGGGTTGTTCATTGCCTTGAGAGTTGTGTCTACAGCAGTTTAGACAGTTTCTGCAAAATAATTGAGGTAAGTTTGGAGACCTCTGGGAACATGCATTGTTTGTTGTACTGTACTGATCATCCCTCCTGTTGAGACATGGCTCCTCCCATGGCTCAATTTGGCAATTACTTCAAACAATGATCGTGTCACGCATGGCTTGTTTTCTACTGCATAGAGTCCGTTCTTGTGTTGAGTGGCTCCTTCTGTTTCCCATTGCAGTTTCTCTTTTTCTGGGGAATGATTTTGCATTTCTCTTAGGAATTCAGCAGGGATTGGGCTGTGTCTTTCCACCGTCACGTCTTGTTCTAGGAATAGTCTACATGCCTCTGTCAGTGCCACTATTTCTGCGGCTTGTGCAGACCAGTCGCCGGGGAGTCGTCCTGTCTTGAGGTTGTCTTTTTGAGTCACCACGGCATATACGTTGTGTTTTTCTCCATCCAGGATTTTTGATGATGATCCATCCCCATAGGCAATGTGTCCGGGGGGCAATGGGTTGTCCATTAGGTCATTTGCATATACGTGGTTAATTATGATTCGTTGAGTGGGCAACTGTGAGAATTGGTTTAACCACTTGTCGTCCGGTCTCCCATGAACTTCAGGGTGACATGTAATGGCCATGTTTGTTGTTCCTGTCCTGGGGCTGCTGGGCAGATATCTTCAGACTGTTCTCTTAGACTTTCAGCTAACTTGGCAGAATCATTCCCGACAATGTCGAGAGAGTAGAAGCTGTTAGATGTGGTGGTGTGGAAGATATTTTTGGTCTGTAATTCCCTGGGTCGGAGGCCATTTTGGGTGGCCACTAGGCTTAGCCCAAGCTGGACCATGATATCTCGTCCCGGTAACTCTCCGATTTTCATTTTGCAGTCTGACAATAAACCCATCCCTTTTGTTGCTTTCTGACCCATATTAATCACTTACTTAATAGTTTAAACAACAATTATTTTCTAAATTACCCGAAATTGATCTCCACTTTGTGATTAACCCAATATCTCTGAACACACAAAGACCAAAAGTCCCTGACTTTGTCTTAGTTAAGTCCCTGACTCTATTAACAGACCAAGACTATAATGCCTTTGCTAATTCTTGTTCTACTTTCATTGGTCCCGGACCAATTGGTTTATTACCAGACTGCAAAGTGGACAGTGAGAGTTCCTACAGTAGGGTCCTGTTCAACGCGATGTTCCTGAAACTCTAGTCGAATGACCAGTGTGTGTGTCTTAAATACAGGAAAAACTGACAGTTGTCACTAGGACTTTGGACAGATACATTTCAGTCATTTGCAGGGCAAAAAGTAATTGATCAGTGTCAGACAGTTGAATATTTGTGCTGACATGTCACCCCAATCACAAGACTAAGATTGTTTATTCAGTCAGACAGTTGGGTGTTTATGCTGCTATGTCAGCCGTAAGGATGACTACAATGCTGTTATACTCACAAAAACTTATACAATATGAACAAGCATTTGCAAAGATACTTTGTCTAATCTTACATATTCCCCTGCTGCAAAAAAAACTGTCAGAGACACATAGTTACTGTGTATATAGTGTAAAATCGTCCAATTCAAGTAAGTTATCCATTTGGCATCATTCTCATTGATAAAAATTAAGTTACAATGAAAACAATCATACTTGGCCAAAACGTGATTTTCAGGGTATGAAAAGTACATTAAGGCAATAAAAACTGAAAAGTTCCCCTGCTGCCAAACAAACTGTCAGAGACACAGTTACTGTGTATATAGTGTAAAATCGTCCAATTCAAGTAAGTTTTTTATTTGGCATCGTTCAAAGTGATAGAAATTAAGTTACAATGAAAACTATCATACTTGGCCAAAACGTGATTATCAGGTGAAGAATCTGACATATTTTACTCATTCTTTTTAGTATGGCTGTTTCATTTTGATATCACATTTTACTCATTCTTTTTGTGGCGGTCTTGTTTTAGTATCGCCACTGAAGGGTTCAGCTCTTGTTCCCAACTCAATTACAATATGAACAGAAGGATGGGTCCGAGACTCCTCGACTACAATGTTAACAAAAGGCTCTTCCTGAGATTCTTATTTCAAGGTGGGATTCACACTGATAAGAGACCAGATGGAGACAGAGGTCTGGATGATGTGGATTCAAGGCTGGAAGATGTGGAGCCCAGAGAAACCCACCCCTCACAGCAGCCCTGGACCAGCCCACATCTCATTATTAATCAGCGAATGAATATGCATTTTTGTTGGACTATAACTGGGCAAACGCGGGTTTGGACAATGTCTTTTCCATCCTCCGCTTTGGGACATCAACACTCAGCGGGCTTATTCTATGGGAGGGAGACCCGGAGCTCTGTATGAATCAATTTGAATGGAATAAATCATCTGTGGATAAACTCGCTCAACCCTGGTTTGTCTCCTCCGATGCTGAACACGCTCCATTGTTAGACTGGAGACTACAGAGTTAAGGAATTGGAGTCAGGTAAAATATTTATAGTCTAACAGTTTTGGTGACCCAGTCCGTGAGTCGGTTGCGTAGACAGATAGGGGTTAAGGCCGATAACTCCGTCCGTGAACCAGGGAGGAGACTGCGTAGACATATGGGTTAAGGCCAGCCGCGGACTCTAAAACACGTCGGCGAACATGGAGTCGCGGTTATCGAAACACGTCAGCGAACGTGGGAATAAGGAAAAGTTAAACACGTCAGCGAACGTGGGAATAAGGAAAAGTTAAAACACGTCAGCGAACGTGGGAATAAGGAAAAGTTAACCACGTCAGCGAACGTGAGGGAGCGCCGGCGAGCGTGAGACCTTTCTCTTGGGACTTCTCCGACAGGCGCCTGATCAACTGAAAGGTAAGCAGAATACCTATTACTGAAACGTTAAAATTCTGCTATTGGATTTTTAAATTATGGAGAAGTGACTATAGAAAGGGGATATCGGGAATAGGAGATTCCGAAAAGGTTGTAATATATCTAGAGTCGGAACTAATGACGATCCCAGAACGGTCGTTTTGAGATAGAGAAAACGGTCGTATGCAACAAAGGAACAAGAGATTCCGGAAAGAGTTGTATGCAGGAGTTATTTTAAAGTCTTCAGCAGGGAAACGACTGGGTCCACAGATGTTTGATTCCTAGAATTGATTCTAAAAAAAAAAAAAAAAAAAAAAAGTAACAATAATTCCTAGAATTGAACATACTAAAATTCCAAATTTATCCGGAGACTTGATCTAGATTGAATTGGTGAAAATGGAAAGATGTGAGAGTGCGGGAGAATGTGGAGAATGGAATGAATTGACAATTTTGTATGCAGATGTGGAAGCACAGGTTCTGAGTGGTGTTCAAGTTAAAAAAACAACCAAAAATAAGACGCGAGTTGGTGAAACAATTTAGTACTTTGATAGAAAATGTACATTTTGTAGGTCAAAAGCATGAATGGAATATGAATAACTTGTCCATTGCTTTGCGGAAAGTAGAGCATGACGTCACAGCTAAGGAGGTGGAACTCCGAAGGAGAAAAGAGGAGGTGTGGAGGTGGAGGCGGGGGTCGATACTGAGAAAGGAGGAGGAGTTGAAACAGCATAGATTGGCAATACACAACCTGGTAATTGCGTCAATAGCTTTGGCTGCGGTGAGGGCCCCCACCTAGATCGAACCAACTTTGACTCTTGTACCTTCAGCGCCTCCACTGAATAATAAAGCTCCATTAAAACCTCACGGTATACCCATACAAGCACCAATAGTGACTTTAGGTGGACGATTGATCCTTGACGTTGAGAATGAGGAGGAAGCTATGTCCTCCGAGGCAAAAGGCCTCATAGGAAAAGCATGTAATCTCGAACACGCGAAAGATAGGACAGAACGATCCTGAGTTGACTTGACTGACCGAGAGGACAATGATGAAAAAGAAATGACCAAAGGGACTCGACAGAAAAATGAAATAAAGAAAGGTAGGAAAAAAGGAAAAGATGACTTGACTGACAATCTTGTACTGTTTGAGGACGTGAATCGACAATCAGACTATAACTCAGATAATGATTCAGACATTGCAGGTGAACAGGAGAATGAGAGTGTGGACATGTATAAACAGGCTCTACCAGATTTGGGATCTCATTACGCCCTTCGCCCACGTAACAATGGGGCAAAAGAGACACCAGACAAGACTGCCGCGCCAAAACCAAAGCCCAGCGCAAAGCGGGTACAAGCTACATCTGGAGGTATGTATCCCCTCCGCCCTCAGGGAGCAGAAATGATATTTGAACCTCTTGGTCTTAGAGATGTGGCTACATTGGCTGACCAACTCCCTCCAATGGCAAATGGAGGAAGTACATGGCTGATGAAGTTTTTGGCCCTAATGAGCGGACAGAATTGTGCTCTTGGTGACATGAGACAGGCCATATCAGCTTCCTGCTCTCATCATCAATTACAAATGATAGAGGAGGAAGCAGAAACTATCAGGTACCCACACGAAACCCCATTGTCCCAGGTATCGGGCGCCTTATTTACGGCAATTAAAAATACCTTCCCAAGATCCCATGACATGGCTCCAACCGTGTTTCCATACATCGATGGAGTGGGAGGTCCGGTACACTATGAAAAGTGCATTAATGCCTGGATAGATAGTACCGGCCGACACCCATCGGGCAGATTAGATAATATCCTCTTATTCCGAACAGCTGTTGTCGAGGGTCTTCCAGAACCTGTGAAAAAGGAGTTGAAAAAGGACCCTGACTTGTTGACTGGTGATGAACCAAGGTTTAAACGTCACCTGTCTCACCATTGTAAGATGTATGATAACGAGAAGGTAAAAGAAAAAGCCGAGTCGCTAAATATGAATTCTGCTCTGGTAAAATTACAACTTTCCAAATTTTATAGTGAATCCAAAAAATCTAAACAGGAAAAGACAAACCAATCTGCCCAGATGTTCCAGGGCCATGGTCGGGCTCGAGATGGTGGTCAGTTCCATGATGGATACGGTGGTCGCAGGGGTGGTTTCTCTGGTGGCCGGGGAAAAGGGTACTCGAGACCGGGCCAACAAGACAACTGTTTTACATGTGGCCGTCCTGGACACTGGAGACATGAGTGTCCCAGTCAGCGACAGTACCCGCGGCAACCCCCAACACAACAGGGGGGGCCACCACATCAACAGCGGCCCACGCGCGGAGGAGCAAGAGGCACTGGCAGACCATGGCGGTCACAGCAGCCAGCTCAGTCAACTGGACAATATTACCAGGGTGGAGATGATCCTCACAGTCCATGGGATCCTCCACACTCCGAATAGGGGTGCCCGAGAGGCTCGGTAAGCAGGGGAACGGCAGACCCAATGCTTCATATGAGAATCAACGGCGTCCAAACATCAGCTTTGGTGGACACGGGAGCAACATACTCATCTTTGAACATGCCGCTCACAGCCGGTTGTCTCTCCTCTTCAACCATAACTTTGGTCGGCTTCTCGGGATCTCCTCAAGCTCTGCCTATTACCAGACCGCTGCAAACGGAAATACCCCACCTAAAACAGACTCTATTTCATTCCTACGTCCATTCACCCCAAACACCTGTGAATTTAATGGGAAGAGACTTGTTGATGTCTATTGGAGCTACCATCTTATGTGGGCCGGATGGCCTCACAGTGACTTTACCAAATGGTGCAAAGATTCCGTGTTCGCAACCAGTACGAACATGTGGACAATGGTTGATGTGTCCCTTGCAACAAGACACCGAGGTAGCAACAATCTATTGGTCATGTCTTGAGCCTGAAACTCCGGCCACTGGGGGACTGTTGTTTGTTTATCACCAGTGGAAATCATTCATTGATTCACTCCGGCCTTACCATCCGCCCAAGGATGACTTTCATTGTACTTTGTTTTATGACACAGAAGATGACTTAGTCTATCGAGACCGTTTTCAGAAGGTTCTTGGAACACCCTGGCAATTGAAATCCACCAAAATATTTGTGGGTCCAGAAGGCGTAGCTTCATATGTTGATTTGGACGAATCGCAAAAAGTGTGGTACAAAATGTCGGATACAGCCGACCCCCACATTTCTTTGGCTCTGTCTTATGGTCACGAAGCTCGTCAACTCGGTCCCATGGTCAAGAAACTTCTTAAAGTCACTGACTGGCAGTCCACTGACCTACCAGGGCTGACTTATTCCAAATTGCATGACTCTTATCAGATTGACCCACATGCCCCATTGATAAACTCCTCCATTTTGGAGGAACAAATCTTGACTCGAGAACATGGTAGGGAATTGACTGATCACCACCAGACAGAGGAGTTTCTGAAAACTATTCCGGACACATTGTGGTCATCAGGACCATTTGATGTAGGACATTGTGTTAAAATTCCACCTGTAATGTTAAAAATAGATGAGAGTGCCATCATCCACAGGCCACAATATAGATGGACTCCAGATGCGGACAAAGGTATGGAAGACACTCTAGGTCAGACATGGGCAAACTACGGCCCGCGGGCCGTATACGGCCCGTTAGACAATTTAATCCGGCCCGCCGAGCTTGTCCAATAAATAAAATAATAATGCTTCATAAATCATTCATTACATCTTGTCCATGCAATACCGTGTTTCACCTATAAATGGCGCGCTGACATTTAGGCCTTTGTTGAGTCGCGCCTTTCTCTTTATTTATCCCTCTTTATTTTTCTCATTGTCATTTGAGCCCTTCTGTAAAAATGAGCGGACCAAAGAAAAGGAAAGTGGACAGTGAGTGTCGTGTATTTAATAAAGAGTGGACAACTAAATATTTCTTCACTGAAGTCCGATCAACCGCTGTATGTCTGATATGCCAAGAAACTATTGCTGTTTTCAAAGAGTACAATATCAGCCGTCACTTTGCCACGAAGCATGCAAACTACGCTAGCAAGCAGTCAACAAAACAACGAGCGGCTACTGCTCAGAGATTGGTGGCTAATTTGCAGAGTCAGCAGAATTTTTTTCACCGGCAAACTGCAATTCAAGAGGCAAGCACAAAGACAAGCTTTTTGCTGGCCTTCAAACTGGCAAAGGCTAGCAAGCCTTTCTCCGAAGGCGAGTTTTTGAAAGAATGCATGATAGAGACAGCTGGTGTTTTGTGTCCGGAGAGCAAAGGCAAGTTCGAAAAAATCAGCTTATCACGCAGGACAATAACTCGCCGTGTGGAACTCATTGATGAAGATATAGTGAGCGAGTTAAACAAAAAAGCGGCAACCTTTGAGTTATTTTCATTAGCGCTTGATGAAAGTACGGAACTTTGATGCACTGGCAAAAAAGGGAGACCAACAACACTGTTCCCACTGAAAGTTCGAGTTTTTCTACTATGATAAAAAAATTGAAAGTTTGAAAGGGCGCATCTTTTAATTACGCACTGCAGCGGGACAGAAAGGATTGAGGTTAGTCGCCTATGTTGTTGGGTAGTAATGTTTTGAATGTTGAAAGTTATATTCATCAAGATTTCAATAAATTTTGATATTTGTTTTACTTGGTGCCTTCAATTGAATTGTATTAAAAACAGATGCAATCTCCAGGGTTGATAGATCACAGTTTTCTATTCTAATCTATTTCGCCTACTATTTCTCTTGTACATTTGGAAAATGCAGTCCTCAATGTTAGTGAAACGTGTTGAACATTTATTTGCATGTGCTTGCTGTACTATGAGGTTTGGATACTACAAGCAACGCTTTATTATATTTGGCCCAGCAGTCAATGTACTGCTGTGGCCCCTTGTTCAAATTTTATAACCCATAGTGGCCCGCAAGTCAAAAAGTTTGCCCATCCCTGCTCTAGGTGGACTGTGGGACGCAGGTGTGATAGAACTTTCTAACTCACGATGGAACACGGCATTGAGACCAGTACTTAAGGCGGATGGACAGAGTTACCGTATGGCACATGACCTTAGACCTGTGAACGACGCGACGCTGACTCCGATCCTACCAGTACCCGACCCCCATAGAATGTTGACTTCGCTCAGTCCAGTGTATCAATGGTTTACTTGTATTGATCTAGCTAACGCCTTTTTCTGTGTACCTTTGCATCCTTCAGCCAGACAGTACTTTGCGTTCACCTATCGTGGTGTCCACATGCAGTATCAGCGCCTGCCACAAGGGTTTAAAAACTCACCTGGTATTTTTAATCAGTGTCTGAAGGACCTGTTACAAGACCTAACGTTACCTGAAAACTCTGTTCTTTTACAGTATGTGGATGACCTTTGCATTGCGACAACCACTTCTGAAATCTGTCTGGCGGTCACTAGGATGGTCCTGCTAAAACTTCATAATATTGGTTTCAAAGTGTCAAAGAAGAAGCTTCGGTGTTGTCGAAGAGAAGTAACTTTTCTAGGCCGTGTTGTGTCAGCCAAAGGACTGTCCATGTCACCTGAACATCGAAAAACCATTTTGTCTCATTCCAGGCCCCAAACCGTCAAAGACATGTTGTAATTTCTGGGTCTCTGTGGCTACAGTAGGACCTATATACCATGTTATGTGGACAAGACACATACACTTCGCGTTCTGGTAAAAGACAAAGGTGTTAAGAATCTTAGAGAACAACTTGATTGGACTTAAGAAGCAGATGAAACCTTTGTGTCTCTGGTTCAAGAACTGGCCTCTGCGGCTGCCCTGGCCAACCCTGATTTTGACAAACCTTTTCATCTTGATGTGTCTAACTCGGCGACTACAGTAAATGCTGTTTTATTTCAGAAGGTTTCGACGACTAGGCGGGTATTGATGTATTGTAGCGTAACACTAGATCAGTGGTTTTCAAAGTGGGCGGTACCGCCCCCCGGGGGGTGGTGTGAACTTTCAGGGGGGCGCTGACGAATAAACAGGCGAATGGGGGGCGTTGAAATAGTGAAGGGGGCGATGGAGCAATTACAGTAAAATGTGACGTTGGTGTTTGTAGAAAGACCGGAAAAATTGATTGTCTGTAATAAAAAGTCGACAAAAAAACAAGCTTTATTGAAACAAGAAACGTTGTCTGCTCGAGCGCTCACGAGCAGCGCGCATATACCGTATATCACTAATTGTCGCGAGTTTATCGTCGATGCAGGCGACTGGGGAAACCACCACCATCCAGTCAGCCGCAGAGGAGCACACAATAGCGCGCCGGCAACGCTTAACCACAGACGTATGCGCACAGCGACCGGCTTAATGCATCAGCTATCAATTTTTATGATTCGTGGTGAAGAATAAATGATAACCATTTTTGTTTATTAAAATTGTTTTTTTTAGTCTTCAAACTGTTTGTGATTGAAGAATCAACCAATTCTTGTGACATTTAGCAATATAGTCGTTCTAGCGTTCGTTGGAAAGGGGTAAAGAGGGGGGCGTTGGCATTTTGGCCCGGCGGTGAAGGGGGCGGTGGCCAAAAAAGTTTGAAAATCACTGCACTAGATGGTGTTGAGCTTCGTCAACCAGAGTGTACTCGTTATGCAGCAGGGCTCGCTAAAGTGCTTCTTAAAACAGCTCATACAGTGATGGGACATCCCATATATGTTCTGACTGATCATGGGGTATCGGCGTATGTGCCTTCATCAGCATTTACCTTATCATCGCTTCGACAGTCTAGACTTTTACGTATTCTCACAGCTCCAAACATCAATTACGTTCACACAGGTATCAATATGGCGGATAACATTCAGCTAGGACCACATGAATGTGCTATGAGGGTTAATCACCAAAGCTACGTTCGGCCTGATCTCAATACTAAACCGCTTACATTTGGTTGCATCATGTTTACAGATGGTTGTTGTTGGAGAGACCATTCAGGACGTCTCCGTGCGGCGGCTGCCGTATTGGAGAGCAAGGGGGATGACTTCGTGCCTTGTGCATCTTCTATACAGACCACTAACCAGTCTGCCCAAGCGGCTGAACTGTTGGCACTCTGTTTGGCCTTGGAGACCGCAACAGGTCATCCAGTTACTATTTATAGTGACTCGGCTTATGCCGTTTTGGCCGCTGTCATTGACCTCCCTGAATGGGAACGCAATGCTTAGACCACGGCCAAAGGTCGAATCATTGCACACAAAGATATCATTTTGCGTTTGCGCAAAGCCATGTTACTTCCGTCTCAATTGGCGATTGTTAAAGTTCCTGGTCACTCCAAATCTACATCGTTTGCATCTAGGGGTAATCATGCGGCTGATCAATTAGCAAAATCAATAGCGGGGTACGGGGTAGATAATCCTTCTAATATGGTTGTATTGACATCGGACCACCACCACTCAGAGCCGGTGCATGAGAGTTTGTCTGTGGATGTGATTCTGGAAGCCCAGCAGTCTGCTTCTCCGGAGGAACGGACTGTGTGGGCGCATGCGGGTGCTGTGAAACGTGTGGATGGTGTATGGGTGGGTCCCACGGGATGTCCGGTAATTCCCATGGGACCATTATCTGTGTCTGTCTTGACGGAGGCCCACTCACCTGCTCATGTGGGCCCCCAGGCAATGATGACTAAATTGACTAACTGGTGGCACCCACACTTGTCTTCCCTTGTGTGGCGGCACGTTAACGACTGTAAGACATGTATGTTTTTTAACGCCAAACCGACCCTTAAACCCAGACCTGGTGATTTTCATCCAGCCCTCTGGCCAGGGGCTGAGATCACCATTGACTTTACGGACATGACTCAACGAGCAAACGGGAAAAGATATCTTCTGGTCATTGTAGACTCATTCTCTCATTGGCCAGAGGCGTACCCGTGTGCTAAAGAGGACTCAACAGCAGTCATTAAGGCTTTAGTGACTCATTATTTTCCTTCACATGGTTTTCCTGCACTCATTAGATCGGATAATGGTACTCACTTTAACAATAAGGCCCTACAGAAGGTTGAAAGCATGCTGGGCCTTAAACATCGTTTCGGTTGTGTTTACCACCCACAAAGCCAAGGTAAAGTTGAACGAATGAACCGTACATTGAAAGAGAAATTGGCGAAAATAATGTACAACACCAAAATGTCTTGGCTTCAAGCCCTCCCATTGGCTTTACTCTCTATCCGTCGAACCATCAACAAAACCACAAATTTTGCCCCATTCGAATTGCTTACGGGCCGGTTGATGCCCGGTCCCAGTTCCTCACTCACCCCGTACGAAGAAGTACCGTTACCCGATCTCTCACACGCAGCATATTGGTCTCAATTGCATTCTCTGGTATCTAGTATTTCTGCACAGGTGGAGGGGACTACTGCGGCTGCACAGGATCACCCACAGGAGGAACCCACAATTTCAACCCACGTTCTTCTCAAAGTTCTATCCCGGAAGTGGTCTGAGCCCAAGTGGACAGGTCCCTTCAAAGTGACTGCACGTACATCAAAGGCGGTTCAACTTGAACATAAGGGAAAGAAGTGGTTTCATTATTCCCAGACTAGACCTGTGGATCCACCTAACCCATAACTACACACTCCACCACAGGATCCTCCAAAGGGGACTTTTGATTCTCCCGGGATCCGGACACGCATATATCTAAGCATGAAACCTAGTTCCTGCTCTGGACTGGGCTTAACCCAGTCCAAGAGAGGGAAGTGTTGTATAGGATGTGTTTGCTTAGTGATTATTGTTTTAATCTTTCTCTTGTTATTTTTTGAAGGAGCACTTCATATGTGTATGTCATACACCTGTTGGGCAATCTACAATCAGACAGATGCGGCTCCAATGACATTGACATCTCCAACGAAAGGGACACCATTGGTACACAACAATTTAAAAGACCTGCAACCTCAGTACGGTATGGAGGTCTTAGAAGACGCCCATCCAAAGTAGTGTTTGGGAATTTTTCGCTGGTAAGCTATGATCCGTGTGCCCCGGGTCGGACAAGATACTGGACGGACACAGTAAATCAAAGGATATTATATGACAATAGGCTATGGTTTTGTTACAACGGTACGTTCGAAATTCGCATGTTTATTCCATACGCAGCGTTATACTCAACAAATAATGGAAGAGGTTCGGATTGGGGAAACAGATACCAATGGTATTTTGATGCTAGGCCGTACCAGGACATAGGGGGTAATTGGGCACACACCTTTGTAATGGATCAGTCGACCCGCTGGTCACCTGGTACTTATGGCTGGTCAAAAACAGCTAAAGAATGGCAAAAGAGGGTTTCAAATTTTTCTGTTGATAATTCTGGTTTGTATCTCAGGATAAATGAGTCGGAAGGCACTTTACCTCTGTGGAGGGAGGGGGACTGGACTTCATCGTCCACAAAGTGTAGCTTCCTGAACCTGTGTGTATGGTGTTCGGACAACGATCCATGCTGGTCAGTGGGGATATGTAAAAACCCCAATATTACTCAGGCGACAACCGGCAAGGTGATTCCGTCATTTGTATCCCCTAGATCGAGTAAAGTCCAGATAATTCATGGCAAACCATCAGTGGACGAGTGGTTTAGAATGACTACAGGTGTTTCAGCGTTATCTAACAATTGGCTGTTAATGGCGGAACAAGCTGCCAGCGAAACCCGAAATGATTGTCTCGTATGTATGGGTGCCCAACCCGTACTCCGTATCATTTCGGCCCCAATTGATAAAGAATGTATTGTGGACCTCCTAAAAAACACCAATCCAACCTTTAAGTG
Source organism: Stigmatopora nigra (assembly GCF_051989575.1). Classification (NCBI taxonomy): domain Eukaryota; kingdom Metazoa; phylum Chordata; class Actinopteri; order Syngnathiformes; family Syngnathidae; genus Stigmatopora; species Stigmatopora nigra. The sequence continues at coordinate 565,977 of NW_027551610.1, forward strand.
CTCTAAATACGATTCGATATTCCCACTTACCCGAGAGAACAAAGAAAAACCAATTTTTGACAAATCAGTAGCACGCCAAAATTTTACCTGCCTCAAATTACAAGGGACTGGAACATCATTGGGAAGCATTCCGTCTGACTGGTGTGTATCAAACATGTTCTTTCCGGTACCATACCCCTTATCCCGAGCTGACATCTGGTTATGGTGTGGAAGTGATAAGTTGTATGATAGATTGCCGACAAATGCTGCGGGTGTGTGTTATGTGGTGTCTCTGTTACTTCCTGTTTCTGTTTCCTCAGTGAATCTCACAGCTGAAATAAGGTTACCTCCAAACCTGAAGGAGGTCTTGCATCGCCAAAAGAGAGCACCACACACCTGGATGGGTAACTCCGATCCCACCTATATTGACGCCATAGGCGTCCCCCGTGGCGTTCCTAATGAGTATAAACTTGCTAATCAGGTTTCAGCGGGATTCGAAAGTATTCTAATTTGGGTAACTCCCAACAAAAATGTTGATCGCATCAATTATATTCATTACAATGTCCAGCGACTTGGCAATTACACGGTTGAGTCGTTAGAGGCGGTACGTGACCAGCTAGCGGCAACATCCCTCATGGCCTTCCAAAATCGTATAGCATTAGACATGTTATTGGCTGAGAAGGGTGGTGTGTGTGCTATCTTTGGTGATGCCTGTTGTACTTTCATTCCTAATAACACTGCTCCAAATGGACGTCTCACCAAAGCTTTTGAAGGCCTCCGAACCCTGACTAATAAGATGGCCGATCAGTCAGGTGTGGACACCTCAATCTGGGACCAATGGATGGATTATTTTGGTGCCTGGAAAGGTTTGATAGGCAACATCCTCATATCTGCTGGAGTGCTCATTACTCTGCTTATTCTCTGTAGCTGTTGTATCTTCCCCTTAGCTCGTACTCTAGTCACTCGACTGATCGATAAAGCAGTGGGACCAGGCCCTAGAGGTCAGTATGTCCAGTTCCGCCAAACTGACCCCTCTGGACCCCCCGCTGGGCACGTGTTCATGGATATACTAATGTAGTCCTTCTTTGTTTTTATACTAATATAGTTTTACATTTCATTTGACACTAACCTGTGTGGTGTTGTTGATGTGGGCTCTTTAGGAGACCAAGAGAGGGAATGAAGAATATGACATATTTTACTCATTCTTTTTAGTATAGCTGTTTCATTTTGATATCATATTTTACTCATTCTTTTTAGTATAGCTGTTTCATTTTGATATCACATTTTACTCATTCCTTTTGTTGTGGCGGTCTTGTTTTAGAGTCGCCACTGGTTCCCAACTCAAATACAATATGAACAGAAGGATGGGTCTGAGACTCCTCAACTATAATGTTAACAAAAGGCTCTTCCTGACATTCTTATTTCAAGTTGGGATCCACATTGATAAGAGACCAGATGGAGGACTTCAAAGGGCAGAGGAACAAAGAGCAGGGCGGAGGGTCGGGACTTTATAGGACCAGCGGAGACAGAGGTCTGGATGATGTGGATTCAAGGCTGGAAGATGTGGAGCCCAGAGAAACCCCCCCTCACAGCAGCCCTGGACAGCCCACATCTCATTATTAATCAGCGAATGAATATGCATTTTTGTTGGACTATAACTGGGCAAACGCGGGTTTGGACAATGTCTTTTCCATCCTCCGCTTTGGGACATCAACACTCAGCGGGCTTATTCTATGGGAGGGAGACCCGGAGCTCTGTATGAATCAATTTGAATGAAATAAATCATCTGTGGATAAACTCGCTCAACCCTGGTTTGTCTCCTCCGATGCTGAACACGCTCCATTGTTAGACTGGAGACTACAGAGTTAAGGAATTGGAGTCAGGTAAAATATTTATAGTCTAACAGTTTTGGTGACCCAGTCCATGAGTCGGTTGGGTAGACAGATAGGGGTTAAGGCCGATAACTCCGTCCGTGAACCAGGGAGGAGACTGCGTAGACATATGGGTTAAGGCCAGCCGCGGACTCTAAAACACGTCGGCGAACGTGGAGTTGCGGTTATCGAAACACGTCAGCGAACGTGGGAATAAGGAAAAGTTAAACACGTCAGCGAACGTGGGAATAAGGAAAAGTTAAAACACGTCAGCGAACGTGGGAATAAGGAAAAGTTAACCACGTCAGCGAACGTGAGGGCACGCCGGCGAGCGTGAGACCTTTCTTGGGACTTCTCCGACAGGCGCCTGATCAACTGAAAGGTAAGCAGAATACCTATTACTGAAACGTTAAATTTCTGCTATTGGATTTTTAAATTATGGAGAAGTGACTATAGAAAGGGGATATCGGGAATAGGAGATTCCGAAAAGGTTGTAATATACCTAGAGTCGGAATTAATGACGATCCCAGAACGGTCGTTTTGAGATAGAGAAAACGGTCGTATGAAACAAAGGAACAAGAGATTCCGGAAAGAGTTGTATGCAGGAGTTATTTTAAAGTCTTCAGCAGGGAAACGACTGGGTCCACAGATGTTTGATTCCTAGAATTGATTCTAAAAAAAAAAAAAAAAAAAGTAACAATAATTCCTAGAATTGAATATACTAAAATTCCAATTTTATCCGGAGACTTGATCTAGATTGAATTGGTGAAAATGGAAGGATGTGAGAGTGCGGGAGAATGTGGAGAATGGAATGAATTGACAATTTTGTATGCAGATGTGGAAGCACAGGTTCTGAGTGTTGTTCAAGTTAAAAAAACAACCAAAAATAAGACGCGAGTTGGTGAAACAATTTAGTACTTTAAAAGAAAATGTACATTTTGTAGGTCAAAAGCATGAATGGAGTATGAATAACTTGTCCATTGCTTTGCGGAAAGTAGAGCGTGACGTCACAGCTAAGGAGGTGGAACTCCGAAGGAGAAAAGAGGAGGTGTGGAGGTGGAGGCGAGGGTCGATACTGAGAAAGGAGGAGGAGTTGGAACAGCATAGATTGGCAATACACAACCTGGTAATTGCGTCAATAGCTTTGGCTGTGGTGAGGGCCCCCACCCAGATCGAACCAACTTTGACTCTTGTACCTTCAGCGCCTCCACTGAATAATAAAGCTCCATTAAAACCTCACGGTATACCCATACAAGCACATATTTGACATATTTTACTCATTCTTTTTAGTATAGCTGTTTCATTTTGATATCATATTTTACTCATTCTTTTTAGTATAGCTGTTTCATTTTGATATTATATTTTACTCATTCTTTTTAGTATATCTGTTTCATTTTGATATCACATTTTACTCATTCCTTTTGTTGTGGCGGTCTTGTTTTAGAGTCGCCACTGGTTCCCAACTCAAATACAATATGAACAGAAGGATGGGTCTGAGACTCCTCAACTATAATGTTAACAAAAGGCTCTTCCTGAGATTCTTATTTCAAGGTGGGATCCACACTGATAAGAGACCAGATGGAGGACTTCAAAGGGCAGAGGAACAAAGAGCAGGGCGGAGGGTCGGGACTTTATAGGACCAGCGGAGACAGAGGTCTGGATGATGTGGATTCAAGGCTGGAAGGTGTGGAGCCCAGAGAAACCCCCCCTCACAGCAGCCCTGGACCAGCCCACATCTCATTATTAATCAGCGAATGAATATGCATTTTTGTTGGACTATAACTGGGCAAACGCGGCTTTGGACAATGTCTTTTCCATCCTCCGCTTTGGGACATCAACACTCAGCGGGCTTATTCTATGGGAGGGAGACCCGGAGCTCTGTATGAATCAATTTGAATGGAATAAATCATCTGTGGATAAACTCGCTCAACCCTGGTTTGTCTCCTCCGATGCTGAACACGCTCCATTGTTAGACTGGAGACAACAGAGTTAAGGAATTGGAGTCAGGTAAAATATTTATAGTCTAACATTGGGCAACTGTGAGAATTGGTTTAACTACTTGTCGTCCGGTCTCCCATGAACTTCAGGGTGACATGTAATGGCCATGTTTGTTGTTCCTGTCCTGGTGCTGCTGGGCAGATATCTTCAGACTGTTCTCTTAGACTTTCAGCTACCTTGGCAGAATCATTACCGACAATGTCGAGAGAGTAGAAGCTGTTAGATGTGGTGGTGTGGAAGATATTTTTGGTCTGTAATTCGCTGGGTCGGAGGCCATTTTGGGTGGCCACTAGGCTTAGCCCAAGCTGGACCATGATATCTCGTCCCGGTAACTCTCCGATTTTCATTTTGCATTCTGACAATAAACCCATTCCTTTTGTTGCTTTCTGACCCGTATTAATCACCTACTTAATAGTTTAAACAACAATTATTTTCTAAATTACCAGAAAGTGATCTCTACTTTGTGATTAACCCAATATCTCTGAACACACAAAGACCAAAAGTCCCTGACTTTGTCTTAGTTAAGTCCCTGACTCTATTAACAGACCAAGACTATAAAGCCCTTGCTAATTATTGTTCTACTTTCATTGGTCCCGGACCAATTGGTTTATTACCAGACTGCAAAGTGGACAGTGAGAGTTCCTACAGTAGGGTCCTGTTCAACGCGATGTTCCTGCAACTCTAGTCGAATGACCAGTGTGTGTGTCTTAAATACAGGAAAAACTGACAGTTGTCAATAAGACTTTGGACAGATAAATTTCAGTCATTTGCAGGGCAAAAAGTAATTGATCAGTGTCAGACAGTTGAGTATTTGTGCTGACATGTCACCCCAATCACAAGACTAAGATTGTTTATTCAGTCAGACAGTTGGGTGTTTATGCTGACATGTCAGCCATAAGGATGACTACGATGCTGTTATACTCACAAAAATGTATACAATATGAACAAGCTTTTGCAAAGATAATTTGTCTAATCTTACATGTTCCCCTGCTGCCAAACAAACAGTCAGAGACACATAGTTGCTGTGTATATAGTGAAAAATCGTCCAATTCAAGTAAGTTATCCATTTGGCATCATTCTCATGGCTAGAAATTAAGTTATAATGAAAACAATCATACTTGGCCAAAACGTGATTTTCAGGGCATGAAAAGTACATTAAGGCAATAAAAACTGAAAAGTTCCCCTGCTGCCAAACAAACTGTCAGAGACAAAGTTACTGTGTATATAGTGTAAAATCGTCCAATTCAAGTAAGTTTTTTATTTGGCATCGTTCAAAGTGATAGAAATTAAGTTACAATGAAAATTATCATACTTGGCCAAAACGTGATTATCAGGCCATGAAAAGCACATTAAGGCAATAAAAACTGAAATGTTCCCCTGCTGCCAAACACACTGTCAGAGACACATAGTTCCTGTGTATATAGTGTTAAATCGTCCAATTCAAGTAAGTCATTCATTGGCATTATTCTAGGTGTTTCTGGAGCTATTTCCCACCATAAACAGTGTCCAAAACAGGCATTTTGCGATTAAAATAGTGGTTGTATTAGAACCAGGCCCAGGCGGTTCTGGTTGGTGTTTTTACCCAGAAATTGTGTCCAATGATGATAAGGATGTATTTTTGATTATTCTGTATAAAAATAATCATCTAGGGATGTTCAGAAGTTCTGTTATGCCCGAATCAATGACCTCAATTTGGGCACTTTATTTACAAGTGGTTGTTTAGAACCAGGCCCAGTCGGTTCTGGTTGGTGCTTTTACCCAGAATTAGTATCCATTGTGTGGGTAGATGTATTTTCACTATTCTGTCTAAAAATAAAGATCCAGGACAGTTCTGGGGCTATTTCCCACCATAAATAGTGTCCAAAACATGCATTTTGCGATACAAAATAGTGGTTGCATTATAACAGGGTCCAGTCGGTTCTGGTGGGTGTTTGTATACGGAACTTGTGTCCAATTATGATGGGGATGTATACTTGATTATTTTGTATAGAAATAATCATCTAGCGATGTTCAGAAGTTCTGTTATGCCCGAATGAATTACTTTCATTTGGTGTCTTTATTTACAAGTGGTGGTTTAGAAACAGGCCCAGTCGGTTTTGGTTGTTGCTTTTACCCAGAATTTGTGTTTATTGTGCGAGTGGATGTATTTTCACTATTTTGTATAACAATAATGATCCAGGATGGTTCTGGAGCTATTTCCCACCACAAACAGTGTCCAAAACAGGCATTTTGCGGTTAAAGTAGTGGTTGTATTAGAACCAGGACCAGGCGGTTCTGGTTCGTGTTTTTACCCAGAAATTGTGTCCAATGATGATGGGGATGTATTTTTGATTATTCTTTATAAAAATAATATTCTAGGGATGTTCAGAAGTTCTGTTATGCCTGAATCAATGACCTCAATTTGGGCACTTTATTTACAAGTGGTTGTTTAAAACCAGGCCCAGTCGGTTCTGGTTGGTGCTTTACCCACAATTAGTGTCGATTGTGTGAGTGGATGTATTTTCACTATTCTCTGTAAGAATAAAGATCCAGGGATGTTCTGAGACTATTTCCCACCATAAATAGTGTTAAAAACATGCATTTTGCGACAAAAATAGTGGTTGTATTAGAACCAGGCCCAGTCGGTTCTGGTTTGTGTCTACACCCGTAACGTGTGTCCAATAGGAATGGGGTTGTATTTTTGACTATTCTCTATTAAAAAATATCATCTAGGGATGTTCAGAAGTTCTTCTATGCCCGAATAAATGACTTCCATTTGGGCACTTTTTTTTGAATGGTGGTTGTAGTAGAACCAAGCCGAGTCAGTTCTGGTTGGTGCTTTTACCCAGAGTTAGTGTTGATTGTGTAGGTGGATGTATTTTCACTATTCTGTCTAAAAATAAAGATCCAGGATGGTTCTAGGGGTATTCGCCACCATAAATAGTCTCCAAAACATGCATTTTGTGATAAAAAATAGTAGTTGCATTATAACTGGGTCGTCTCGGTTCTGGTTGCTGTTTATATCCGAAACTTGTGTCCAAAGATGATGGGGATGTATATTTTACTATTCTGTTTAAACATAATCATGCAGGGATGTTTTGTGGCTTTTTTTATACAAGAATCAAAAACCTCCATTATTGATCGTTATTTTGCATGGTGGTTGAATTAGAACCGGGCCCAGTCGGTTCTGGTTGGTGCTTTTACCAAGAATTAGTGTCAATTGATTTGATGGATGCATTTTCACTATTCTGTGTGAAATTAAAGATGCAGGGAATATTTCCCACCGTCAATAGTGTCCATAACAGGCACTTTGCGATTAAAATAGTGGTCCTATTAGAACCAGGCCCAGTCGGTTCTGGTTGATGTATGTAGCCGGAACTTGTGTCAAATGATAATGGGGATGTATTTTTGACTATTCTCTATAAAAATAATCATCGAGGGATTTTCAGAAGTTCTTTTATGCCCTAATCAATGACCTCCCTTTGGGCACTTTATTTTGCATAGTGGTTGTATTAGAACCAGGCCCAGTCGGTTCTGGTTTGTGTATACACCCGTAACTTGTGTCCGATGGGAATGGGGTTGTATATTTTACTATTCTGTATAAAAATCATCATCTAGGGATGTTCAGAAGTTATTTTATGCCCGAATAAATGACCTCTATTTGGGCACTTTATTTTGCATGGTGGTTGTATTAGAACCAAGCCCAGTCAGTTCTGGTTGGGTCTTATACCCAGAGTTAGTATTGATTGTGTAGGTGGATGTATTTTCACAATTCTGTCTAAAATTAAAGATCCAGGATGTTTCTAGGGCTACTTCCCAGCATAAATTTTCTCCAAAACATGCATTTTGCGATAAAAAATAGTAGTTGCATTATAACTGGGTCCAGTCGGGTCTGGTTGCTGTTTATATCTGAAACTTGTGTCCAAAGATGATTGGGATGTATATTTTACTATTCTGTTTAAAAATAATCATGCAGGGATGTTTTGGGGCTTTTTTTATACAAGAATCAAAAACCTCCAATGGATCTTAATTTTGCATGGTTGTTGAATTAGAACCGGGACCAGTCGGTTCTGGTTGCCGCTTTTACCCAGATTTAGTGTCAATTGTGTGGATGGATGCATTTTCACTATTATGTGTAAAATTAAAGATGCAGGGATGTTTTGGGAATATTTCCCACCGTCAATAGTGTCCAAAACATTTTGCGATAAAAATAGTGGTTGTATTAGAACAAGGCCCAATCGGTTCTGGTTGGTGTATTTACCCAGAATTTGTGTTGGTTGAGTAGGTGGATGTAGTTTCACTATTTTCTATAAAAATAATGTTTCCCACCATAAACATTGTCCAAAACAGGCATTTTGCGATTAAAATAGTGGTCGTATTAGAACCGGGCCCAGTCGGTTCTGGTTGCCGCTTTTACCCAGATTTAGTGTCAATTGTGTGGATGGATGCATTTTCACTATTATGTGTAAAATTAAAGATGCAGGGATGTTTTGGGAATATTTCCCACCGTCAATAGTGTCCAAAACATTTTGCGATAAAAATAGTGGTTGTATTAGAACCAGGACCAGGCGGTTCTGGTTCGTGTTTTTACCCAGAAATTGTGTCCAATGATGATGGGGATGTATTTTTGATTATTCTTTATAAAAATAATATTCTAGGGATGTTCAGAAGTTCTGTTATGCCTGAATCAATGACCTCAATTTGGGCACTTTATTTACAAGTGGTTGTTTAAAACCAGGCCCAGTCGGTTCTGGTTGGTGCTTTACCCACAATTAGTGTCGATTGTGTGAGTGGATGTATTTTCACTATTCTCTGTAAGAATAAAGATCCAGGGATGTTCTGAGACTATTTCCCACCATAAATAGTGTCAAAAACATGCATTTTGCGACAAAAATAGTGGTTGTATTAGAACCAGGCCCAGTCGGTTCTGGTTTGTGTCTACACCCGTAACGTGTGTCCAATAGGAATGGGGTTGTATTTTTGACTATTCTCTATTAAAAAATATCATCTAGGGATGTTCAGAAGTTCTTCTATGCCCGAATAAATGACTTCCATTTGGGCACTTTTTTTTGAATGGTGGTTGTAGTAGAACCAAGCCGAGTCAGTTCTGGTTGGTGCTTTTACCCAGAGTTAGTGTTGATTGTGTAGGTGGATGTATTTTCACTATTCTGTCTAAAAATAAAGATCCAGGATGGTTCTAGGGGTATTCGCCACCATAAATAGTCTCCAAAACATGCATTTTGTGATAAAAAATAGTAGTTGCATTATAACTGGGTCGTCTCGGTTCTGGTTGCTGTTTATATCCGAAACTTGTGTCCAAAGATGATGGGGATGTATATTTTACTATTCTGTTTAAACATAATCATGCAGGGATGTTTTGTGGCTTTTTTTATACAAGAATCAAAAACCTCCATTATTGATCGTTATTTTGCATGGTGGTTGAATTAGAACCGGGCCCAGTCGGTTCTGGTTGGTGCTTTTACCAAGAATTAGTGTCAATTGATTTGATGGATGCATTTTCACTATTCTGTGTGAAATTAAAGATGCAGGGAATATTTCCCACCGTCAATAGTGTCCATAACAGGCACTTTGCGATTAAAATAGTGGTCCTATTAGAACCAGGCCCAGTCGGTTCTGGTTGATGTATGTAGCCGGAACTTGTGTCAAATGATAATGGGGATGTATTTTTGACTATTCTCTATAAAAATAATCATCGAGGGATTTTCAGAAGTTCTTTTATGCCCTAATCAATGACCTCCCTTTGGGCACTTTATTTTGCATAGTGGTTGTATTAGAACCAGGCCCAGTCGGTTCTGGTTTGTGTATACACCCGTAACTTGTGTCCGATGGGAATGGGGTTGTATATTTTACTATTCTGTATAAAAATCATCATCTAGGGATGTTCAGAAGTTATTTTATGCCCGAATAAATGACCTCTATTTGGGCACTTTATTTTGCATGGTGGTTGTATTAGAACCAAGCCCAGTCAGTTCTGGTTGGGTCTTATACCCAGAGTTAGTATTGATTGTGTAGGTGGATGTATTTTCACAATTCTGTCTAAAATTAAAGATCCAGGATGTTTCTAGGGCTACTTCCCAGCATAAATTTTCTCCAAAACATGCATTTTGCGATAAAAAATAGTAGTTGCATTATAACTGGGTCCAGTCGGGTCTGGTTGCTGTTTATATCTGAAACTTGTGTCCAAAGATGATTGGGATGTATATTTTACTATTCTGTTTAAAAATAATCATGCAGGGATGTTTTGGGGCTTTTTTTATACAAGAATCAAAAACCTCCAATGGATCTTAATTTTGCATGGTTGTTGAATTAGAACCGGGACCAGTCGGTTCTGGTTGCCGCTTTTACCCAGATTTAGTGTCAATTGTGTGGATGGATGCATTTTCACTATTATGTGTAAAATTAAAGATGCAGGGATGTTTTGGGAATATTTCCCACCGTCAATAGTGTCCAAAACATTTTGCGATAAAAATAGTGGTTGTATTAGAACAAGGCCCAATCGGTTCTGGTTGGTGTATTTACCCAGAATTTGTGTTGGTTGAGTAGGTGGATGTAGTTTCACTATTTTCTATAAAAATAATGTTTCCCACCATAAACATTGTCCAAAACAGGCATTTTGCGATTAAAATAGTGGTCGTATTAGAACCGGGCCCAGTCGGTTCTGGTTGCCGCTTTTACCCAGATTTAGTGTCAATTGTGTGGATGGATGCATTTTCACTATTATGTGTAAAATTAAAGATGCAGGGATGTTTTGGGAATATTTCCCACCGTCAATAGTGTCCAAAACATTTTGCGATAAATATAGTGGTTGTATTAGAACAAGGCCCAATCGGTTCTGGTTGGTGTATTTACCCAGAATTTGTGTTGGTTGAGTAGGTGGATGTAGTTTCACTATTTTCTATAAAAATAATGTTTCCCACCATAAACATTGTCCAAAACAGGCATTTTGCGATTAAAATAGTGGTCGTATTAGAACCGGGCCCAGTCGGTTCTGGTTGCCGCTTTTACCCAGATTTAGTGTCAATTGTGTGGATGGATGCATTTTCACTATTATGTGTAAAATTAAAGATGCAGGGATGTTCTGGGAATATTTCACACCGTCAATAGTGTCCAAAACATTTTGCGATAAAAATAGTGGTTGTATTAGAACAAGGCCCAATCGGTTCTGGTTGGTGTATTTACCCAGAATTTGTGTTGATTGAGTGGGTGGATGTAGTTTCACTATTTTCTATAAAAATAATGTTTCCCACCATAAACATTGTCCAAAACAGGCATTTTGCGATTAAAAAAGAGGTCGTATTAGAACCAGGCCCAGTCGGTTCTGGTTGGTGCTTCTACCCATAATTAGTGTTGAATGTGTAGATGGATGTATTTTCACTATTCTGTGTAAAAATAATGATCCAGGATGGTTCTGGAGCTATTTTCCCACCATAAACAGTGTCCAAAACAGGCATTCTGCGATTAAAATAGTGGTTGTATTAGAACCAGGCCCAGTCTGTTCTGGTTGGTGAATTTACCCGAAAAATTGTATCCATTGACGATGGGGATGTATTTTTGATTATTATGTATAAAAATAATCATCTTGGGATCTTCAGAAGTTCTGTTATTCCCGAATCAATGACCTCCATTTGGGCACATTATTGACGGAGCTCACGACCATGATCCAGTGTGTGGCTCGGATGTGTCCCTCAAACACAAATACTGGTCAGTCTCATCCAAAATCCTAATGGCTCAGTTCCCTTGAGTGGGAGCGGCAAGGAACGCCCTGCATTTGAAGACCATTGAAGGCAGGTTCCGGGCCTGTGTCGGCGCATCAGTCAGGCTGGGTAGCCGCTATGGCTCAAGTGATTTTCCAGGGCTGCCCTGCTCTTGACGGAGTGGCCACCCAGCGGGGCTGTGTGTGTTTCATGGTGGGAGACTCGTGCTGCCCCTTCATCCCTGCCGGCATGTCCTGCTCGGTCCATGATGCCCTGCAGGCTATTAGGAACATGCAGAGAGCTGTGACCGGAGATCCGGATCCACAACGAGGATGGCTTGACTGGTTCTTCTCTGGCTCATGGAAACAGCCACTTCAATATTTCGATATTTTCACAGACACAAAAGGAGGAAATTGTGGGATGGACTGGCTAACTGGCCTAATAATTGTTCATTCTTGTCGCACCATGTGGTCATACTGGTTTAACTTTGTTTTTTAAGATCGTAGAATGCAAGGTAGACTAGCCAAACTGGTTTTACAATTGAATTAAAAGATCGTGGAATGTAAGAAAGGCTAACTAGTTGGCCTTGCAATTGTTTGGTCGCCTCGAGAAATATAAGAAAGGCTGGCTAACAGGGTTTGCAATTTTTTCCTTGTATTGTGCGATGAAAAGAGGTTCAACTTCAGGAGTAACTGTCACTCTCCAGGTCATCTAGGGTCAAGTGCACACTTGAAAACTTTCATATTCGACCAAAACGTGCTTATCAGCACATAAAAAGCACATTTGGTGGTACGCGGGAAGAACGGCAGCAGACAAAAAGGCTATTTAGAAAGGTATCACCACTACGCAGAAGAACGTCGGCTACTCTGCCCTCACTGGAAGACATTGCCAGCCCTCATTACCTCAGCAGAGCCAGGGACATGATCAGGGACCCATGCCACCCTGGTCACAATCGGTTCCAGCTGCTGCTCTCTGGCAGACAGACGCTGTAAGTTTCCCACATCCGTTGGGACTCTGAACTTGGGGTAACACAACACAATCCCTTCTGTGTAATAACTTCGGTGAGGTAATATGAATAGACATTAGGTACAAGGTGATCTGACACCTACATGCTGAATGAAGGTAAGTGAAAGACAGTGAGAGGTAAGTGATCCACTCAGGGGGTGGTGATGCAATGTATCCATAAAGGCAGAATTGTAAATTAAGAGTCTGGAGTCATAACTTGTAAAACTGTGTAAAACTGTCAGAGACACAAATGTCTCTCTATACATAGTGTAATATCATCAAATTTTATAATTTAATAAGTTTTTCATTTGGCATCATTCTAATGGCTAGATATTAAGTTATAATGAAAACTATGATACTTGGCCAAAACGTGATTTTCAGCGCATGAAACGCACGTTAAGCCAATAAAAACTGAAATGTTCCCCTGCTGCGAAACAAACTTTCAGAGACACATAGTTACTGTGTATATAGTGTATAATTGTCCAATTCAAGTAAGTTTTTCATTTGGCATCATTCTAAGTGATAGAAATTAAGTTATAGTGAAAATTATGATACTTGGCCAAAACGTGATTTTCAGCGCATGAAACGCACGTTAAGGCAATAAAAACTGAAATGTTCCCCTGCTGCGAAACAAACTGTCAAAGACATATAGTTACTGTGTATATAGTGTATTATCGTCCAATTCAAGTAAGTTTTTCATTTAGCATCATTCTAAGTGATAGAAATTAAGTTATAGTGAAAACTATCATACTCGGCCAAAACATGATTTTCAGCGCATGAAACGCACGTTAAGGCAATAAAAACTGAAATGTCCCCCTGCTGCGAAACAAACTGTCAGAGACACATAGTTACTGTGTATATAGTGTAAAATAGTCCAATTCAAGCATTTTGTGTATTTAGCATCATTCTAAGTGATAGAAATTAAGTTATAGTGAAAACTATGATACTTGGCCAAAACGTGATTTTCAGCGCATGAAACGCACGTTAAGGCAATAAAAACTGAAATGTTCCCCTGCTGCGAAACAAACTGTCAGAGACACTAAGTTACTGTGTATATAGTGTATTATTGTCCAATTCAAGTAAGTTTTTCATTTGGCATCATTCTAAGTGATAGAAATTAAGTTATAGTGAAAATTATGATACTTGGCCAAAACGTGATTTTCAGCGCATGAAACGCACGTTAAGGCAATAAAAACTGAAATGTTCCCCTGCTGCGAAACAAACTGTCAGAGGCACATAGTTACTGTGTCTATAGTGTAAAATCATCCAATTCAAGTAAGTATTGCATTTAGCATCATTCTAAGTGCTAGAAATTAAGTTATAGTGAAAACTATGATACTTGGCCAAAACGTGATTTTCAGCGCATGAAACGCACGTTAAAGGCAATAAAAACTGAAATGTTCCCCTGCTGCGAAACAAACTGTCAGAGGCACATAGTTACTGTGTATATAGTGTAAAATCGTCCAATTCAAGTAAGTTTTGCATTTAACATCATTCTAAGTGATAGAAATTAAGTTATAGTGAAAATTATGATACTTGGCCAAAACGTGATTTTCAGCGCATGAAACGCACGTTAAGGCATTAAAACTGAAATGTTCCCCTGCTGCGAAACAAACTGTCAGAGGCACATAGTTACTATGAATATAGTGTATAATTGTCCAATTCAAGTAAGTTTTTCATTTTGCATCATTCTAAGTGCTAGAAATTAGGTTATAGTGAAAACTATGATACTTGGCCAAAACGTGATTTTCAGCGCATGAAATGCACATTAAGGCAATAAAAACTGAAATGTTCCCCCGCTGCGAAACAAACTGTCAGTGACACATAGTTACTGTGTATATAGTGTATAATCATCCAAATTAAGTAGGTTTTTCATTTGATATCATTCTAAGTGATGAAAGTTAGGGTTAGGGTTAGGGTTAGGTTAAGTTATAATGAAAACTATGATACTTGGCCAAAACATGATTTTCAGCGCATGAAACGCACATTAGGGCAAAAAAACTGAAATGTTTGTTAGGTCTGAAAATACAACTTCAGGAGCAGGCTAAGAAAGAGTGAGATAAATTTAAATAGAAAATATGTATGACCAGACTGCAAAGTGGACAGAGAGTTCCTACAGTGGGCTCCTGTTCACTGCGATGTTACTGCAACTCTAGTCGAATGACCAGTGAGTGTGTCTTAAATACAGGCAAAACTGACAGTTGTCCCTAAGACTTTGGACAGATACGTTTCAGTCATTTGCAGGGCAACAAGTAATTGATTAGTGTCGGGCCTGGAATCTGTAGTCAATGGTTTCCAGACGTAGGGTGTTCTTCGCTGTTCCTACCCTGGGGAATACCGCCATCATGATTTTGGAGGAGACTGACCAGTGTTTGTATTAGAGGGGGACATCCGAGCCCCAAACTGAATCATGGGGGAAGAAATCAAAGCTCTGTCGTTGACGCCTGGTGGGTAGATGTGGGTTGGCGTCGACAGTTGGAATCGAGTCTGCTGTTAGAACGTACGTGTGGTCGGATGCAGATGTAGGGACACAGAGCCCAGTTGTATTGGTGGGGATGATCATATACACTTGCCATTCGCAGAGCCACCATATTTGGTCCAGTACTGTCCATGATTGGGAAGGAATGTGTCTGATCTCGGCGCACCTGGTGACGTGAACTTGGTCCAAAGGGGTCTTCGGATCCGGTCCGCTGAAGTTGAAACAGGATGGATAACAGTCTGTTCGGTTGTTGCACTGGACATACGTTGCGGTATTGACTGTAGCTGCTAATGGTACTGCGACCATGGTATGTAGGCGGTCGAGCTTTGCTGGAAGGATTCTCTCAGATTACCCAGGATACAGTTGTAGGTGAGGTTGGCGAGTTCTTCGTTCTGTCGGTTGGACCATAGCTGTGGTTGGGCTGCGGCAGTAGGCATGAGGGAACAGACATAACAACTCATTGGTTGTGGCGCGGGCTGTGAGTGCGGTGTATCTGTACCAACTGTTCCTCATCATCAGGTTGTAGTCGTTTTCTTCCTGTGTTTGGACATGGGCGAGAATAAGGTGTATCTACTCAGGCTTAGGTGTTCCTGCCGGACGGATTTTGAGTAGGCGTGTGGCGGATGGTTGTACGAAGGGGTTCACACCAATCACTTTGGGGACCATGGCTGGACTAGTAGTGCGGATGGTGATAGTAAAGAGGGGGCCTTTTCCTGGTCGGTCCGGTCGGAGGCATAGGTTGATGCAGCCTTTTTGTTGGATATTGGTCGTAAGGTCTAGCATATGTTTACCATCTTTGATGGTGGTGGCTAACTTGGTGAAGTTAGCGGTCATGGTGGTAGCTTCTTTGGAAAGGGGCCATGTGATGGTTTTGTAGCCTGTATGGAGGAGGACCTGGTCCAAGGTGTCTGGCCAGACCACTCAGACTCTGGGAGCTTGTAGGTACCAATAAAAATAACTGGAGTCAGTCCTGTGTAATCCCAAGTGAGTAAGCTGTAGGCTGAGCAAAGGGACTTGAACGACGATTGGTGTCTTGGTTGATGGGATGCAGATCTGGGGGCCCCTGATCGTTTCCTGAACAAGCTAGTGGGGCATTCTCCTCCAGTGGGAGTGTACCAAGGTTCTGGTACGTTCCCCCCATGTGGTTGAATACAGAGCGGTGATGATGATGGCCAAAATCACACGGTGAGGTCTGTCCCAACGTGGAGAAGACCAGCACTTTCTTTTTATCACCTTGACGAGTACCAGGTCTCCTGGGGACAGGACCTCCTCTGTGGGAGACAGAGAAGATGTCGGCAGATTATTTTGCATTCATCACAGTTCTTTCTTGGAACATTTTGCATAACCACTTAGTGAGGGATTCTGTTTCTCTTTTCTCTTCTACCACCAGATCTTTTTCCCACATTGTTCAGTGGAAGGGTCTGACTTTCACTGCCTCAAATGGTGTGCATCTCTGTGCTGTTGGAATGATTCTCATGTACGTTTCTACCAGGCTCAGGCATTCTTGCCATCGTTTTCCTGTATCTTCCATGGTTTTTCTGAGTCTGAGTTTTACTGTTCTAATGGTTTGTTCGACGAGTCCAGCACTTTGGTTCAGTTTGATGAAATCCATGTTCAGAAGCTCGAAGGGATATGTTCCTGTTTGCCTTGTTCCATGCTTGGGTCGTTCATTGCCTTGAGAGTTGTGTCTACAGCAGTTTAGACAGTTTCTGCAAAAAAATTGAAGTAAGTTTGGAGACCTCTGGGAACATGCATTGTTTGTTGTACTGTACTGATCATCCCTTCTGTTGAGACATGGCTCCTCCCATGGCTCAATTTGGCAATTACTTCAAACAATGATCGTGGGACGCATGGCTTGTTTTCTACTGCATAGAGTCCGTTCTTGTGTTGAGTGGCTCCTTTTGTTTCCCATTGCAGTTTCTCTTTTTCTGGGGCATGATTTTGCATTTCTCTTAGGAATTCAGCAGGGATTGGGCTGTGTCTTTCCACCGTCACGTCTTGTTCTAGGAATAGTCTACATGCCTCTGTCAGTGCCACTATTTCTGCGGCTTGTGCAGACCAGTCGCCGGGGAGTCGTCCTGTCTTGAGGTTGTCTTTTTGAGTCACCACGGCATATACGTTGTGTTTTTCTCCATCCAGGGTTTTTGATGATGATCCTTCCCCATAGGCAATGTGTCCGGGGGGCAATGGGTTGTCCATTAGGTCATTTGCATATACGTGGTTAATTATGATTCGTTGAGTGGTGAAGAATATGACATATTTTACTCATTCTTTTTAGTATAGCTGTTTCATTTTGATATCATATTTTACTCATTCTTTTGAGTATAGCTGTTTCATTTTGATATCATATTTTACTCATTCTTTTTAGTATAGCTGTTTCATTTTGATATCACATTTTACTCATTCCTTTTGTTGTGGCGGTCTTGTTTTAGAGTCGCCACTGGTTCCCAACTCAAATACAATATGAACAGAAGGATGGGTCTGAGACTCCTCAATTATAATGTTAACAAAAGGCTCTTCCTGAGATTCTTATTTCAAGGTGGGATCCACACTGATAAGAGACCAGATGGAGGACTTCAAAGGGCAGAGGAACAAAGAGCAGGGCGGAGGGTCGGGACTTTATAGGACCAGCGGAGACAGAGGTCTGGATGATGTGGATTCAAGGCTGGAAGATGTGGAGCCCAGAGAAACCCCCCCTCACAGCAGCCCTGGACCAGTCCACATCTCATTATTAATCAGCGAATGAATATGCATTTTTGTTGGACTATAACTGGGCAAACGCGGGTTTTGACAATGTCTTTTCCATCCTCCGCTTTGGGACATAAACACTCAGCGGGCTTATTCTATGGGAGGGAGACCCGGAGCTCTGTATGAATCAATTTGAATGGAATAAATCATCTGTGGATAAACTTGCTCAACCCTGGTTTGTCTCCTCCGATGCTGAACACGCTCCTTTGTTAGACTGGAGACTACAGAGTTAAGGAATTGGAGTCAGGTAAAATATTTATATTCTAACAGTTTTGGTGACCCAGTCCGTGAGTCGGTTGCGTAGACAGATAGGGGTTAAGGCCGATAACTCCGTCCGTGAACCAGGGAGGAGACTGCGTAGACATATGGGTTAAGGCCAGCCGCGGACTCTAAAACACGTCGGCGAACGTGGAGTCGCGGTTATCGAAACACGTCAGCGAACGTGGGAATAAGGAAAAGTTAAACACGTCAGCGAACGTGGGAATAAGGAAAAGTTAAAACACGTCAGCGAACGTGGGAATAAGGAAAAGTTAACCACGTCAGCGAACGTGAGGGAGCGCCGGCGAGCGTGAGACCTTTCTCTTGGGACTTCTCCGACAGGCGCCTGATCAACTGAAAGGTAAGCAGAATACCTATTACTGAAACGTTAAAATTCTGCTATTGGATTTTTAAATTATGGAGAAGTGACTATAGAAAGGGGATATCGGGAATAGGAGATTCCGAAAAGGTTGTAATATATCTAGAGTCGGAACTAATGACGATCCCAGAACGGTCGTTTTGAGATAGAGAAAACGGTCGTATGAAACAAAGGAACAAGAGATTCCGGAAAGAGTTGTATGCAGGAGTTATTTTAAAGTCTTCTGCAGGGAAACGACTGGGTCCACAGATGTTTGATTCCTAGAATTGATTCTAAAAAATAAAAAAAATAAAAAAAAAAGTAACAATAATTCCTAGAATTTAACATACTAAAATTCCAAATTTATCCGGAGACTTGATCTAGATTGAATTGGTGAAAATGGAAGGATGTGAGAGTGCGGGAGAATGTGGAGAATGGAATGAATTGACAATTTTGTATGCAGATGTGGAAGCACAGGTTCTGAGTGGTGTTCAAGTTAAAAAAACAACCAAAAATAAGACGCGAGTGTGTGAAACAATTTAGTACTTTAAAAGAAAATGTACATTTTGTAGGTCAAAAGCATGAATGGAATATGAATAACTTGTCCATTGCTTTGCGGAAAGTAGAGCATGACGCCACAGCTAAGGAGGTGGAACTCCGAAGGAGAAAAGAGGAGGTGTGGAGGTGGAGGCGGGGGTCGATACTGAGAAAGGAGGAGGAGTTGGAACAGCATAGATTGGCAATACACAACCTGGTAATTGCGTCAATAGCTTTGGCTGCGGTGAGGGCCCCCACCTAGATCGAACCAACTTTGACTCTTGTACCTTCAGCGCCTCCACTGAATAATAAAGCTCCATTAAAACCTCACGGTATACCCATACAAGCACCAATAGTGACTTTAGGTGGACGATTGATCCTTGACGTTGAGAATGAGGAGGAAGCTATGTCCTCCGAGGCAAAAGGCCTCATAGGAAAAGCATGTAATCTCGAACACGCGAAAGATAGGACAGAACGATCCTGAGTTGACTTGACTGACCGAGAGGACAATGATGAAAAAGAAATGACCAAAGGGACTCGACAGAAAAATGAAATAAAGAAAGGTAGGAAAAAAGGAAAAGATGACTTGACTGACAATCTTATACTGTTTGAGGACGCGAATCGACAATCAGACTATAACTCAGATAATGATTCAGACATTGCAGGTGAACAGGAGAATGAGAGTGTGGACATGTATAAACAGGCTCTACCAGATTTGGGATCTCATTACGCCCTTCGCCCACGTAACAATGGGGCAAAAGAGACACCAGACAAGACTGCCGCGCCAAAACCAAAGCCCAGCGCAAAGCGGGTACAAGCTACATCTGGAGGTATGTATCCCCTCCGCCCTCAGGGAGCAGAAATGATATTTGAACCTCTTGGTCTTAGAGATGTGGCTACATTGGCTGACCAACTCCCTCCAATGGCAAATGGAGGAAGTACATGGCTGATGAAGTTTTTGGCCCTAATGAGCGGACAGAATTGTGCGCTTGGTGACATGAGACAGGCCATATCAGCTTCCTGCTCTCATCATCAATTACAAATGATAGAGGAGGAAGCAGAAACTATCAGGTACCCACACGAAACCCCATTGTCCCAGGTATCGGGCGCCTTATTTACGGCAATTAAAAATACCTTCCCAAGATCCCATGACATGGCTCCAACCGTGTTTCCATACATCGATGGAGTGGGAGGTCCGGTACACTATGAAAAGTGCATTAATGCCTGGATAGATAGTACCGGCCGACACCCATCGGGCAGATTAGATAATATCCTCTTATTCCGAACAGCTGTTGTCGAGGGTCTTCCAGAACCTGTGAAAAAGGAGTTGAAAAAGGACCCTGACTTGTTGACTGGTGATGAACCAAGGTTTAAACGTCACCTGTCTCACCATTGTAAGATGTATGATAACGAGAAGGTAAAAGAAAAAGCCGAGTCGCTAAATATGAATTCTGCTCTGGTAAAATTACAACTTTCCAAATTTTATAGTGAATCCAAAAAATCTAAACAGGAAAAGACAAACCAATCTGCCCAGATGTTCCAGGGCCATGGTCGGGCTCGAGATGGTGGTCAGTTCCATGATGGATACGGTGGTCGCAGGGGTGGTTTCTCTGGTGGCCGGGGAAAAGGGTACTCGAGACCGGGCCAACAAGACAACTGTTTTACATGTGGCCGTCCTGGACACTGGAGACATGAGTGTCCCAGTCAGCGACAGTACCCGCGGCAACCCCCAACACAACAGGGGGGGCCACCACATCAACAGCGGCCCACGCGCGGAGGAGCAAGAGGCACTGGCAGACCATGGCGGTCACAGCAGCCAGCTCAGTCAACTGGACAATATTACCAGGGTGGAGATGATCCTCACAGTCCATGGGATCCTCCACACTCCGAATAGGGGTGCCCGAGAGGCTCGGTAAGCAGGGGAACGGCAGACCCAATGCTTCATATGAGAATCAACGGCGTCCAAACATCAGCTTTGGTGGACACGGGAGCAACATACTCATCTTTGAACATGCCGCTCACAGCCGGTTGTCTCTCCTCTTCAACCATAACTTTGGTCGGCTTCTCGGGATCTCCTCAAGCTCTGCCTATTACCAGACCGCTGCAAACGGAAATACCCCACCTAAAACAGACTCTATTTCATTCCTACGTCCATTCACCCCAAACACCTGTGAATTTAATGGGAAGAGACTTGTTGATGTCTATTGGAGCTACCATCTTATGTGGGCCGGATGGCCTCACAGTGACTTTACCAAATGGTGCAAAGATTCCGTGTTCGCAACCAGTACGAACATGTGGACAATGGTTGATGTGTCCCTTGCAACAAGACACCGAGGTAGCAACAATCTATTGGTCATGTCTTGAGCCTGAAACTCCGGCCACTGGGGGACTGTTATTTGTTTATCACCAGTGGAAATCATTCATTGATTCACTCCGGCCTTACCATCCGCCCAAGGATGACTTTCATTGTACTTTGTTTTATGACACAGAAGATGACTTAGTCTATCGAGACCGTTTTCAGAAGGTTCTTGGAACACCCTGGCAATTGAAATCCACCAAAATATTTGTGGGTCCAGAAGGCGTAGCTTCATATGTTGATTTGGACGAATCGCAAAAAGTGTGGTACAAAATGTCGGATACAGCCGACCCCCACATTTCTTTGGCTCTGTCTTATGGTCACGAAGCTCGTCAACTCGGTCCCATGGTCAAGAAACTTCTTAAAGTCACTGACTGGCAGTCCACTGACCTACCAGGGCTGACTTATTCCAAATTGCATGACTCTTATCAGATTGACCCACATGCCCCATTGATAAACTCCTCCATTTTGGAGGAACAAATCTTGACTCGAGAACATGGTAGGGAATTGACTGATCACCACCAGACAGAGGAGTTACTGAAAACTATTCCGGACACATTGTGGTCATCAGGACCATTTGATGTAGGACATTGTGTTAAAATTCCACCTGTAATGTTAAAAATAGATGAGAGTGCCATCATCCACAGGCCACAATATAGATGGACTCCAGATGCGGACAAAGGTATGGAAGACACTCTAGGTGGACTGTGGGACGCAGGTGTGATAGAACTTTCTAACTCACGATGGAACACGGCATTGAGACCAGTACTTACGGCGGATGGACAGAGTTACCGTATGGCACATGACCTCAGACCTGTGAACGACGCGACGCTGACTCCGATCCTACCAGTACCCGACCCCCATAGAATGTTGACTTCGCTCAGTCCAGTGTATCAATGGTTTACTTGTATTGATCTAGCTAACGCCTTTTTCTGTGTACCTTTGCATCCTTCAGCCAGACAGTACTTTGCGTTCACCTATCGTGGTGTCCACATGCAGTATCAGCGCCTGCCACAAGGGTTTAAAAACTCACCTGGTATTTTTAATCAGTGTCTGAAGGACCTGTTACAAGACCTAACGTTACCTGAAAACTCTGTTCTTTTACAGTATGTGGATGACCTTTGCATTGCGACAACCACTTCTGAAATCTGTCTGGCGGTCACTAGGATGGTCCTGCTAAAACTTCATAATATTGGTTTCAAAGTGTCAAAGAAGAAGCTTCGGTGTTGTCGAAGAGAAGTAACTTTTCTAGGCCGTGTTGTGTCAGCCAAAGGACTGTCCATGTCACCTGAACATCGAAAAACCATTTTGTCTCATTCCAGGCCCCAAACCGTCAAAGACATGTTGTAATTTCTGGGTCTCTGTGGCTACAGTAGGACCTATATACCATGTTATGTGGACAAGACACATACACTTCGCGTTCTGGTAAAAGACAAAGGTGTTAAGAATCTTAGAGCACAACTTGATTGGACGTAAGAAGCAGATGAAACCTTTGTGTCTCTGGTTCAAGAACTGGCCTCTGCGGCTGCCCTGGCCAACCCTGATTTTGACAAACCTTTTCATCTTGATGTGTCTAACTCGGCGACTACAGTAAATGCTGTTTTATTTCAGAAGGTTTCGACGACTAGGCGGGTATTGATGTATTGTAGCGTAACACTAGATGGTGTTGAGCTTCGTCAACCAGAGTGTACTCGTTATGCAGCAGGGCTCGCTAAAGTGCTTCTTAAAACAGCTCATACAGTGATGGGACATCCCATATATGTTCTGACTGATCATGGGGTATCGGCGTATGTGGCTTCATCAGCATTTACCTTATCATCGCTTCGACAGTCTAGACTTTTACGTATTCTCACAGCTCCAAACATCAATTACGTTCACACAGGTATCAATATGGCGGATAACATTCAGCTAGGACCACATGAATGTGCTATGAGGGTTAATCACCAAAGGTACGTTCGGCCTGATCTCAATACTAAACCGCTTACATTTGGTTGCATCATGTTTACAGATGGTTGTTGTGGGAGAGACCATTCAGGACGTCTCCGTGCGGCGGCTGCCGTATTGGAGAGCAAGGGGGATGACTTCGTGCCTTGTGCCCACAAAAGGAGGGAATTGTGGGATGGACTGGCTAACTGGCTTAATAATTGTTTATTCTTGTCTTACCATGTGTCATACTGGTTTTACCTTTGTTTGATAAGATCGTAGAATGCAAGGTAGACTAGCCAAACTGGTTTTACAATTGAATTAAAAGATCGTGGAATGTAAGAAAGACTAACTAGTTGGCCTTGCAATTGTTTGTTCGCCTCGCGAAATATAAGAAAGGCTGGCTAACAGGGTTTGCAATTGTTTCCTTGAATTATGGGATGAAAAAAAGGTTCAACTTCAGGAGTAACTGTCACTCTCCAGGTTATCCAGGGTCAAGTGCACACTTGGAAACTTTCATATTCGACCAAAATGTGCTTATCAGCGCATAAAAAGCACATTTGGTGGTACGCGGAAAGAATGGCAGCAGACAAAAAGGCTATTTAGAAAGATATCACCACTACGCAGAAGATTGTCGGCTACTCTGCTCTCACTGGAAGACATTGCCAGCCCTCGTTACCTCAGCAGAGCCAGGGACATGATCAGGGACCCATGCCACCCTGGTCACAATCGGTTCCAGCTGCTGCTCTCTGGCAGACAGACGCTGTAAGTTTCCCACATCCGTTGGGACTCTAAACTTGGGGTAACACAACACAATCCCTTCTGTGTAATAACTTCGGGTGAGGTAATATGAATAGTCATCAGGTACAAGGTGATCTGACACCTACATGCTGAATGAAGGTAAGTGAAAGACAGTGAGAGGTAAGTGATCCACTCAGGGGGTGGTGATGCAATGTATCCATAAAGGCAGAATTGTAAATTAAGAGTCTGGAGTCATAACTTGTAAAACTGTGTAAAACTGTCAGAGACACAAATGTCTCTCTATATATAGTGTAAAATCATCAAATTTCATAATTTAATAAGTTTTTAATTTGGCATCATTCTAATGGCTAGATATTAATTTATAATGAAAACTATGATACTTGGCCTAAACATGATTTTCAGCGCATGAAAAGCACATTCAGGCAATAAAAACTGAAATGTTCCCCTGCTGCCAAACAAACTGTATTATCGTCCAATTCAAGTAAGTTTTTCATTAAGCATCATTCTAAGTGATAGAAATTAAGTTATAGTGAAAATTATGATACTTGGCCAAAAGGTGATTTTCTGCGCATGAAACGCACGTTAAGGCAATAAAACTGAAATGTTCCCCTGCTTCGAAACAAACTGTCAGAGAAACATAGTTACTGTGTATATAGTGTAAAATCGTCCAATTCAAGTAAGTTTTGCATTTAGCATCATTCTAAGTGATAGAAATTAAGTTATAGTGAAAATTATGATACTAGCCCAAAACGTGATTTTCAGCGCATGAAACGCACGTTAAGGCAATAAAAACTGAAATGTTCCCCTGCTGCGAAACAAACTGTCAGAGACACATAGTTACTGTGTATATAGTGTATTATCGTCCAATTCAAGTAAGTTTTTCATTTAGCATCATTCTAAGTGATAGAAATTAAGTTATAGTGAACATTGTGATACTTGGCCAAAACGTGATTTTCAGCACATGAAACGCACGTTAAGGCAATAAAAACTGAAATGTTCCCCTGCTGCGACACAAACTGTCAGAGGCCCATAGTTACTGTGTATATAGTGTATTATCGTCCAATTCAAGTAAGTTTTTCATTTAGCATCATTCTAAGTGATAGAATTTAAGTTATAGTGAAAATTATGATACTAGCCCAAAACGTGATTTTCAGCGCATGAAACGCACGTTAAGGCAATAAAAACTGAAATGTTCCCCTGCTGCGAAACAAACTGTCTGAGGCACAAAGTCGCTGTGTATATAGTGTAAAATCGTCCAATTCGGGTAAGTTTTTCATTTGGAATCATTCTAAATGATAGAAATTAAGTTATAGTGAAAATTATGACACTTGGCCAAAACGTGATTTTCAGTGCATGAAACGCACGTTAAGGCAATAAAAACTGAAATGTTCCCCTGCTGCGAAACAAACTGTCAGAGGCACATAGTTACTGTGTATATAGTGTAAAATCGTCCAATTCAAGTAGGTTTTTCATTTAGCATCATTCTAAGTGATAGAATTTAAGTTATAGTGAAAATTGTGATACTTGGCCAAAACGTGATTTTCAGCACATGAAACGCACGTTAAGGCAATAAAAACTGAAATATTCCCCTGCTGCGAAACAAACTGTCAGAGGCACATAGTTACTGTGTATATAGTGTAAAATCGTCCAATCCAAGTAACTTTTGCATTTAGCATCATTCAAAGTGATAGAAATTAAGTTATAGTGAAAACTATGTTACTTGGCCAAAACGTGATTTTCAGCGCATGAAACGCACGTTAAGGAAATAAAAACTGAAATGTTCCCCTGCTGCGAAACAAACTGTCTGAGGCACAAAGTTACTGTATATATAGTGTATTATCGTCCAATTCAAGTAAGTTTTTCATTTAGCATCATTCTAAGTGATAGAAATTAAGTCACTTAGAATAATGCTAAATGCAAAACTTACTTGAATTGGACGATTTTACACTATATACACAGTAACTTTGTCTCTGACAGTTTGTTTGGCAGCAGGGGAACTTTTCAGTTTTTATTGCCTTAATGTACTTTTCATGCCCTGAAAATCACGTTTTGGCCAAGTATGATTGTTTTCATTATAACTTAATTTCTAGGCATGAGAATGATGCCAAATGGATAACTTACTTGAATTGGACGATTTTTCACTATATACACAGCAACTATGTGTCTCTGACTGTTTGTTTGGCAGCAGGGGAACATGTAAGATTAGACAAATTATCTTTGCAAAAGCTTGTTCATATTGTATACATTTTTGTGAGTATAACAGCATCGTAGTCATCCTTATGACTGACATGTCAGCATTAACACCCAACTGTCTGACTGAATAAACAATCTTAGTCTTGTGATTGGGGTGACATGTCAGCACAAATACTCAACTGTCTGACACTGATCAATTACTTTTTGCCCTGCAAATGACTGAAATTTATCTGTCCAAAGTCTTATTGACAACTGTCAGTTTTTCCTGTATTTAAGACACACACACTGGTCATTCGACTAGAGTTGCAGGAACATCGCGTTGAACAGGACCCTACTGTAGGAACTCTCACTGTCCACTTTGCAGTCTGGTAATAAACCAATTGGTCCGGGACCAATGAAAGTAGAACAAGAATTAGCAAGGGCTTTATAGTCTTGGTCTGTTAATAGAGTCAGGGACTTAACTAAGACAAAGTCAGGGACTTTTGGTCTTTGTGTGTTCAAAGATGTTGGGTTAATCACAAAGTAGAGATCAATTTCGGGTTTTTTAGAAAATAATTGTTGTTTAAACTATTAAGTAGGTGATCAATATGGGTCAGAAAGCAACAAAAGGGATGGGTTTATTGTCAGATTGCAAAATGAAAATCGGAGAGTTACCGGGACGAGATATCATGGTCCAGCTTGGGCTAAGCCTAGTGGCCACCCAAAATGGCCTCCGACCCAGGGAATTACAGACCAAAAATATCTTCCACACCACCACATCTAACAGTTTCTACTCTCTCGACATTGTCGGGAATGATTCTGCCAAGGTAGCTGAAAGTCTAAGAGAACAGTCTGAAGATATCTGCCCAGCAGCACCAGGACAGGAACAACAAACATGGCCATTACATGTCACCCTGAAGTTCATGGGAGACCGGACGACAAGTGGTTAAACCAATTCTCACAGTTGCCCACTCAACGAATCATAATTAACCACGTATATGCAACTGACCTAATGGACAACCCATTGCCCCCGGACACATTGCCTATGGGGATGGATCATCATCAAAAACCCTGGATGGAGAAAAACACAACGTATATGCCGTGGTGACTCAAAAAGACAACCTCAAGACAGGATGACTCCCCGGCGACTGGTCTGCACAAGCCGCAGAAAAAGTGGCACTGACAGAGGCATGTAGACTATTCCTAGAACAAGACGTGACGGTGGAAAGACACAGCCCAATCCCTGCTGAATTCCTAAGAGAAATGCAAAATCATGCCCCAGAAGAAGAGAAACTGCAATGGGAAACAGAAGGAGCCACTCAACACAAGAATGGACTCTATGCAGTAGAAAACAAGCCATGCGTGACAAGATCATTGTTTGAAGTAATTGCCAAATTGAGCCATGGGAGGAGCCATGTCTCAACAGGAGGGATGATCAGTACAGTACAACAAACAATGCATGTTCCCAGAGGTCTCCAAACTTCAATTTTTTTGGCAGAAACTGTCTGAACTGCTGTGGACACAACTCTCAAGGCAATGAACGACCCAAGCATGGAACTAGGCAAACAGGAACATATCCCTTCGAGCTTCTGAACATGGATTTCATCAAACTGAACCAAAGTGCTGGACTCGTCGAACAAACCATTAGAACAGTAAAACTCAGACTCAGAAAAACCATGGAAGACACAGGAAAACCATGGCAAGAATGCCTGAGCCTGGTAGAAACGTACATGAAAATCATTCCAACAGCACAGGGATGCACACCATTTGAGGCAGTGAACGACAGACCCTTCCACTTAACAATGTGGGAAAAAGATCTGGTGGTAGAAGAGAAAAGAGAAACAGATTCCCTCACTAAGTGGTTATGCAAAATGTTCCAAGAAAGAACTGTGATGAATGCAAAATAATCTGCCGACATCTTCTCTGTCTCCCACAGAGGAGGTCCTGTCCCCAGGAGACCTGGTACTCGTCAAGGTGATAAAAAGAAAGTGCTGGTCTTCTCCACGTTGGGACGGACCTCACCGTGTGATTTTGGCCATCATCATCACCGCTCTGTGTTCAACCACATGGGGGGAACGTACCAGAACCTTGGTACACTCCCACTGGAGGAGAATGCCCCACTAGCTGGTTCAGGAAACGATCAGGGGCCCCCAGATCTGCATCCCATTAACCAAGACACCAATCGTCGTTCAAGTCCCTTTGCTCAGCCTACAGCTTACTCACTTGGGATTACACAGGACTGACTCCAGTTATTCTTATTGGTACCTACAAGCTCCCAGAGTCTGAGTGGTCTGGCCAGACACCTTGGACCAGGTCCTCCTCCATACAGGCTACAAAACCATCACATGGCCCCTTTCCAAAGAAGCTACCACCATGACCGCTAACTTCACCAAGTTAGCCACCACCATCAAAGATGGTAAACATATGCTAGACCTTACGACCAATATCCAACAAAAAGGCTGCATCAACCTATGCCTCTGACCGGACCGACCAGGAAAAGGCCCCCTCTTTACTATCACCATCCGCACTACTAGTCCAGCCATGGTCCCCAAAGTGATTGGTGTGAACCCCTTCGTACAACCATCCGCCACACGCCTACTCAAAATCCGTCCGGCAGGAACACCTAAGCCTGAGTAGATACACCTTATTCTCGCCCATGTCCAAACACAGGAAGAAAACGACTACAACCCGATGATGAGGAACAGTTGGTACAGATACACCGCACTCACAGCCCGCGCCACAACCAATGAGTTGTTATGTCTGTTCCCTCTTGCCTACTGCCGTAGCCCAACCACAGCTATGGTCCAACCGACAGAACGAAGAACTCGCCAACCTCACCTACAACTGTATCCTGGGTAATCTGAGAGAATCCTTCCAGCAAAGCTCGACCGCCTACATACCATGGTCGCAGTACCATTAGCAGCTACAGTCAATACCGCAACGTATGTCCAGTGCAACAACCGAACAGACTGTTATCCATCCTGTTTCAACTTCAGCGGACCGGATCCGAAGACCCCTTTGGACCAAGTTCACGTCACCAGGTGCGCCGAGATCAGACACATTCCTTCCCAATCATGGACAGTACTGGACCAAATATGGTGGCTCTGCGAATGGCAAGTGTATATGATCATCCCCACCAATACAACTGGGCTCTGTGTCCCTACATCTGCATCCGACCACACGTACGTTCTAACAGCAGACTCGATTCCAACTGTCGACGCCAACCCACATCTACCCACCAGGCGTCAACGACGGAGCTTTGATTTCTTCCCCCATGATTCAGTTTGGGGCTCGGATGTCCCCCTCTAATACAAACAATGGTCAGTCTCCTCCAAAATCATGATGGCGGTGTTCCCCAGGGTAGGAACAGCGAAGAACACCCTACGTCTGGAAACCATTGACTACAGATTCCAGGCCCGACACTAATCAATTACTTGTTGCCCTGCAAATGACTGAAACGTATCTGTCCAAAGTCTTAGGGACAACTGTCAGTTTTGCCTGTATTTAAGACACACTCACTGGTCATTCGACTAGAGTTGCAGTAACATCGCAGTGAACAGGACCCCACTGTAGGAACTCTCACTGTCCACTTTGCAGTCTGGTAATACATATTTTCTATTTAAATTTATCTCACTCTTTCTTAGCCTGCTCCTGAAGTTGTATTTTCAGACCTAACAAACATTTCAGTTTTTTTGCCCTAATGTGCGTTTCATGTGCTGAAAATCACGTTTTGGCCAAGTATCATAGTTTTCACTAAAACTTAACCTAACCCTAACCCTAACCCTAACCCTAACTTCCATCACTTAGAATGATATCAAATGAAAAACCTACTTAATTTGGACGATTATACACTATATACTCAGTAACTATGTGTCACTGACAGTTTGTTTCGCAGCGGGGGAACATTTCAGTTTTTATTGCCTTAATGTGCATTTCATGCGCTGAAAATCACGTTTTGGCCAAGTATCATAGTTTTCACTATAACTTAATTTCTAGCACTTAGAATGATGCAAAATGAGAAACTTACTTGAATTGGACAATTATACACTATATACACAGTAACTATGTGCCTCTGACAGTTTGTTTCGCAGCAGGGGAACATTTCAGTTTTTATTGCCTTAACGTGCGTTTCATGCGCTGAAAATCACGTTTTGGCCAAGTATCATAGTTTTCACTATAACTTAATTTCTAGCACTTAGAATGATGCTAAATGCAATACTTACTTGAATTGGATGATTTTACACTATAGACACAGTAACTATGTGCCTCTGGCAGTTTGTTTCGCAGCAGGGAACATTTCAGTTTTTATTGCCTTAACGTGCATTTCATGCGCTGAAAATCACGTTTTGGCCAAGTATCATAATTTTCACTATAACTTAATTTCTATCACTTAGAATGATGCTAAATGAAAAACTTACTTGAATTGGAGAATTATACACTATATACACAGTAACTATGTGTCTCTGACAGTTTGTTTCGCAGCAGGGGAACATTTCAGTTTTTATTGCCTTAACGTGCGTTTCATGCGCTGAAAATCACGTTTTGGCCAAGTATCATAGTTTTCACTATAACTTAATTTCTATCACTTAGAATGATGCCAAATAAAAAACTTACTTGAATTGGACAATTATACACTATATACACAGTAACTATGTGTCTCTGACAGTTTGTTTCGCAGCAGGGGAACATTTCAGTTTTTATTGCCTTAACGTGCGTTTCATGCGCTGAAAATCACGTTTTGGCCAAGTATGATAGTTTTCACTATAACTTAATTTCTATCACTTAGAATGATGCTAAATTATTAGGTTCATTAATAATTACCTTCGTCCGTAATTATCAATAACTGCAGGCAGACATCTTATTCAATTATTGACATTTAATTAAATAGAAATGGATACAACAGATAAAAGCCTCCGAAGGGGAGAGTCAGCAAGTGTCACCTTACAACTTCCGAACGTCTCACCGAATAGACGTTTTCGTCCCACTCTTATGGTCATGAATCAAAACAAGTTACAGAGTTGTTGATCATTACATCACGTATGAGTAAAAACAACATCTGGGACTACAATAACAATCAAAGTTTTTTACTAATAACAAAAACAGGAGACTAGACCTAACAACATTTAGATTAGAGTAATTATACAACCTCCTTGACCTAATGAATCATATAATATAATCATAATCATATAATGGTTACATACAGAAAAACCCGAAGTGCACGGTTACATAACGATAACAACATTCTTGTTATTGGCCGAATAGCCCTGGCCTCGTCACCAAGGGCCCACCAAATCTCAAGGACCCAGATTGGGTGGATTGTTTTTATAACCATC
Organism: Stigmatopora nigra; assembly: GCF_051989575.1. Classification (NCBI taxonomy): domain Eukaryota; kingdom Metazoa; phylum Chordata; class Actinopteri; order Syngnathiformes; family Syngnathidae; genus Stigmatopora; species Stigmatopora nigra. The sequence goes on from NW_027551610.1 coordinate 597,450, forward strand.
CTGGAACAGGCCGTCCAGGTTAAAGATGACTTGGCAATACTCGTGACCTCGCAACACTTTTGAAAACAGAAAGAGAATGATTTAACAAAGTAATGAATTAATACAGAGAATAGAAAGAGAATGATTTAATAAAGAAATGAATTAATATAACTATTATAATAGTAAAACAGAATAAACCCAACATTCCCCCGTTTTTATAATATGTATGTTATTAGTCATTTCTTAGTAATCACTAAATGGTAATGTCGGGTGCCTGTGATTTTTCCCGCCTACTCCTTACTCCCATGGCTGGTCTGAAAGAGAAAGAACATAATTATATTCGTCCAATTGGTCCTCGGATTTACCGTACTCCTGGACCTCACTGCTTTCCCCAAACCGTCCCATAAGATACAACTCATGTACTTTAGAATTTGTAGGGGCAATTGCAGTATTTATAAGTCGGCTTAGCAAGGAGCGCAAACAGGGGATAATACAGCACCCACACAATGTTAGGATAGCGGTTATTGTGCCAATAGTCACCATGAAGGATGTAGCCAAATCTTTATATTTTCCAAAGGTCTTATCCCACCAATCTGACAATGCGGACGTATCTACTCCAGAATGCTCTTGCATATTGCGGTTCAGTGTTTGCAGGCCAGTAATGGCCCTGGTGAGAGATCCACTGGGTGACGTGTTGTTCGGTATGAAGGTGCAACATTGTTTTCCAAACATTGCACACACGCCCCCTGTTTCAAGGATCATATCCACCGCTATGCGATTCTGGAACGCCATCAGACTGGTAGCTGCCAGTTGTTCCTTCATGGCCACAAATCCCTGTTTAACATAATTTCCAAGTTTTGGACATTGTAATGTAAGTAATTTATTCTATCCACATTTTTGTTTGGGGTGATTAGAAGGAAGATGGACTCCCAACCTGCTGCGATCTGATTAGCCAGCTTATACTCATCTGGTACGCCCCGGGGGATGCCAATCGCATCAATGTATGTTGGATCTCCTTCCCTCCATGCCTCTCGACGATGTCGGGAGGGTCGACCCTTCACCTCCGAATTCTGAGCCGCCAATTGTATCTCCTCCACTGTGGATGGAAAAACAGACACCGGTAAGAGCAGTGAGACCAAAGTACCTAGTCCTGCCGCGTTTTGGCAGGAGTCGTATAATTTATCTACCACCCCGCCACCATAGGCAAGAACGTGGTATCAGGGGTGTAGCTTGTTTTAAAACGCCGGTACACCACGTCTCATTTATCGCCCCCAGCTTCAGACCATGCCCTGTAAGGTTTAAGCAGGTAAAATGATTAAACAGTGGAAAAATTGACTTCCTATTTACTGCGTAACAGGATAAACACTGTTTCAATATTTTTTTTTCTTGCCAAGTAGGACACGTTTTTTCATTTGTAAAAACACTTTTCCCCAAAAGAATGGTGATTGAGGGAGTTGTTAGATCCCATCGTATTTTCCCTTGTCTGGTAGGTTATCCTAATCCTTTGTAAGATGGTTTAGTCTCAATTGAAACCATATGGAGACATCAAACCCAATATAAAAGAGTTCCCTATAGTTTTATGGTATTGCTTGCTGAGCAATAATCTTTTCAATTAATTATTATATGACAATAGGCTATGGTTTTGTTACAACGGTACGTTCGAAATTCGCATGTTTATTCCATATGCAGCGTTATACTCAACAAATAATGGAAATGGGAAACAGATACCAATGGTATATTGATGCTAGGCCGTACCAGGACACAGGGGGTAATTGGGCACACACCTTTGTAATGGATCAGTCGACCCGCTGGTCACCTGGTACTTATGGCTGGTCAAAAACAGCTAAAGAATGGCAAAAGAGGGTTTCAAATTTTTCTGTTGATAATTCTGGTTTGTATCTCAGGATAAATGAGTCGGAAGGCACTTTACCTCTGTGGAGGGAGGGGGACTGGACTTCATCGTCCACAAAGTGTAGCTTCCTGAACCTGTTGTATGGTGTTCGGACAACGATCCATGCTGGTCAGTGGGGATATGTAAAAACCCCAATATTACTCAGGCGACAACCGGCAAGGTGATTCCGTCATTTGTATCCCCTAGATCGAGTATAGTCCAGATAATTCATGGCAAACCATCAGTGGACGAGTGGTTTAGAATGACTACAGGTGTTTCAGCGTTATCTAACAATTGGCTGTTAATGGCGGAACAAGCTGCCAGCGAAACCCGAAATGATTGTCTCGTATGTATGGGTGCCCGACCCGTACTCCGTATCATTTCGGCCCCAATTGATAAAGAATGTATTGTGGACCTCCTAAAAAACACCAATCCAACCTTTAAGTGCTCTAAATACGATTCGATATTCCCACTTACCCGAGAGAACAAAGAAAAAACAATTTTTGACAAATATGTAGCACGCCAAAATTTTACCTGCCTCAAATTACAAGGGACTGGAACATCATTGGGAAGCATTCCGTCTGACTGGTGTGTATCAAACATGTTCTTTCCGGTACCATACCCCTTATCCCGAGCTGACATCTGGTTATGGTGTGGAAGTGATAAGTTGTATGATAGATTGCCCACAAATGCTGCGGGTGTGTGTTCTGTGGTGTCTCTGTTACTTCCTGTTTCTGTTTCCTCAGTGAATCTCACAGCTGAAATAAGGTTACCTCCAAACCTGAAGGAGGTCTTGCATCGCCAAAAGAGAGCACCACACACCTGGATGGGTAACTCCGATCCCACCTATATTGACGCCATAGGCGTCCCCCGTGGCGTTCCTAATTAGTATAAACTTGCTAATCAGGTTTCAGCGGGATTCGAAAGTATTCTAATTTGGGTAACTCCCAACAAAAATGTTGATCGCATCAATTATATTCATTACAATGTCCAGCGACTTGGCAATTACACGGTTGAGTCGTTAGAGGCGGTACGTGACCAGCTAGCGGCAACATCCCTCATGGCCTTCCAAAATCGTATAGCATTAGACATGTTATTGGCTGAGAAGGGTGGTGTGTGTGCTATCTTTGGTGATGCCTGTTGTACTTTCATTCCTAATAACACTGCTCCAAATGGACGTCTCACCAAAGCTTTAGAAGGCCTCCGAACCCTGACTAATAAGATGGCCGATCAGTCAGGTGTGGACACCTCAATCTGGGACCAATGGATGGATTATTTTGGTGCCTGGAAAGGTTTGATAGGCAACATCCTCATATCTGCTGGAGTGCTCATTACTCTGCTTATTCTCTGTAGCTGTTGTATCTTCCCCTTAGCTCGTACTCTAGTCACTCGACTGATCGATAAAGCAGTGGGACCAGGCCCTAGAGGTCAGTATGTCCAGTTGCGCCAAACTGACCCCTCTGGACCCCCCGCTGGGCACGTGTTCATGGAAATACTAATGTAGTGCTTCTTTGTTTTTATACTAATATAGTTTTACATTTCATTTGACACTAACCTGTGTGGTGTTGTTGATGTGGTCTCTTTAGGAGACCAAGAGAGGGAATGAAGAATATAACATATTTTACTCATTCTTTTTAGTATAGCTGTTTCATTTTGATATCATATTTTACTCATTCTTTTTAGTATAGCTGTTTCATTTTGATATCACATTTTACTCATTCCTTTTGTTGTGGCGGTCTTGTTTTAGAGTCGCCACTGGTTCCCAACTCAAATACAATATGAACAGAAGGATGGGTCTGAGACTCCTCAACTATAATGTTAACAAAAGAGCAGGGCGGAGGGTCGGGACTTTATAGGACCAGCGGAGACAGAGGTCTGGATGATGTGGATTCAAGGCTGGAAGATGTGGAGCCCAGAGAAACCCCCCCTCACAGCAGCCCTGGACCAGCCCACATCTCATTATTAATCAGCGAATGAATATGCATTTTTGTTGGACTATAACTGGGCAAACGCGGGTTTGGACAATGTCTTTTCCATCCTCCGCTTTGGGACATCAACACTCAGCGGGCTTATTCTATGGGAGGGAGACCCGGAGCTCTGTATGAATCAATTTGAATGGAATAAATCATCTGTGGATAAACTCGCTCAACCCTGGTTTGTCTCCTCCGATGCTGAACACGCTCCATTGTTAGACTGGAGACTACAGAGTTAAGGAATTGGAGTCAGGTAAAATATTTATAGTCTAACATTGGGCAACTGTGAGAATTGGTTTAACTACTTGTCGTCCGGTCTCCCATGAACTTCAGGGTGACATGTAATGGCCATGTTTGTTGTTCCTGTCCTGGTGCTGCTGGGCAGATATCTTCAGACTGTTCTCTTAGACTTTCAGCTACCTTGGCAGAATCATTACCGACAATGTCGAGAGAGTAGAAGCTGTTAGATGTGGTGGTGTGGAAGATATTTTTGGTCTGTAATTCGCTGGGTCGGAGGCCATTTTGGGTGGCCACTAGGCTTAGCCCAAGCTGGACCATGATATCTCGTCCCGGTAACTCTCCGATTTTCATTTTGCATTCTGACAATAAACCCATTCCTTTTGTTGCTTTCTGACCCTTATTAATCACCTACTTAATAGTTTAAACAACAATTATTTTCTAAATTACCCGAAAGTGATTTCTACTTTGTGATTAACCCAATATCTCTGAACACACAAAGACCAAAAGTCCCTGACTTTGTCTTAGTTAAGTCCCTGACTCTATTAACAGACCAAGACTATAAAGCCCTTGCTAATTATTGTTCTACTTTCATTGGTCCCGGACCAATTGGTTTATTACCAGACTGCAAAGTGGACAGTGAGAGTTCCTACAGTAGGGTCCTGTTCAACGCGATGTTCCTGCAACTCTAGTCGAATGACCAGTGTGTGTGTCTCAAATACAGGAAAAACTGACAGTTGTCGCTAGGACTTTGGACAGATACATTTCAGTCATTTGCAGGGCAAAAAGTAATTGATCAGTGTCGGACAGTTGAGTATTTGTGCTGACATGTCACCCCAATCACAAGACTAAGATTGTTTATTCAGTCAGACAGTTGGGTGTTTATGCTGACATGTCAGCCATAAGGATGACTATGATGCTGTTATACTCACAAAAACGTATACAATATGAACAAGCATTTGCAAAGATACTTTGTCTAATCTCACATGTTCCCCTGCTGCCAAACAAACTGTCAGAGACACATAATTACTGTGTATAAAGTGAAAAATCGTCCAATTCAAGTAAGTTATCCATTTGGCATCATTCTCAAGCTAGAAATTAAGTTATAATGAAAACAATCATACTTGGCCAAAAATTGATTTTCAGGGCATGAAAAGTACATGAAGGCAATAAAAACTGAAAAGTTCCCCTGCTGCCAAACAAACTGTCAGAGACACAGTTATTGTGTATGTAGTGAAAAATCGTCCAATTCAAGTAAGTTTTTCATTTAGCATCATTCTAATTGATAGAAATTAAGTTATAGTGAAAATTCTGATACTTGGCCAAAACGTGATTTTTAGCACATGAAACGCACGTTAAAGCAATAAAAACTGAAATGTTCCCCTGCTGCGAAAGAAACATTCAGAGGCACATAGTTACTGTGTATATAGTGTAAAATCGTCCAATTCAAGTAAGTTTTGCATTTAGCATCATTCTAAGTGATAGAAATTAAGTTATAGTGAAAATTATGATACTTGGCCAAAACGTGATTTTCAGCGCATGAAACGCACGTTAAGGCAATAAAAACTGAAATGTTCCCCTGCTGCGAAAAAAACTGTCAGAGACACATAGTTACTGTGTATACAGTGTATAATTGTCTAATTCAAGTAAGTTTTTCATTTGACATCATTCTAGGTGATTCTGGAGCTATCTCCCACCATAAACAGTGTCCAAAACAGGCGATACAAAATAGTGGTTGCATTATAACAGGGTCCAGTCGGTTCTGGTGGGTGTTTGTATACGAAACTTGTGTCCAATTATGATGGGGATGTATACTTGACTATTTTGTATAGAAATAATCATCTAGCGATGTTCAGAAGTTCTGTTATGCCCGAATGAATTACTTTCATTTGGTCTCTTTATTTACAAGTGGTGGTTTAGAAACAGGCCCAGTCGGTTTTGGTTGGTGCTTTTACCCAGAATTTGTGTTTATTGTGTGAGTGGATGTATTTTCACTATTTTGTATAACAATAATGATCCAGGATGGTTCTGGAGCTATTTCCCACCACAAACAGTGTCCAAAACAGGCATTTTGCGGTTAAATTAGTGGTTGTATTAGAACCAGGACCAGTCGGTTCAGGTTCGTGTTTTTACCCAGAAATTGTGTCCAATGATGATGGGGATGTATTTTTGATTATTCTTTATAAAAATAATATTCTAGGGATGTTCAGAAGTTCTGTTATGCCCGAATCAATGACCTAAATTTGGGCACTTTATTTACAAGTGGTTGTTTAGAACCAGGCCCAGTCGGTTCTGGTTGGTGCTTTACCCACAATTAGTGTCGATTGTGTGGGTGGATGTATTTTCACTATTCTCTGTAAGAATAAAGATCCAGGGATGTTCTGAGACTATTTCCCACCATTAATAGTGTCAAAAACATGCATTTTGCGACAAAAATAGTGGTTGTATTAGAACCAGGCCCAGTCGGTTCTGTTTTGTGTATACACCCGTAACGTGTGTCCAATAGGAATGGGGTTGTATTTTTTACTATTCTGTATAAAAAAATATCATCTAGGGATGTTCAGAAGTTCTTCTATGCCCGAATAAATGACCTCCATTTGGGCACTTTATTTTGCATGGTGGTTGTAGTAGAACCAAGCCGAGTCGGTTCTGGTTGGTGCTTTTACCCAGAGTTAGTGTTGATTGTGTAGGTGGATGTATTTTCACTATTCTGTCTAAAAATAAAGATCCAGGATGGTTCTAGGGGTATTTGCCGCCATAAATAGTCTCCAAAACATGCATTTTGCGAAAAAAATAGTAGTTGCATTATAACTGGGTCGTCTCGGTTCTGGTTGCTGTTTAAATCCGAAACTTGTGTCCAAAGATGAAGGGGATGTATATTTTACTATTCTGTTTAAACATAATCATGCAGGGATGTTTTGGGGCTTTTTTTATAAAAGAATCAAAAACCTCCATTATGGATCGTTATTTTGCATGGTGGTTGAATTAGAACCGGGCCCAGTCGGTTCTGGTTGGTGCTTTTACCAAGAATTAGTGTCAATTGTGTTGAAGGATGCATTTTCACTATTCTGTGTGAAATTAAAGATGCAGGGATGTTCAGGGAATATTTCCCACCATCAATAGTGTCCAAAACAGGCACTTTGCGATTAAAATAGTGGTCCTATTAGAACCAGGCCCAGTCGGTTCTGGTTGGTGTATGTAGCCGGAACTTGTGTCAAATGATAATGGGGATGTATTTTTGACTATTCTCTATAAAAATATTCATCTAGGGATTTTCAGAAGTTCTTTTATGCCCGAATCAATGACCTCCCTTTGGGCACTTTATTTTGCATAGTGGTTGTATTAGAACCAGGCTCAGTCGGTTCTGGTTTGTGTATACACCCGTAACTTGTGTCCGATCGGAATGGGGTTGTATTTTTCACTATTCTGTATAAAAATCATCATCTAGGGATGTTCAGAAGTTATTTTATGCCCGAATAAATGACCTCCATTTGGGCACTTTATTTTGCATGGTGGTTGTATTAGAACCAAGCCCAGTCGGTTCTGGTTGGGTCTTATACCCAGAGTTAGTATTGATTGCGTAGGTGGATGTATTTTCACAATTCTGTCTAAAATTAAAGATCCAGGATGGTTCTAGGGCTATTTCCCAGCATAAATTTTCTCCAAAACATGCATTTTGCGATAAAAAATAGTAGTTGCATTATAACTGGGTCCAGTCGGGTCTGGTTGCTGTTTATATCTGAAACTTGTGTCCAAAGATGATTGGGATGTATATTTTACTATTCTGTTTAACAATAATCATGCAGGGATGTTTTGGGGCTTTTTTTATACAAGAATAAAAAACCTCCAATGGATCTTAATTTTGCATGGTTGTTGAATTAGAACCGGGACCAGTCGGTTCTGGTTGCCGCTTTTACCCAGATTTAGTGTCAATTGTGTGGATGGATGCATTTTCACTATTAAGTGTAAAATTAAAGATGTAAGGATGTTTTGGGAATATTTCCCACCGTCAATAGTGTCCAAAACATTTTGCGATAAAAATAGTGGTTGTATTAGAACAAGGCCCAATCGGTTCTGGTTGGTGTATATACCCAGAATTTGTGTTGGTTGAGTAGGTGGATGTAGTTTCACTATTTTCTATAAAAATAATGTTTCCCACCATAAACATTGTCCAAAACAGGCATTTTGCGATTAAAATAGTGGTCGTATTAGAACCGGGCCCAGTCGGTTCTGGTTGCCGCTTTTACCCAGATTTAGTGTCAATTGTGTGGATGGATGCATTTTCACTATTATGTGTAAAATTAAAGATGCAGGGATGTTTTGGGAATATTTCCCACCGTCAATAGTGTCCAAAACATTTTGCGATAAAAATAGTGGTTGTATTAGAACAAGGCCCAATCGGTTCTGGTTGGTGTATTTACCCAGAATTTGTGTTGATTGAGTAGGTAGATGTAGTTTCACTATTTTCTATAAAAATAATGTTTCCCACCATAAACATTGTCCAAAACAGGCATTTTGCGATTAAAATAGTGGTCGTATTAGAACCGGGCCCAGTCGGTTCTGGTTGGTGCTTCTACCCATAATTAGTGTTGAATGTGTAGATGGATGTATTTTCACTATTCTGTGTAAAAATAATGATCCAGGATGGTTCTGGAGCTATTTTCCCACCATAAACAGTGTCCAAAACAGGCATTCTGGGATTAAAATAGTGGTTGTATTAGAACCAGGCCCAGTCTGTCCTGGTTAGTGAATTTACCCGAAAAATTGTATCCATTGACGATGGGGATGTATTTTTGATTATTATGTATAAAAATAATCATCTAGGGATCTTCAAAAGTTCTGTTATTCCCGAATCAATGACCTCCATTTGGGCACATTATTGACGGAGCTCACGACCATGATCCAGTGTGTGGCTCGGATGTGTCCCTCAAACACAAATACTGGTCAGTCTCATCCAAAATCGTAATGGCTCAGTTCCCTTGAGTGGGAGCGGCAAGGAACGCCCTGCATTTGAAGACCATTGAAGGCAGGTTCCGGGCCTGTGTCGGCGCATCAGTCAGGCTGGGTAGCCGCCATGGCCCAGGTGATTTTCCAGGGCTGCCCTGCTCTTGACGGAGTGGCCACCCAGCGGGGCTGTGTGTGTGCCATGGTGGGAGACTCCTGCTGCCCCTTCATCCCTGCCGGCATGTCCTGCTCGGTCCATGATGCCCTGCAGGCTATTAGGAACATGCAGAGAGCTGTGACCGGAGATTCGGTTTCACAACGAGGATGGCTTGACTGGTTCTTCTCTGGCTCATGGAAACAGCCATTTCAATATTTCGATATTTTCACAGACACAAAAGGAGGGAATTGTGGGATGGACTGGCTAACTGGCTTAATAATTGTTTATTCTTGTCTTACCATGTGGTCATACTGGTTTTACCTTTGTTTGATAAGATCGTAGACTGCAAGGTAGACTAGCCAAACTGGTTTTACAATTGAATTAAAAGATCGTGGAATGTAAGAAAGACTAACTAGTTGGCCTTGCAATTGTTTGTTCGCCTCGCGAAATATAAGAAAGGTTGGCAAACAGGGTTTGCAATTGTTTCCTTGAATTGTGGGATGAAAAAAAGGTTCAACTTCAGGAGTAACTGTCACTCTCCAGGTCATCCAGGGTCAAGTGCACACTTGGAAACTTTCATATTCGACCAAAATGTGCTTATCAGCGCAAAAAAAGCACATTTGGTGGTACGCGGAAAGAATGGCAGCAGACAAAAAGGCTATTTAGAAAGATATTACCACTACGCAGAAGATTGTCGGCTACTCTGCCCTCACTGGAAGACATTGCCAGCCCTCGTTACCTCAGCAGAGCCAGGGACATGATCAGGGACCCATGCCACCCTGGTCACAATCGGTTCCAGCTGCTGCTCTCTGGCAGACAGACGCTGTAAGTTTCCCACATCCGTAGGGACTCTAAACTTGGGGTAACACAACACAATCCCTTCTGTGTAATAACTTCGGGTGAGGTAATATGAATAGTCATCAGGTACAAGGTGATCTGACACCTACATGCTGAATGAAGGTAAGTGAAAGACAGTGAGAGGTAAGTGATCCACTCAGGGGGTGGTGATGCAATGTATCCATAAAGGCAGAATTGTAAATTAAGAGTCTGGAGTCATAACTTGTAAAACTGTAAAACTGTCAGAGACACAAATGTCTCTCTATATATAGTGTAATATCATCAAATTTTATAATTTAATAAGTTTTTAATTTGGCATCATTCTAATGGCTAGATATTAAGTTATAATGAAAACTATGATACTTGGCCTAAACATGATTTTCAGCGCATGAAAAGCACATTCAGGCAATAAAAACTGAAATGTTCCCCTGCTGCCAAACAAACTGTCAGAGACACATAGTTACTGTGTATATAGTGTATTATCGTCCAATTCAAGTAAGTTTTTCATTTAGCATCATTTTAAGTGATAGAAATTAAGTTATAGTGAAAATTGTGATACTTGGCCAAAACGTGATTTTCAGCACATGAAACGCACGTTAAGGCAATAAAAACTGAAATATTCCCCGGCTGCGAAACAAACTGTCAGAGACACATAGTTACTGTGTTAATAGTGTAAAATCTTCCAATTCAAGTAAGTTTTGCATTTAGCATCATTCTAAGTGATAGAAATTAAGTTATAGTGAAAATTGTGATACTTGCCCAAAACGTTATTTTCAGCACATGAAACGCACGTTAAGGCAATAAAAACTGAAATGTTCCCCTGCTTCGAAACAAACTGTCAGAGACACATAGTTACTGTGTATATAGTGTATTATCGTCCAATTCAAGTGAGTTTTTCATTAGGCATCATTCTATGTGATAGAAATTAAGTTATAGTGAAAACTATGATACTTGGCCAAAATGTGATATTCAGCGCATGAAACGCACGTTAAGGCAATAAAACTGAAATGTTCCCCTGCTTAGAAAAAAACTGTCAGAGACACATAGTTACTGTGTATATAGTGTAAAATCGTCAAATTCAAGTAAGTTTCGCATTTAGCATCATTCTAAGTGATAGAAATTAAGTTATAGTGAAAATTGTGATACTTGGACAAAACGTGATTTTCAGCACATGAAACGCACGTTAAGGCAATAAAAACCTGAAATGTTCCCCTGCTGCGACACAAACTGTCAGAGGCACATAGTTACTGTGTATATAGTGTATTATCGTCCAATTCAAGTAAGTTTTTCATTTAGCATCATTCTAAGTGATAGAAATTAAGTTCTGGTGAAAATTAAGATACTAGCCCAAAACGTGATTTTCAGTGATTCTTGTCGCACCATGTGGTCATACTGGTTTAACTTTGTTTTTTAAGATCGTAGAATGCAAGGTAGACTAGCCAAACTGGTTTTACAATTGAATTAAAAGATCGTGGAATGTAAGAAAGACTAACTAGTTGGCCTTGCAATTGTTTGTTCGCCTCGAGAAATATAAGAAAGGCTGGCTAACAGGGTTTGCAATTTTTTCCTTGTATTGTGCGATGAAAAGAGGTTCAACTTCAGGAGTAACTGTCACTCTCCAGGTCATCTAGGGTCAAGTGCACACTTGAAAACTTTCATATTCGACCAAAACGTGCTTATCAGCACATAAAAAGCACATTTGGTGGTACGCGGGAAGAACGGCAGCAGACAAAAAGGCTATTTAGAAAGGTATCACCACTACGCAGAAGAACGTCGGCTACACTGCCCTCACTGGAAGACATTGCCAGCCCTCGTTACCTCAGCAGAGCCAGGGACATGATCAGGGACCCATGCCACCCTGGTCACAATCGGTTCCAGCTGCTGCTCTCTGGCAGACAGACGCTGTAAGTTTCCCACATCCGTTGGGACTCTAAACTTGGGGTAACACAACACAATCCCTTCTGTGTAATAACTTCGGGTGAGGTAATATGAATAGACATTAGGTACAAGGTGATCTGACACCTACATGCTGAATGAAGGTAAGTGAAAGACAGTGAGAGGTAAGAGATCCACTCAAGGGGTGGTGATGCAATGTATCCATAAAGGCAGAATTGTAAATTAAGAGTCTGGAGTCATAACTTGTAAAACTGTGTAAAAATGTCAGAGACACAAATGACATAGTGTAATATCATCAAATTTTATAATTTAATAAGTTTTTCATTTGGCATCATTCTAATGGCTAGATATTAAGTTATAATGAAAACTATGATACTTGGCCAAAACGTGATTTTCAGCGCATGAAACGCACGTTAAGCCAATAAAAACTGAAATGTTCCCCTGCTGCGAAACAAACTGTCAGAGACACATAGTTACTGTGTATATAGTGTATAATTGTCCAATTCAAGTAAGTTTTTCATTTAGCATCATTCTAAGTGATATAAATTAAGTTATAGTGAAAATTATGATACTTGGCCAAAACGTGATTTTCAGCGCATGAAACGCACGTTAAGGCAATAAAAACTGAAATATTCCCCTGCTGCGAAACAAACTGTCAGAGACATATAGTTACTGTGTATATAGTGTATTATCGTCCAATTCAAGTAAGTTTTTCATTTAGCATCATTCTAAGTGATAGAAATTAAGTTATAGTGAAAATTATGATACTTGGCCAAAACGTGATTTTCAGCGCATGAAACGCACGTTAAGGTAATAAAAACTGAAATGTTCCCCTGCTGCGAAACAAACTGCCAGAGGCACATAGTTACTGTGTCTATAGTGTAAAATCATCCAATTCAAGTAAGTATTGCATTTAGCATCATTCTAAGTGCTAGAAATTAAGTTATAGTGAAAACTATGATACTTGGCCAAAACGTGATTTTCAGCGCATGAAACGCACGTTAAGGCAATAAAAACTGAAATGTTCCCCTGCTGCGAAACAAACTGTCAGAGGCACATAGTTACTGTGTCTATAGTGTAAAATCATCCAATTCAAGTAAGTATTGCATTTAGCATCATTCTAAGTGCTAGAAATTAAGTTATAGTGAAAACTATGATACTTGGCCAAAACGTGATTTTCAGCGCATGAAACGCACGTTAAGGCAATAAAAACTGAAATGTTCCCCTGCTGCGAAACAAACACTCAGAGGCACATAGTTACTGTGTATATAGTGTATAATTGTCCAATTCAAGTAAGTTTTTCATTTTGCATCATTCTAAGTGCTAGAAATTAAGTTATAGTGAAAACTATGATACTTGGCCAAAACGTGATTTTCAGCGCATGAAATGCACATGTGACAGGGTGAAGTGATTGATGTTATACATGAGTGCAGGTGTTAAGTTAAAAAGGGACTCATGCCGCTAGTGTGACAGGGTTAAGTAGTTGATGTTAGACATGAGTGCAGCAGGTGTTAAGTTGAAAGGGGACTCATGCCGCTAGCATGCGTTAAACAAGGGGCGATGACGTAATGACTAACCAATGGTCATAGACCTTGGTAGGGTATAATAACGGGCTATTCAGACAGTTATCTAAGTTGGTTTTTGGAAATACAACAAAGAGCTTGTCTGATTATTTCACCCGTCTTTTAAAGGTATGTTGCTTTGTTTTGTATAACGACTGAGTGTGAGATGTGCAAGAGGCAATAGTAGCATGTCAGAAAGAACGTAATGCTTAAGTGATGCTTGTTTACTTCTTTATGTGTGCGCGTAAATGTGCGAGGCTCGGGTATTGTTTACAGCAAGCTACCTTCGGCCGCTGATTATTTACTTTTTCATGTGTGCGAGTAAATGTGCGAGTCTCGGGTATTGTTTAAAGCGAGCTACCTTCGACCGTGGGTTGTTGACTTTTTTTTTATGTGTGTGCGCGAATGTGCGCGTCTCGGGTGCATTGTCTACAGCAGGCTACTTTCGGCCGCCGTTATAACAGTAGCATAATAGTATGCAGTAAATGACGGCCGGAAAAAAAGGTAGCAAGTTACAATACTCATAAGTTATAATCGTTTATGCAGCAAGTACATTGCTTTGGATTATAACGGGTTGTTAATATGTTACTATGTATATATTTGAGTGTTATTGTATATTATGTTTTGTGTGAATTGCTTTGATATAACTGAAGTTGGTTTTTGGAAATACAACAAAGAGCATGTCTGGTAAACAGGAGATCCTGGGATTTGCTGCTTTGATGTCCAGTATTCACAACCTGAGTACTGAATGCTGAGCCCGCAAAACCTAAACCACAACCAGGATCAAGACAGTGAGAAGAGGTGTTGCTGTTAAAAGGAACGTGAAGTTGGCAGAGTACTCGTCATCTGAGGCCAGTAGAGATCATCAGAGAGACGGTAAAAACGTGCCAGTTCAGTGTTCACTTTTGCATCACAAACCAAACTCCTACCGTGTTGAGAAAATGGAAATGGAACGGGAGCAAGTACGCATAGAGGTAGAAGAAATGTTGTACAAGCTAACAGTTAATGACCTGTTAGAAATATGTGATTTCCTTAACATAGGGAAAGCGAAACGCATATCAGAATACACATTGTTGGGTCACATCGATAACCACCTGGAAAGGAACGAACTCAAAGACGAGGACCAAGGTATGTCTGAGTTGTTAAAATTAAAAGAGGGGATAAGGATGTTGTATGAAGACAGAAGACTGGGGTGGCAGAGACTTTTTGGGGCAAAGCAGGCAATAAATAGTGAACACTTGGCCTCTCTTGAGCGCGAAAAAATTCTCAAGAGGGACCTTGAAGCCATGAAACAAGAACAAGCTAAGCAAAGAAGAGATTTGTTGGAGCAGCTCTCTGCGAGAAATGAAGCTATAGAAAATCAGCGGTACGAAATTATAGAATTGAAGGACCAGCTTGACAAAACAGTTGGCTGTTTAGCAAAGGCAGCAGCAGATGCGGAAGCAAAAGAATTGAAGCTTTCATCTTATGAAGAGGAAATAGCCCGACAGAAAAAACTCTTGGCGCTAGAAAACTTGCATACTGATGAAATCGTTCAATCTAAAGATCACATCATCAAAAGACTGGAAGAGGACATATTGCAACAGAGAGAAGCCTTTCAGAAAAAGATTGACCATCTTGAACTTCAGTTTGAACAAGCTGAGCAGCAGAAAACTGATGAGATTAGCGTACTGCAAGAAGAAAAAATGGCTCTGGAGAAACAGGTGGACATGTTTGTTGTGGAGAAGGAGAAACTTTTTCAGACCAAGCAAGCAACAGAAAGAGAGATTATGGCATCTCTCCAGAGGGAGGAAGTACTGAAAGAGGAGCTTGAATTATTGAAGCTGCAAAAAGTTACATTCTTGAGAGAAAGGGAACAAGAACAGGCGAATGAGAGGTTGTTAAAGATGAAATCAACAAGAGCTTTGACGCAATATGGTAGAGATACTGACAAGTCTCCCCTTGAATGTCAAAAATCTAGTGAATTAATTCCTACTCAACAGACAAAGACGAGTAGATTCCCAAAGGTCAAACCAAAACCAGAACCGACGGAGATACAGAAATCGAATTGGAAGGAGCCTTCGAATAGACTTGTCCATGTTTACAACTGTACCCGTTGTGATGTGACAGGTTATTCACCATTTTATCTACTGTTCGGGAGTTCTGTGCTACAACCAGGAGAGCGCATCCTGATGGAAAAGCTGACACCAAGAGGAGGACCTGGGAAACTCCGTGACTTCTGGGAAGATACAGTTCACACAGTGGTAAAGCAAATGGGATCTGGCCTACTAATTTATGAAGTTAGGCCAGGAAGAGGTAAAGATCGTTCCAGAATTCTGTACAGAAATCTACTAATGTCTTGTGAACATTTGCCCGTTGAGATAACACCAGAAGAAGGGAAAATCGGCACGAGGACGCCGAGAAAGAAAAAGCAGCCGGCATCTCATCAGGAGTCAGAAAAGGAAGGCGATGACGAGGATGACTTCCACTGTGAGCTGCGCCAGCTAAATGAGAGAGGTGCCCAGGAGATGGAGCCGGAGCGCGGGCAGTTCTCAGAGACTTCCCCGCCAACCGCCGTGACGGAACCTGAGGCGCTGACTGATGAACGGCCGAGAAGGGAGAGACACCCACCACGACGTACGACCTATGACCATCTTGGAATCCCCTCCTGTTATAGTACACAGTCACCGCAGGAGCGGCTAACTGTTTACCCTGCACCAGGAGTGGGCCCTTGGTTAGTACACCTGCATCCATATTACCTGCAGCCACCTTTTTTTGTTTGGACTCCAACAAGCTTGAACATACAAGGACGACTGTCATGGACTGTCATGGACTGTTATGGACTGTTATGGACTGTTATGGACTGTTATGGACTGTTATGGACTGTGATTACTGTGCCATCCAGTAAAACGTGGACCGTACGAGTTGTGGATTATATTTGAACTGTGGCCGGGCCGCCTGGACTGTAATGAGCATCGGCTCACCAAAGTGGAAATGTTTGGGAGCATATTAATGTCGGGACGACATTTGTTTTTGTGGGGGAGAGTGTGACAGGGTGAAGTGATTGATGTTATACATGAGTGCAGGTGTTAAGTTAAAAAGGGACTCATGCCGCTAGTGTGACAGGGTTAAGTAGTTGATGTTAGACATGAGTGCAGCAGGTGTTAAGTTGAAAGGGGACTCATGCCGCTAGCATGCGTTAAACAAGGGGCGATGACGTAATGACTAACCAATGGTCATAGACCTTGGTAGGGTATAATAACGGGCTATTCAGACAGTTATCTAAGTTGGTTTTTGGAAATACAACAAAGAGCCTGTCTGATTATTTCACCCGTCTTTTAAAGGTATGTTGCTTTGTTTTGTATAACGACTGAGTGTGAGATGTGCAAGAGGCAATAGTAGCATGTCAGAAAGAACGTAATGCTTAAGTGATGCTTGTTTACTTCTTTATGTGTGCGCGTAAATGTGCGAGGCTCGGGTATTGTTTACAGCAAGCTACCTTCGGCCGCTGATTATTTACTTTTTCATGTGTGCGAGTAAATGTGCGAGTCTCGGGTATTGTTTAAAGCGAGCTACCTTCGACCGTGGGTTGTTGACTTTTTTTTTATGTGTGTGCGCGAATGTGCGCGTCTCGGGTGCATTGTCTACAGCAGGCTACTTTCGGCCGCCGTTATAACAGTAGCATAATAGTATGCAGTAAATGACGGCCGGAAAAAAAGGTAGCAAGTTACAATACTCATAAGTTATAATCGTTTATGCAGCAAGTACATTGCTTTGGATTATAACGGGTTGTTAATATGTTACTATGTATATATTTGAGTGTTATTGTATATTATGTTTTGTGTGAATTGCTTTGATATAACTGAAGTTGGTTTTTGGAAATACAACAAAGAGCCTGTCTGATTATTTCACCCGTCTTTTAAAGGCAAAAAAAATACCACCTTCTACCCGTGAAAGAAAATCGCGGGTACAACATATATAGTGTAAAATCGTCCAATTCAAGTAAGTTTTGCATTTAGCATCATTCTAAGTGATAGAAATTAAGTTATAGTGAAAATTATGATACTTGGCCAAAACGTGATTTTCAGCGCATGAAACGCACGTTAAGGCAATAAAAACTGAAATGTTCCCCTGCTGCGAAACAAACTGCCAGAGGCACATAGTTACTGTGTCTATAGTGTAAAATCATCCAATTCAAGTAAGTATTGCATTTAGCATCATTCTAAGTGCTAGAAATTAAGTTATAGTGAAAACTATGATACTTGGCCAAAACGTGATTTTCAGCGCATGAAACGCACGTTAAGGCAATAAAAACTGAAATGTTCCCCTGCTGCGAAACAAACTGTCAGAGGCACATAGTTACTGTGTATATAGTGTATAATCGTCCAAATAAAGTAGATTTTTCATTTGATATCATTCTAAGTGATGGAAGTTAGGGTTAGGGTTAGGATTAGGGTTAGGTTAAGTTATAGTGAAAACTATGATACTTGGCCAAAACGTGATTTTCAGTGCATGAAACGCACATTAGGGCAAAAAAACTGAAATGTTTGTTAGGTCTGAAAATACAACTCAGGAGCAGGCTAAGAAAGAGTGAGATAAATTTAAATAGAAAATAAGTATTACCAGACTGCAAAGTGGACAGTGAGAGTTCCTACAGTGGGGTCCTGTTCACTGCGATGTTACTGCAACTCTAGTCGAATGACCAGTGAGTGTGTCTTAAATACAGGCAAAACTGACAGTTGTCCCTAAGACTTTGGACAGATACGTTTCAGTCATTTGCAGGGAAACAAGTAATTGATTAGTGTCGGGCCTGGAATCTGTAGTCAATGGTTTCCAGACGTAGGGTGTTCTTCGCTGTTCCTACCCTGGGGAACACCGCCATCATGATTTTGGAGGAGACTGACCATTGTTTGTATTAGAGGGGGACATCATCATGGGGGAATAAATCAAAGCTCCGTCGTTTACGCCTGGTGGGTAGATGTGGGTTGGCGTCGACAGTTGGAATCGAGTCTGCTGTTAGAACGTACGTGTGGTCGGATGCAGATGTAGGGACACAGAGCCCAGTTGTATTGGTGGGGATGATCATATACACTTGCCATTCGCAGAGCCACCATATTTGGTCCAGTACTATCCATGATTGGGAAGGAATGTGTCTGATCTCGGCGCACCTGGTGACGTGAATTTGGTCCAAAGGGGTCTTCGGATCCGGTCCGCTGAAGTTGAAACAGGATGGATAACAGTCTGTTCGGTTGTTGCACTGGACATACGTTGCGGTATTGACTGTAGCTGCTAATGGTACTGCGACCATGGTATGTAGGCGGTCGAGCTTTGCTGGAAGGATTCTCTCAGATTACCCAGGATACAGTTGTAGGTGAGGTTGGCGAGTTCTTCGTTCTGTCGGTTGGACCATAGCTTTGGTTGGGTTACGGCAGTAGGCAAGAGGGAACAGACATAACAACTCATTGGTTGTGGCGCGGGCTGTGAGTGCGGTGTATCTGTACCAACTGTTCCTCATCATCGGGTTGTAGTCGTTTTCTTCCTGTGTTTGGACATGGGCGAGAATAAGGTGTATCTACTCAGGCTTAGGTGTTCCTGCCGGACGGATTTTGAGTAGGCGTGTGGCGGATGGTTGTACGAAGGGGTTCACACCAATCACTTTGGGGACAATGGCTGGACTAGTAGTGCGGATGGTGATAGTAAAGAGGGGGCTTTTTCCTGGTCGGTCCGGTCGGAGGCATAGGTTGATGCAGCCTTTTTGTTGGATATTGGTCGTAAGGTCTAGCATATGTTTACCATCTTTGATGGTGGTGGCTAACTTGGTGAAGTTAGCGGTCATGGTGGTAGCTTCTTTGGAAAGGGGCCATGTGATGGTTTTGTAGCCTGTATGGAGGAGGACCTGGTCCAAGGTGTCTGGCCAGACCATTCAGACTCTGGGAGCTTGTAGGTACCAATAAAAATAACTGGAGTCAGTCCTGTGTAATCCCAAGTGAGTAAGCTGTAGGCTGAGCAAAGGTACTTGAACGACGATTGGTGTCTTGGTTAATGGGATGCAGATCTGGGGGCCCCTGATCGTTTCCTGAACCAGCTAGTGGGGCATTCTCCTCCAGTGGGAGTGTACCAAGGTTCTGGTACGTTCCCCCCATGTGGTTGAACACAGAGCGGTGATGATGATGGCCAAAATCACACGGTGAGGTCCGTCCCAACGTGGAGAAGACCAGCACTTTCTTTTTATCACCTTGACGAGTACCAGGTCTCCTGGGGACAGGACCTCCTCTGTGGGAGACAGAGAAGATGTCGGCAGATTATTTTGCATTCATCACAGTTCTTTCTTGGAACATTTTGCATAACCACTTAGTGAGGGAATCTGTTTCTCTTTTCTCTTCTACCACCAGATCTTTTTCCCACATTGTTAAGTGGAAGGGTCTGTCGTTCACTGCCTCAAATGGTGTGCATCCCTGTGCTGTTGGAATGATTTTCATGTACGTTTCTACCAGGCTCAGGCATTCTTGCCATGGTTTTCCTGTGTCTTCCATGGTTTTTCTGAGTCTGAGTTTTACTGTTCTAATGGTTTGTTCGACAAGTCCAGCACTTTGGTTCAGTTTGATGAAATCCATGTTCAGAAGCTCGAAGGGATATGTTCCTGTTTGCCTTGTTCCATGCTTGGGTCGTTCATTGCCTTGAGAGTTGTGTCTACAGCAGTTCAGACAGTTTCTGCCAAAAAAATTGAAGTTTGGAGACCTCTGGGAACATGCATTGTTTGTTGTACTGTACTGATCATCCCTTCTGTTGAGACATGGCTCCTCCCATGGCTCAATTTGGCAATTACTTCAAACAATGATTGTGGGACGCATGGCTTGTTTTCTACTTCATAGAGTCCGTTCTTGTGTTGAGTGGCTCCTTTTGTTTCCCATTGCAGTTTCTCTTTTTCTGGGGCATGATTTTGCATTTCTCTTAGGAATTCAGCAGGGATTAGGCTGTGTCTTTCCACTGTCACGTCTTGTTCTAGGAATAGTCTACATGCCTCTGTCAGTGCCACTATTTCTGCGGCTTGTGCAGACCAGTCGCCGGGGAGTCATCCTGTCTTGAGGTTGTCTTTTTGAGTCACCACGGCATATACGTTGTGTTTTTCTCCATCCAGGGTTTTTGATGATGATCCATCCCCATAGGCAATGTGTCCGGGGGGCAATGGGTTGTCCATTAGGTCAGTTGCATATACGTGGTTAATTATGATTCGTTGAGTGGTTAACTGTGAGAATTGGTTTAACCACTTGTCGTCCGGTCTCCCATGAACTTCAGGGTGACATGTAATGGCCATGTTTGTTGTTCCTGTCCTGGGGCTGCTGGGCAGATATCTTCAGACTGTTCTCTTAGACTTTCAGCTACCTTGGCAGAATCATTCCCGACAATGTCGAGAGAGTAGAAGCTGTTAGATGTGGTGGTGTGGAAGATATTTTTGGTCTGTAAGTCCCTGGGTCGGAGGCCATTTTGGGTGGCCACTAGGCTTAGCCCAAGCTGGACCATGATATCTCGTCCCGGTAACTCTCCGATTTTCATTTTGCAGTCTGACAATAAACCCATCCCTTTTGTTGCTTTCTGACCCATATTAATCACTTACTTAATAGTTTAAACAACAATTATTTTCTAAATTACCCGAAATTGATCTCCACTTTGTGATTAACCCAATATCTCTGAACACACAAAGACCAAAAGTCCCTGACTTTGTCTTAGTTAAGTCCCTGACTCTATTAACAGACCAAGACTATAATGCCTTTGCTAATTCTTGTTCTACTTTCATTGGTCCCGGACCAATTGGTTTATTACCAGACTGCAAAGTGGACAGTGAGAGTTCCTACAGTAGGGTCCTGTTCAACGCGATGTTCCTGAAACTCTCGAATGACCAGTGTGTGTGTCTTAAATACAGGAAAAACTGACAGTTGTCACTAGGACTTTGGACAGATACATTTCAGTCATTTGCAGGGCAAAAAGTAATTGATCAGTGTCAGACAGTTGAATATTTGTGCTGACATGTCACCCCAATCACAAGACTAGGATTGTTTATTCAGTCAGACAGTTGGGTGTTTATGCTGCTATGTCAGCCGTAAGGATGACTACAATGCTGTTATACTCACAAAAACTTATACAATATGAACAAGCATTTGCAAAGATACTTTGTCTAATCTTACATATTCCCCTGCTGCCAAAAAAACTGTCAGAGACACATAGTTACTGTGTATATAGTGTAAAATCGTCCAATTCAAGTAAGTTATCCATTTGGCATTATTCTCATTGCTAAAAATTAAGTTACAATGAAAACAATCATACTTGGCCAAAACGTGATTTTCAGGGTATGAAAAGTACATTAAGGCAATAAAAACTGAAAAGTTCCCCTGCTGCCAAACAAACTGTCAGAGACACAGTTACTGTGTATATAGTGTAAAATCGTTTAATTCAAGTAAGTTTTTTATTTGGCATCGTTCAAAGTGATAGAAATTAAGTTACAATGAAAACTATCATACTTGGCCAAAACGTGATTATCAGGCCATGAAAAGCACATTAAGGCAATAAAAACTGAAACGTTCCCCTGCTGCCAACGCACTGTCAGAGACACAGTTCCTGTGTATATAGTGTAAAATCGTCCTATCCATGTAAGTCTTTCATTGGCATCATTCTAGGTGATTCTGGAGCTATTTCCCACAATAAAAAGTGTCCAAAACAGGCATTTTGCGATTAAAATAGTAGTTGTATTAGAACCAGGCCCAGGCGATTCTGGTTGGTGTTTTTACCCTGAAATTGTGTCCAATGATGATAAGGATGTATTTTTGATTATTCTGTATAAAAATAATCATCTAGGGATGTTCAGAAGTTTTGTTACGCCCGAATCAATGACCTCAATTTGGGCACTTTATTTACAAGTGGTGGTTTTTAAGAACCAGGCCCAGTCGGTTCTGGTTGGTGCTTTTACCCAGATATAGTATCCATTGTGTGGGTAGATGTATTTTCACTATTCTGTCTAAAAATAAAGATCCAGGACAGTTCCGGGGCTATTTCCCTCCATAAATACTGTCCAAAACATGCATTTTGCGATACAAAATAGTGGCTGCATTATAACAGGGTCCAGTCGGTTCTGGTGGGTGTTTGTATACGAAACTTGTGTCCAATTATGATGGGGATGTATACTTGACTATTCTGTATAGAAGTAATCATCTAGCGATGTTCAGAAGTTCTGTTATGCCCGAATGAATTACTTTCATTTGGTCACTTTATTTACAAGTGGTGGTTTAGAAACAGGCCCAGTCGGTTTTGGTTGGTGCTTTTACCCAGAATTTGTGTTTATTGTGTGAGTGGATGTATTTTCACTATTTTGTATAACAATAATGATCCAGGATGATTCTGGAGCTATTTCCCACCACAAACAGTGTCCAAAACAGGCATTTTGCGGTTAAAGTAGTGGTTGTATTAGAACCACGCCCAGTCGGTTCTGGTTCGTGTTTTTACCCAGAAATTGTGTCCAATGATTATGGGGATGTATTTTTTATTATTCTTTATAAAAATAATATTCTAGGGATGTTCAGAAGTTCTGTTAAGCCCTAATCAATGACCTCAATTTGGGCACTTTATTTACAAGTGGTTGTTTAGAACCAGGCCCAGTCGGTTCTGGTTGGTGCTTTACCCACAATTAGTGTCGATTGTGTGGGTTTGATGTATTTTCACTATTCTCTGTAAGAATAAAGATCCAGGGATGTTCTGAGACTATTTCCCACCAGAAATAGTGTCAAAAACATGCATTTTGCGACAAAAATAGTGGTTGTATTAGAACCAGGCCCAGTCGGTTCTGGTTTGTGTATACCCCCTTAACGTGTGTCCAATAGGAATGGGGTTGTATTTTTGACTATTCTGTATAAAAATGATCATCTAGGGATGTTCAGAAGTTCTTCTATGCCCGAATAAATGACCTCCATTTGGGCACTTTATTTTGCATGGTGGTTGTAGTAGAACCAAGCCCAGTCGGTTCTGGTTGGTGCTTTTACCCAGAGTTAGTGTTGATTGTGTAGGTGGATGTATTTTCACTATTCTGTCTAAAAATAAAGATCCAGGATGGTTCTAGGGGTATTTACCACCATAAATAGTCTCCAAAACATGCATTTTGCGATAAAAAATAGTAGTTGAAAAAATGAAAAAATGAAAATCAGACATAGGCATTGTCGTCATCATTGACTTGACAAAAAGCTTAGTAGTCATCATACCCTCAGCAGCGTATGACGAAATTGTATAGTG
This sequence comes from Stigmatopora nigra, assembly GCF_051989575.1. NCBI lineage: Eukaryota > Metazoa > Chordata > Actinopteri > Syngnathiformes > Syngnathidae > Stigmatopora > Stigmatopora nigra. Next base: position 621,180 of record NW_027551610.1, read on the forward strand.
CTTCACCACAAGTTCGTCTTTCCAGGCCAGACACATTTATGACATTTATTTATGACATATTCATACTTGTTAGCTCTCCGCCTTGAGCGCCATTTTGCGGCGACTGCAAGATGCCTCACCGATGCCAACAAGAATAAGGTGGATCACTTACCTCTCAGTCTTTATACTTACCCTCCCTCAGTCAGCCTTTGGAAGGCAGATCTGCGCCAAACGACCTTCCTGTTACTTCATTTCGACTTGACTTAATTTCATAGTAGGGATATGTGTAGTCGTCACGTCACGTGTTGCTGCAGGTTCAGAGACCTGATGGCTGTTGGGAAAAAGCTGTCCTTGAGCCTGTTTGTCCGTGCTTTGTAGGACCTGTAGCGTCTGCCAGATGGAAGCAACTGGAACAGGCCGTGTCCAGGGTGGTATGGGTCTCCAACAATGGACCCGGCTCTTCTAAGGTATCGGGGGTTGGCAATGTCTTCTAGTGATGGCAGAGAGCAGCCGACGATCTTCTGGGCAGTGTTTATCACCCTCTGTATGGCTTTTTTGTCTGCTGCCGTGCTTCCGGTATACCACACTGTAATGCCGTAAGTCAGGATGCTCTCCACAGTGGCTCTGTAGAAGGTTGCCAGAAGCTTGGTGTCCAATTTGTCCCTTCTCAGTACCCTGAGAAAGTGGAGTCGTTTCTGGGCCTTCTTTACTAACACTGTGGTGTTTGTGGACCAGGAGAGCCTATCCGTGACGTGGACTCCCAGAAATTTGAAGGATTGGACCCTGTCTACACATACTCCGTTAATGAGGAGTGGGGCCAGGTCGGTGCTGCGCTTGCGAAAGTCCAGGATTATTTCTTTAGTCTTTGCGGTATTTAGTGTAAGATTGTTCGCCGAGCACCAAGAAGACAGTTTGTCGACCTCGTCTCTGTAAGCTGACTCATCCCCGCCTGAGATGAGTCCGATCACAGTGGTGTCATCGGCGAATTTGATGATAGAGTTTGACTGGTGGGCTGGTGTGCAGTCGTATGTGTACAAGGAGTACAGGACAGGACTCAGTACACAGCCTTGTGGTGAGCCAGTGTTCAGTGTAATGGCAGAAGAGAGGTGTGGACCCATTCTGACAGTTTGTGGTCGACCAGTCAAGAAGTTCTTTACCCAGCAGCAGATTGAAGAGGATAGTCCAAGGTGGTAGAGTTTGTCCTTCAGGATGTCCGACTTGATGGTGTTAAAGGCTGAGCTATAGTCTATGAAAAGCATCGTCACATAGTTCCCCCGGTGCTCCAGGTGGCTCAGTGCTGTGTGAAGAGCCACAGCGATAGCATCCTCAGTGGACCTGTTTTCTCTATAAGCAAACTGGTGAGGGTCAACTGAGGGGGGGGATTGTCCTTCTGATGTGTCGGGCCACCAACTTTTCAAAGCACTTCATGATCACAGGCGTGAGAGCAACAGGCCTGTAATCGTTCAAGCTGCAGATGGTTGGCCTTTTTGGGGACAGGAATGATGGTGGCAGATTTTAGGCAGGCAGGAACGATGGATAGTTGCATTATAACTGGGTAGTCTCGGTTCTGGTTGCTGTTTATATCCGAAACTTGTGTCCAAAGAGGATGGGGATGTATATTTTACTATTCTGTTTAAAAATAATCATGTAGGGATGTTTTGGGGCTTTTTTTTACACAAGAATCAAAAACCTCCAATGGATCTTTATTTTGCACGGTGGTTGAATTAGAACCGGGCCCAGTCGGTTCTGGTTGCCGCTTTTACCCAGATTTAGTGTCAATTGTGTGGATGGATGCATTTTCACTATTATGTGTAAAATTAAAGATGCAGGGATGTTTTGGGAATATTTCCCACCGTCAATAGTGTCCAAAACATTTTGCGATAAAAATAGTGGTTGTATTAGAACAAGGCCCAATCGGTTCTGGTTGGTGTATTTACCCAGAATTTGTGTTGATTGAGTAGGTAGATGTAGTTTCACTATTTTCTATAAAAATAATGTTTCCCACCATAAACATTGTCCAAAACAGGCATTTTGCGATTAAAATAGTGGTCGTATTAGAACCCGGCCCAGTCGGTTCTGGTTGGTGCTTCTACCCATAATTAGTGTTGAATGTGTAGATGGATGTATTTTCACTATTCTGTGTAAAAATAATGATCCAGGATGGTTCTGGAGCTATTTTCCCACCATAAACAGTGTCCAAAACAGGCATTCTGGGATTAAAATAGTGGTTGTATTAGAACCAGGCCCAGTCTGTTCTGGTTAGTGAATTTACCCGAAAAATTGTATCCATTGACGATGGGGATGTATTTTTGATTATTATGTATAAAAATAATCATCTAGGGATCTTCAGAAGTTCTGTTATTCCCGAATCAATGACCTCCATTTGGGCACATTATTGACGGAGCTCACGACCATGATCCAGTGTGTGGCTCGGATGTGTCCCTCAAACACAAATACTGGTCAGTCTCATCCAAAATCGTAATGGCTCAGTTCCCTTGAGTGGGAGCGGCAAGGAACGCCCTGCATTTGAAGACCATTGAAGGCAGGTTCCGGGCCTGTGTCGGCGCATCAGTCAGGCTGGGTAGCCGCCATGGCCCAGGTGATTTTCCAGGGCTGCCCTGCTCTTGACGGAGTGGCCACCCAGCGGGGCTGTGTGTGTGCCATGGTGGGAGACTCCTGCTGCCCCTTCATCCCTGCCGGCATGTCCTGCTCGGTCCATGATGCCCTGCAGGCTATTAGGAACATGCAGAGAGCTGTGACCGGAGATTCGGTTTCACAACGAGGATGGCTTGACTGGTTCTTCTCTGGCTCATGGAAACAGCCATTTCAATATTTCGATATTTTCACAGACACAAAAGGAGGGAATTGTGGGATGGACTGGCTAACTGGCTTAATAATTGTTTATTCTTGTCTTACCATGTGGTCATACTGGTTTTACCTTTGTTTGATAAGATCGTAGACTGCAAGGTAGACTAGCCAAACTGGTTTTACAATTGAATTAAAAGATCGTGGAATGTAAGAAAGACTAACTAGTTGGCCTTGCAATTGTTTGTTCGCCTCGCGAAATATAAGAAAGGTTGGCTAACAGGGTTTGCAATTGTTTCCTTGAATTGTGGGATGAAAAAAAGGTTCAACTTCAGGAGTAACTGTCACTCTCCAGGTCATCCAGGGTCAAGTGCACACTTGGAAACTTTCATATTCGACCAAAATGTGCTTATCAGCGCAAAAAAAGCACATTTGGTGGTACGCGGAAAGAACGGCAGCAGACAAAAAGGCTATTTAGAAAGATATTACCACTACGCAGAAGATTGTCGGCTACTCTGCCCTCACTGGAAGACATTGCCAGCCCTCGTTACCTCAGCAGAGCCAGGGACATGATCAGGGACCCATGCCACCCTATTCACAATCGGTTCCAGCTGCTGCTCTCTGGCAGACAGACGCTGTAAGTTTCCCACATCCGTAGGGACTCTAAACTTGGGGTAACACAACACAATCCCTTCTGTGTAATAACTTCGGGTGAGGTAATATGAATAGTCATCAGGTACAAGGTGATCTGACACCTACATGCTGAATGAAGGTAAGTGAAAGACAGTGAGAGGTAAGTGAACCACTCAGGGGGTGGTGATGCAATGTATCCATAAAGGCAGAATTGTAAATTAAGAGTCTGGAGTCATAACTTGTAAAACTGTAAAACTGTCAGAGACACAAATGTCTCTCTATATATAGTGTAATATCATCAAATTTTATAATTTAATAAGTTTTTAATTTGGCATCATTCTAATGGCTAGATATTAAGTTATAATGAAAACTATGATACTTGGCCTAAACATGATTTTCAGCGCATGAAAAGCACATTCAGGCAATAAAAACTGAAATGTTCCCCTGCTGCCAAACAAACTGTCAGAGACACATAGTTACTGTGTATATAGTGTATTGTCGTCCAATTCAAGTAAGTTTTTCATTTAGCATCATTTTAAGTGATAGAAATTAAGTTATAGTGAAAATTGTGATACTTGGCCAAAATGTGATATTCAGCGCATGAAACGCACGTTAAGGCAATAAAACTGAAATGTTCCCCTGCTTAGAAACAAACTGTCAGAGACACATAGTTACTGTGTATATAGTGTAAAATCGTCCAATTCAAGTAAGTTTTGCATTTAGCATCATTCTAAGTGATAGAAATTAAGTTATAGTGAAAATTATGATACTAGCCCAAAACGTGATTTTCAGCGCATGAAACGCACGTTAAGGCAATAAAAACTGAAAGGTTCCCCTGCTGCGAAACAAACTGTCAGAGACACATAGTTACTGTGTATATAGTGTATTATCGTCCAATTCAACTAAGTTTTTCATTTAGCATCATTCTAAGTGATAGAAATTAAGTTATAGTGAAAATTGTGATACTTGGACAAAACGTGATTTTCAGCACATGAAACGCACGTTAAGGCAATAAAAACTGAAATGTTCCCCTGCTGCGACACAAACTGTCAGAGGCACATAGTTACTGTGTATATAGTGTATTATCGTCCAATTCAAGTAAGTTTTTCATTTAGCATCATTCTAAGTGATAGAAATTAAGTTCTGGTGAAAATTATGATACTAGCCCAAAACGTGATTTTCAGCGCATGAAACGCACGTTAAGGCAATAAAAACTGAAATGTTCCCCTGCTGCGAAACAAACTGTCACAGACACATAGTTACTGTGTATATAGTGTAAAATCGTCCAATTCAAGTAAGTTTTTCATTTAGCATCATTCTAAGTGATAGAATTTAAGTTATGGTGAAAATTGTGATACTTGGCCAAAACGTGATTTTCAGCACATGAAACGCACGTTAAGGCAATAAAAACTGAAATATTCGCCTGCTGCGAAACAAACTGTCAGAGGCACATAGTTACTGTGTTTATAGTGTAAAATCGTCCAATCCAAGTAATTTTTGCATTTAGCATCATTCTAAGTGATAGAAATTAAGTTATAGTGAAAATTGTGATACTTGGCCAAAACGTGATTTTCAGCACATGAAACGCACGTTAAGGCATTAAAAACTGAAATGTTCCCCTGCTGCGACACAAACTGTCAGAGGCACATAGTTACTGTGTATATAGTGTAAAATCGTCCAATCCAAGTAACTTTTGCATTTAGCATCATTCAAAGTGATAGAAATTAAGTTATAGTGAAAACTATGATACTTGGCCAAAACGTGATTTTCAGCGCATGAAACGCACGTTAAGGCAATAAAAACTGAAATGTTCCCCTGCTGCGAAACAAACTGTCGGAGACACATAGTTACTGTGTATATAGTGTAAAATCGTCCAATTCACGCAAGTTTTTCATTTGGAATCATTCTAAGTGACAGAAATTAAGTTATAGTGAAAATTATGACACTTGGCCAAAACGTGATTTTCAGCGCATGAAACGCACGTTAAGGCAATAAAAACTGAAATGTTCCCCTGCTGCGAAACAAACTGTCAGAGGCACATAGTTACTGTGTATATAGTGTAAAATCGTCCAATTCAAGTAAGTTTTGCATTTAGCATCATTCTAAGTGATAGAAATTAAGTTATAGTGAAAATTATGATACTTGGCCAAAACGTGATTTTCAGCGCATGAAACGCACGTTAAGGCAATAAAAACTGAAATGTTCCCCTGCTGCGAAACAAACTGCCAGAGGCACAAAGTCACTGTGTATATAGTGTAAAATCGTCCAATTCAAGTAAGTTTTGCAATTAGCATCATTCTAAGTGATAGAAATTAAGTTATAGTGAAAATTATGACACTTGGCCAAAACGTGATTTTCAGCGCATGAAACGCACGTTAAGGCAATAAAAACTGAAATGTTCCCCTGCTGCGAAACAAACTGCCAGAGGCACATAGTTACTGTGTATATAGTGTAAAATCATCCAATTCAAGTAAGTTTTGCATTTGGCATCATTCTAAGTGCTAGAAATTAAGTTATAGTGAAAACTATGATACTTGGCCAAAACGTCATTTTCAGCGCATGAAACGCACGTTAAGGCAATAAAAACTGAAATGTTCCCCTGCTGCGAAACAAACTGTCAGAGGCACATAGTTACTGTGTATATAGTGTAAAATCGCCTAATTCAAGTAAGTTTTGCATTTAGCATCATTCTAAGTGATAGAAATTAGGTTATAGTGAAAACTATGATACTTGGCCAAAACGAGATTTTCAGCGCATGGAACGCACGTTAAGGCAATAAAAACTGAAATGTTCCCCTGCTGCGAAACAAACTGTCAGAGACACATAGTTACTGTGTATATGGTGTATTATCGTCCAATTCAAGTAAGTTTTTCATTTAGCATCATTCTAAGTGATAGAAATTAAGTTATAGTGAAAATTGTGATACTTGGCCAAAACGTGATTTTCAGCGCATGAAACGCACGTTAAGGCAATAAAAACTGAAATGTTCCCCTGCTGCGAAACAAACTGTCGGAGACACATAGTTACTGTGTATATAGTGTAAAATCGTCCAATTCAAGCAAGTTTTTCATTTGGAATCATTCTAAGTGATAGAAATTAAGTTATAGTGAAAACTATGATACTTGGCCAAAACGTGATTTTCAGCGCATGAAATGCACATTAAGGCAATAAAAACTGAAATGTTCCCCCGCTGCGAAACAAACTGTCAGAGACATATAGTTACTGTGTATATAGTGTATTATCGTCCAATTCAAGTAAGTTTTTCATTTAGCATCATTCTAAGTGATAGAAATTAAGTTATAGTGAAAACTATCATACTCGGCCAAAACATGATTTTCAGCGCATGAAACGCACGTTAAGGCAATAAAAACTGAAATGTTCCCCCGCTGCGAAACAAACTGTCAGAGACATATAGTTACTGTGTATATAGTGTATTATCGTCCAATTCAAGTAAGTTTTTCATTTAGCATCATTCTAAGTGATAGAAATTAAGTTATAGTGAAAACTATCATACTTGGCCAAAACGTGATTTTCAGCGCATGAAATGCACATTAAGGCAATAAAAACTGAAATGTTCCCCCGCTGCGAAACAAACTGTCAGAGACATATAGTTACTGTGTATATAGTGTATTATCGTCCAATTCAAGTAAGTTTTTCATTTAGCATCATTCTAAGTGATAGAAATTAAGTTATAGTGAAAACTATCATACTCGGCCAAAACATGATTTTCAGCGCATGAAACGCACGTTAAGGCAATAAAAACTGAAATGTTCCCCTGCTGCGAAACAAACTGTCAGAGGCACATAGTTACTGTGTATATATTGTGAATTCGTCCAGTTCAAGTAAATTTTGCATTTAGCATCATTCTTAGTGATAGAAATTAAGTTATAGTGAAAACTATGATACTTGGCCAAAACGTGATTTTCAGCGCAAGAAACGCACGTTAAGGCAATAAAAACTGAAATGTTCCCCTGCTGCGAAACAAACTGTCAGAGGCACATAGTTACTGTGTATATAGTGTATAATTGTCCAATTCAAGTAAGTTTTTCATTTAGCATCATTCTAAGTGATAGAAATTAAGTTATAGTGAAAACTATCATACTCGGCCAAAACATGATTTTCAGCGCATGAAACGCACGTTAAGGCAATAAAAACTGAAATGTTCCCCTGCTGCGAAACAAACTGTCAGAGGCACATAGTTACTGTGTATATAGTGTAAAATCGTCCAATTCAAGTAAATTTTGCATTTAGCATCATTCTAAGTGATAGAAATTAAGTTATAGTGAAAATTATGATACTTGGCCAAAACGTGATTTTCAGCGCATGAAACGCACGTTAAGGCAATAAAAACTGAAATGTTCCCCTGCTGCGAAACAAACTGTCAGAGACATATAGTTACTGTGTATATAGTGTATTATCGTCCAATTCAAGTAAGTTTTTCATTTAGCATCATTCTAAGTGATAGAAATTAAGTTATAGTGAAAACTATCATACTCGGCCAAAACATGATTTTCAGCGCATGAAACGCACGTTAAGGCAATAAAAACTGAAATGTTCCCCTGCTGCGAAACAAACTGTCAGAGGCACATAGTTACTGTGTATATATTGTAAATTCGTCCAGTTCAAGTAAATTTTGCATTTAGCATCATTCTTAGTGATAGAAATTAAGTTATAGTGAAAACTATGATACTTGGCCAAAACGTGATTTTCAGCGCAAGAAACGCACGTTAAGGCAATAAAAACTGAAATGTTCCCCTGCTGCGAAACAAACTGTCAGAGGCACATAGTTACTGTGTATATAGTGTATAATTGTCCAATTCAAGTAAGTTTTTCATTTTGCATCATTCTAAGTGCTAGAAATTAGGTTATAGTGAAAACTATGATACTTGGCCAAAACGTGATTTTCAGCGCATGAAATGCACGTTAAGGCAAAAAAAATTGAAATGTTGCCCTGCTGCGAAACAAACTGCCAGAGGCACATAGTTACTGTGTCTATAGTGTAAAATCATCCAATTCAAGTAAGTATTGCATTTAGCATCATTCTAAGTGCTAGAAATTAAGTTATAGTGAAAACTATGATACTTGGCCAAAACGTGATTTTCAGCGCATGAAACGCACGTTAAGGCAATAAAAACTGAAATGTTCCCCTGCTGCGAAACAAACTGTCAGAGGCACATAGTTACTGTGTATATAGTGTATAATTGTCCAATTCAAGTAAGTTTTACATTTTGCATTATTCTAAGTGCTAGAAATTAGGTTATAGTGAAAACTATGATACTTGGCCAAAACGTGATTTTCAGCGCATGAAATGCACATTAAGGCAATAAAAACTGAAATGTTCCCCTGCTGCGAAACAAACTGTCAGTGACACATAGTTACTGTGTATATAGTGTATAATCGTCCAAATTAAGTGGGTTTTTCATTTGATATCATTCTAAGTGATGTAAGTTAGGGTTAGGGTTAGGGTTAGGGTTAGAGTTAGGGTTAGGGTTAGGGTTAGGGTTAGGGTTAGGGTTAGGTTAAGTTAAGTTATAGTGAAAACTATGATACTTGGCCAAAACGTGATTTTCAGCGCATGAAACGCACATTAGGGCAAAAAAACTGAAATGTTTGTTAGGTCTGAAAATACAACTTCAGGAGCAGGCTAAGAAAGAGTGAGATAAATTTAAATAGAAAATATGTATTACCAGACTGCAAAGTGGACAGTGAGAGTTCCTACAGTGGGGTCCTGTTCACTGCGATGTTACTTCAACTCTAGTCGAATGACCAGTGAGTGTGTCTTAAATACAGGCAAAACTGACAGTTGTCCCTAAGACTTTGGACAGATACGTTTCAGTCATTTGCAGGGAAACAAGTAATTGATTAGTGTCGGGCCTGGAATCTGTAGTCAATGGTTTCCAGACGTAGGGTGTTCTTCGCTGTTCCTACCCTGGGGAACACCGCCATCATGATTGACTGTAGCTGCTAATGGTACTGCGACCATGGTATGTAGGCGGTCGAGCTTTGCTGGAAGGATTCTCTCAAATTACCCAGAATACAGTTGTAGGTGAGGGTGGCGAGTTCTTCGTTCTGTCGGTTGGCCCATAGCTGTGGTTGGGCTACGGCAGTAGGCAAGAGGGAACAGACATAACAACTCATTGGTTGTGGCGCGGGCTGTGAGTGCGGTGTATCTGTACCAACTGTTCCTCATCATCAGGTTGTAGTCGTTTTCTTGCTGTGTTTGGACATGGGCGAGAATAAGGTGTATCTACTCAGGCTTAGGTGTTCCTGCCGGACGGATTTTGAGTAGGCGTGTGGCGGATGGTTGTACGAAGGGGTTCACACCAATCACTTTTGGGACCATGGCTGGACTAGTAGTGCGGATGGTGATAGTAAAGAGGGGCCTTTTCCTGGTCGGTCCGGTCGGAGGCATAGGTTGATGCAGCCTTTTTGTTGGATATTGGTCGTAAGGTCTAGCATATGTTTACCATCTTTGATGGTGGTGGCTAACTTGGTGAAGTTAGCGGTCATGGTGGTAGCTTCTTTGGAAAGGGGCCATGTGATGGTTTTGTAGCCTGTATGGAGGAGGACCTGGTCCAAGGTGTCTGGCCAGACCATTCAGACTCTGGGAGCTTGTAGGTACCAATAAAAATAACTGGAGTCAGTCCTGTGTAATCCCAAGTGAGTAAGCTGTAGGCTGAGCAAAGGTACTTGAACGACGATTGGTGTCTTGGTTAATGGGATGCAGATCTGGGGTCCCTGATCGTTTCCTGAACCAGCTAGTGGGGCATTCTCCTCCAGTGGGAATGTACCAAGGTTCTGGTACGTTCCCTCCATGTGGTTGAACACAGAGCGGTGATGATGATGGCCAAAATCACACGGTGAGGTCCGTCCCAACGTGGAGAAGACCAGCACTTTCTTTTTATCACCTTGACGAGTACCAGGTCTCCTGGGGACAGGACCTCCTCTGTGGGAGACAGAGAAGATGTCGGCAGATTATTTTGCATTCATCACAGTTCTTTCTTGGAACATTTTGCATAACCACTTAGTGAGGGAATCTGTTTCTCTTTTCTCTTCTACCACCAGATCTTTTTCCCACATTGTTAAGTGGAAGGGTCTGTCGTTCACTGCCTCAAATGGTGTGCATCCCTGTGCTGTTGGAATGATTCTCATGTACGTTTCTACCAGGCTCAGGCATTCTTGCCATGGTTTTCCTGTATCTTCCATGGTTTTTCTGAGTCTGAGTTTTACTGTTCTAATGGTTTGTTCGACGAGTCCAGCACTTTGGTTCAGTTTGATGAAATCCATGTTCAGAAGCTCGAAGGGATATGTTCCTGTTTGCCTTGTTCCATGCTTGGGTTGTTCATTGCCTTGAGAGTTGTGTCTACAGCAGTTTAGACAGTTTCTGCAAAATAATTGAGGTAAGTTTGGAGACCTCTGGGAACATGCATTGTTTGTTGTACTGTACTGATCATCCCTCCTGTTGAGACATGGCTCCTCCCATGGCTCAATTTGGCAATTACTTCAAACAATGATCGTGTCACGCATGGCTTGTTTTCTACTGCATAGAGTCCGTTCTTGTGTTGAGTGGCTCCTTCTGTTTCCCATTGCAGTTTCTCTTTTTCTTGGGAATGATTTTGCATTTCTCTTAGGAATTCAGCAGGGATTGGGCTGTGTCTTTCCACCGTCACGTCTTGTTCTAGGAATAGTCTACATGCCTCTGTCAGTGCCACTATTTCTGCGGCTTGTGCAGACCAGTCGCCGGGGAGTCGTCCTGTCTTGAGGTTGTCTTTTTGAGTCACCACGGCATATACGTTGTGTTTTTCTCCATCCAGGGTTTTTGATGATGATCCATCCCCATAGGCAATGTGTCCGGGGGGCAATGGGTTGTCCATTAGGTCAGTTGCATATACGTGGTTAATTATGATTCGTTGAGTGGGCAAGTGTGAGAATTGGTTTAACCACTTGTCGTCCGGTCTCCCATGAACTTCAGGGTGACATGTAATGGCCATGTTTGTTGTTCCTGTCCTGGGGCTGCTGGGCAGATATCTTCAGACTGTTCTCTTAGACTTTCAGCTACCTTGGCAGAATCATTCCCGACAATGTCGAGAGAGTAGAAGCTGTTAGATGTGGTGGTGTGGAAGATATTTTTGGTCTGTAATTCCCTGGGTCGGAGGCCATTTTGGGTGGCCACTAGGCTTAGCCCAAGCTGGACCATGATATCTCGTCCCGGTAACTCTCCGATTTTCATTTTGCAGTCTGACAATAAACCCATCCCTTTTGTTGCTTTCTGACCCATATTAATCACTTACTTAATAGTTTAAACAACAATTATTTTCTAAATTACCCGAAATTGATCTCCACTTTGTGATTAACCCAATATCTCTGAACACACAAAGACCAAAAGTCCCTGACTTTGTCTTAGTTAAGTCCCTGACTCTATTAACAGACCAAGACTATAATGCCTTTGCTAATTCTTGTTCTACTTTCATTGGTCCCGGACCAATTGGTTTATTACCAGACTGCAAAGTGGACAGTGAGAGTTCCTACAGTAGGGTCCTGTTCAACGCGATGTTCCTGAAACTCTTGTCGAATGACCAGTGTGTGTGTCTTAAATACAGGAAAAACTGACAGTTGTCACTAGGACTTTGGACAGATACATTTCAGTCATTTGCAGGGCAAAAAGTAATTGATCAGTGTCAGACAGTTGAATATTTGTGCTGACATGTCACCCCAATCACAAGACTAAGATTGTTTATTCAGTCAGACAGTTGGGTGTTTATGCTGCTATGTCAGCCGTAAGGATGACTACAATGCTGTTATACTCACAAAAACTTATACAATATGAACAAGCATTTGCAAAGATACTTTGTCTAATCTTACATATTCCCCTGCTGCAAAAAAAACTGTCAGAGACACATAGTTACTGTGTATATAGTGTAAAATCGTCCAATTCAAGTAAGTTATCCATTTGGCATCATTCTCATTGATAAAAATTAAGTTACAATGAAAACAATCATACTTGGCCAAAACGTGATTTTCAGGGTATGAAAAGTACATTAAGGCAATAAAAACTGAAAAGTTCCCCTGCTGCCAAACAAACTGTCAGAGACACAGTTACTGTGTATATAGTGTAAAATCGTCCAATTCAAGTAAGTTTTTTATTTGGCATCGTTCAAAGTGATAGAAATTAAGTTACAATGAAAACTATCATACTTGGCCAAAACGTGATTATCAGGCCATGAAAAGCACATTAAGGCAATAAAAACTGAAAAGTTCCCCTGCTGCCAACGCACTGTCTGAGACACATAGTTCCTGTGTATATAGTGTAAAATCGTCCTATCCATATAAGTCTTTCATTGGCATCATTCTAGGTGATTCTGGAGCTATTTCCCACCATAAAAAGTGTCCAAAACAGGCATTTTGCGATTAAAATAGTTGTTGTATTAGAACCAGGCCCAGGCGATTCTGGTTGGTGTTTTTACCCTGAAATTGTGTCCAATGATGATAAGGATGTATTTTTGATTATTCTGTATAAAAATAATCATCTAGGGATGTTCAGAAGTTTTGTTACGCCCGAATCAATGACCTCAATTTGGGCACTTTATTTACAAGTGGTGGTTTTTAAGAACCAGGCCCAGTCGGTTCTGGTTGGTGCTTTTACCCAGATATAGTATCCATTGTGTGGGTAGATGTATTTTCACTATTCTGTCTAAAAATAAAGATCCAGGACAGTTCCGGGGCTATTTCCCTCCATAAATAGTGTCCAAAACATGCATTTTGCGATACAAAATAGTGGCTGCATTATAACAGGGTCCAGTCGGTTCTGGTGGGTGTTTGTATACGAAACTTGTGTCCAATTATGATGGGGATGTATACTTGACTATTCTGTATAGAAGTAATCATCTAGCGATGTTCAGAAGTTCTGTTATGCCCGAATGAATTACTTTCATTTGGTCACTTTATTTACAAGTGGTGGTTTAGAAACAGGCCCAGTCGGTTTTGGTTGGTGCTTTTACCCAGAATTTGTGTTTATTGTGTGAGTGGATGTATTTTCACTATTTTGTATAACAATAATGATCCAGGATGATTCTGGAGCTATTTCCCACCACAAACAGTGTCCAAAACAGGCATTTTGCGGTTAAAGTAGTGGTTGTATTAGAACCACGCCCAGTCGGTTCTGGTTCGTGTTTTTACCCAGAAATTGTGTCCAATGATTATGGGGATGTATTTTTTATTAATCTTTATAAAAATAATATTCTAGGGATGTTCAGAAGTTCTGTTATGCCCTAATCAATGACCTCAATTTGGGCACTTTATTTACAAGTGGTTGTTTAGAACCAGGCCCAGTCGGTTCTGGTTGGTGCTTTACCCACAATTAGTGTCGATTGTGTGGGTTTGATGTATTTTTTTAAATAGTCTCCAAAACATGCATTTTGTGATAAAAAATAGTAGTTGAAAAAATGAAAAAATGAAAATCAGACATAGGCATTGTCGTCATCATTGACTTGACAAAAAGCCTAGTAGTCATCATACCCTCAGCAGCGTATGACGAAATTGTATAGTGCTTCTCCACAAGTTCGTCTTCCCAGGCCAGACACATTTATGACATTTATTTATGACATATTCATACTTGTTAGCTCTCCGCCTTGAGCGCCATTTTGCGGCGACTGCAAGATGCCTCACCGATGCCAACAAGAATAAGGTGGATCACTTACCTCTCAGTCTTTATACTTACCCTCCCTCAGTCAGCCTTTGGAAGGCAGATCTGCGCCAAACGACCTTCCTGTTACTTCATTTCGACTTGACTTAATTTCATAGTAGGGATATGTGTAGTCGTCACGTCACGTGTTGCTGCAGGTTCAGAGACCTGATGGCTGTTGGGAAAAAGCTGTCCTTGAGCCTGTTTGTCCGTGCTTTGTAGGACCTGTAGCGTCTGCCAGATGGAAGCAACTGGAACAGGCCGTGTCCAGGGTGGTATGGGTCTCCAACAATGGACCCGGCTCTTCTAAGGTATCGGGGGTTGGCAATGTCTTCTAGTGATGGCAGAGAGCAGCCGACGATCTTCTGGGCAGTGTTTATCACCCTCTGTATGGCTTTTTTGTCTGCTGCCGTGCTTCCGGTATACCACACTGTAATGCCGTAAGTCAGGATGCTCTCCACAGTGGCTCTGTAGAAGGTTGCCAGAAGCTTGGTGTCCAATTTGTCCCTTCTCAGTACCCTGAGAAAGTGGAGTCGTTTCTGGGCCTTCTTTACTAACACTGTGGTGTTTGTGGACCAGGAGAGCCTATCCGTGACGTGGACTCCCAGAAATTTGAAGGATTGGACCCTGTCTACACATACTCCGTTAATGAGGAGTGGGGCCAGGTCTGTGCTGCGCTTGCGAAAGTCCAGGATTATTTCTTTAGTCTTTGCGGTATTTAGTGTAAGATTGTTCGCCGAGCACCAAGAAGACAGTTTGTCGACCTCGTCTCTGTAAGCTGACTCATCCCCGCCTGAGATGAGTCCGATCACAGTGGTGTCATCGGCGAATTTGATGATAGAGTTTGACTGGTGGGCTGGTGTGCAGTCGTATGTGTACAAGGAGTACAGGACAGGACTCAGTACACAGCCTTGTGGTGAGCCAGTGTTCAGTGTAATGGCGGAAGAGAGGTGTGGACCCATTCTGACAGTTTGTGGTCGACCAGTCAAGAAGTTCTTTACCCAGCAGCAGATTGAAGAGGATAGTCCAAGGAGGTAGAGTTTGTCCTTCAGGATGTCCGGCTTGATGGTGTTAAAGGCTGAGCTATAGTCTATGAAAAGCATCGTCACATAGTTCCCCCGGTGCTCCAGGTGGCTCAGTGCTGTGTGAAGAGCCACAGCGATAGCATCCTCAGTGGACCTGTTTTCTCTATAAGCAAACTGGTGAGGGTCAACTGAGGGGGGGATTGTCCTTCTGATGTGTCAGGCCACCAACTTTTCAAAGCACTTCATGATCACAGGCGTGAGAGCAACAGGCCTGTAATCGTTCAAGCTGCAGATGGTTGGCCTTTTTGGGGACAGGAATGATGGTGGCAGATTTTAGGCAGGCAGGAACGATGGATAGTTGCATTATAACTGGTTAGTCTCGGTTCTGGTTGCTGTTTATATCCGAAACTTGTGTCCAAAGAGGATGGGGATGTATATTTTACTATTCTGTTTAAAAATAATCATGTAGGGATGTTTTGGGGCTTTTTTTTACACAAGAATCCAAAACCTCCAATGGATCTTTATTTTGCACGGTGGTTGAATTAGAACCGGGCCCAGTCGGTTCTGGTTGCCGCTTTTACCCAGATTTAGTGTCAATTGTGTGGATGGATGCATTTTCACTATTATGTGTAAAATTAAAGATGCAGGGATGTTCTGGGAATATTTCACACCGTCAATAGTGTCCAAAACATTTTGCGATAAAAATAGTGGTTGTATTAGAACAAGGCCCAATCGGTTCTGGTTGGTGTATTTACCCAGAATTTGTGTTGATTGAGTGGGTGGATGTAGTTTCACTATTTTCTATAAAAATAATGTTTCCCACCATAAACATTGTCCAAAACAGGCATTTTGCGATTAAAAAAGAGGTCGTATTAGAACCAGGCCCAGTCGGTTCTGGTTGGTGCTTCTACCCATAATTAGTGTTGAATGTGTAGATGGATGTATTTTCACTATTCTGTGTAAAAATAATGATCCAGGATGGTTCTGGAGCTATTTTCCCACCATAAACAGTGTCCAAAACAGGCATTCTGCGATTAAAATAGTGGTTGTATTAGAACCAGGCCCAGTCTGTTCTGGTTGGTGAATTTACCCGAAAAATTGTATCCATTGACGATGGGGATGTATTTTTGATTATTATGTATAAAAATAATCATCTAGGGATCTTCAGAAGTTCTGTTATTCCCGAATCAATGACCTCCATTTGGGCACATTATTGACGGAGCTCACGACCATGATCCAGTGTGTGGCTCGGATGTGTCCCTCAAACACAAATACTGGTCAGTCTCATCCAAAATCCTAATGGCTCAGTTCCCTTGAGTGGGAGCGGCAAGGAACGCCCTGCATTTGAAGACCATTGAAGGCAGGTTCCGGGCCTGTGTCGGCGCACCAGTCAGGCTGGGTAGCCGCTATGGCCCAGGTGATTTTCCAGGGCTGCCCTGCTCTTGACGGAGTGGCCACCCAGCGGGGCTGTGTGTGTCAGACAGTTGAATATTTGTGCTGACATGTCACCCCAATCACAAGACTAAGATTGTTTATTCAGTCAGACAGTTGGGTGTTTATGCTGCTATGTCAGCCGTAAGGATGACTACAATGCTGTTATACTCACAAAAACTTATACAATATGAACAAGCATTTGCAAAGATACTTTGTCTAATCTTACATATTCCCCTGCTGCCAAAAAAACTGTCAGAGACACATAGTTACTGTGTATATAGTGTAAAATCGTCCAATTCAAGTAAGTTATCCATTTGGCATTATTCTCATTGCTAAAAATTAAGTTACAATGAAAACAATCATACTTGGCCAAAACGTGATTTTCAGGGTATGAAAAGTACATTAAGGCAATAAAAACTGAAAAGTTCCCCTGCTGCCAAACAAACTGTCAGAGACACATAGTTCCTGTGTATATAGTGTAAAATCGTCCTATCCATGTAAGTCTTTCATTGGCATCATTCTAGGTGATTCTGGAGCTATTTCCCACCATAAAAAGTGTCCAAAACAGGCATTTTGCGATTAAAATAGTGGTTGTATTAGAACCAGGCCCAGGCGATTCTGGTTGGTGTTTTTACCCTGAAATTGTGTCCAATGATGATAAGGATGTATTTTTGATTATTCTGTATAAAAATAATCATCTAGGGATGTTCAGATGTTTTGTTACGCCCGAATCAATGACCTCAATTTGGGCACTTTATTTACAAGTGGTGGTTTTTAAGAACCAGGCCCAGTCGGTTCTGGTTGGTGCTTTTACCCAGATATAGTATCCATTGTGTGGGTAGATGTATTTTCACTATTCTGTCTAAAAATAAAGATCCAGGACAGTTCCGGGGCTATTTCCCTCCATAAATAGTGTCCAAAACATGCATTTTGCGATACAAAATAGTGGCTGCATTATAACAGGGTCCAGTCGGTTCTGGTGGGTGTTTGTATACGAAACTTGTGTCCAATTATGATGGGGATGTATACTTGACTATTCTGTATAGAAGTAATCATCTAGCGATGTTCAGAAGTTCTGTTATGCCCGAATGAATTACTTTCATTTGGTCACTTTATTTACAAGTGGTGGTTTAGAAACAGGCCCAGTCGGTTTTGGTTGGTGCTTTTACCCAGAATTTGTGTTTATTGTGTGAGTGGATGTATTTTCACTATTTTGTATAACAATAATGATCCAGGATGATTCTGGAGATATTTCCCACCACAAACAGTGTCCAAAACAGGCATTTTGCGGTTAAAGTAGTGGTTGTATTAGAACCACGCCCAGTCGGTTCTGGTTCGTGTTTTTACCCAGAAATTGTGTCCAATGATTATGGGGATGTATTTTTTATTATTCTTTATAAAAATAATATTCTAGGGATGTTCAGAAGTTCTGTTATGCCCTAATCAATGACCTCAATTTGGGCACTTTATTTACAAGTGGTTGTTTAGAACCAGGCCCAGTCGGTTCTGGTTGGTGCTTTACCCACAATTAGTGTCGATTGTGTGGGTTTGATGTATTTTCACTATTCTCTGTAAGAATAAAGATCCAGGGATGTTCTGAGACTATTTCCCACCAGAAATAGTGTCAAAAACATGCATTTTGCGACAAAAATAGTGGTTGTATTAGAACCAGGCCCAGTCGGTTCTGGTTTGTGTATACCCCCTTAACGTGTGTCCAATAGGAATGGGGTTGTATTTTTGACTATTCTGTATAAAAATTATCATCTAGGGATGTTCAGAAGTTCTTCTATGCCCGAATAAATGACCTCCATTTGAGCACTTTATTTTGCATGTTGGTTGTAGTAGAACCAAGCCCAGTCGGTTCTGGTTGGTGCTTTTACCCAGAGTTAGTGTTGATTGTGTAGGTGGATGTATTTTCACTATTCTGTCTAAAAATAAAGATCCAGGATGTTTCTAGGGGTATTTACTACCATAAATAGTCTCCAAAACATGCATTTTGTGATAAAAAATAGTAGTGAAGGCAGGTTCCGGGCCTGTGTCGGCGCATCAGTCAGGCTGGGTAGCCGCTATGGCCCAGGTGATTTTCCAGGGCTGCCCTGCTCTTGACGGAGTGGCCACCCAGCGGGGCTGTGTGTGTTTCATGGTGGGAGACTCGTGCTGCCCCTTCATCCCTGCCGGCATGTCCTGCTCGGTCCATGATGCCCTGCAGGCTATTAGGAACATGCAGAGAGCTGTGACCGGAGATCCGGTTCCACAACGAGGATGGCTTGACTGGTTCTTCTCTGGCTCATGGAAACAGCCCCTTCAATATTTCAATATTTTCACAGACACAAAAGGAGGGAATTGTGGGATGGACTGGCTAACTGGCTTAATAATTGTTTATTCTTGTCGCACCATGTGGTCATACTGGTTTAACTTTGTTTTTTAAGATCGTAGAATGCAAGGTAGACTAGCCAAACTGGTTTTACAATTGAATTAAAAGATCGTGGAATGTAAGAAAGACTAACTAGTTGGCCTTGCAATTGTTTGTTCGCCTCGAGAAATATAAGAAAGGCTGGCTAACAGGGTTTGCAATTTTTTCCTTGTATTGTGCGATGAAAAGAGGTTCAACTTCAGGAGTAACTGTCACTCTCCAGGTCATCTAGGGTCAAGTGCACACTTGAAAACTTTCATATTCGACCAAAACGTGCTTATCAGCACATAAAAAGCACATTTGGTGGTACGCGGGAAGAACTGCAGCAGACAAAAAGGCTATTTAGAAAGGTATCACCACTACGCAGAAGAACGTCGGCTACTCTGCCCTCACTGGAAGACATTGCCAGCCCTCGTTACCTCAGCAGAGCCAGGGACATGATCAGGGACCCATGCCACCCTGGTCACAATCGGTTCCAGCTGCTGCTCTCTGGCAGACAGACGCTGTAAGTTTCCCACATCCGTTGGGACTCTAAACTTGGGGTAACACAACACAATCCCTTCTGTGTAATAACTTCGGGTGAGGTAATATGAATAGACATTAGGTACAAGGTGATCTGACACCTACATGCTGAATGAAGGTAAGTGAAAGACAGTGAGAGGTAAGAGATCCACTCAAGGGGTGGTGATGCAATGTATCCATAAAGGCAGAATTGTAAATTAAGAGTCTGGAGTCATAACTTGTAAAACTGTGTAAAAATGTCAGAGACACAAATGACATAGTGTAATATCATCAAATTTTATAATTTAATAAGTTTTTCATTTGGCATCATTCTAATGGCTAGATATTAAGTTATAATGAAAACTATGATACTTGGCCAAAACGTGATTTTCAGCGCATGAAACGCACGTTAAGCCAATAAAAACTGAAATGTTCCCCTGCTGCGAAACAAACTGTCAGAGACACATAGTTACTGTGTATATAGTGTATAATTGTCAAATTCAAGTAAGTTTTTCATTTGGCATCATTCTAAGTGATATAAATTAAGTTATAGTGAAAATTATGATACTTGGCCAAAACGTGATTTTCAGCGCATGAAACGCACGTTAAGGCAATAAAAACTGAAATATTCCCCTGCTGCGAAACAAACTGTCAGAGACATATAGTTACTGTGTATATAGTGTATTATCGTCCAATTCAAGTAAGTTTTTCATTTAGCATCATTCTAAGTGATAGAAATTAAGTTATAGTGAAAAACTATCATACTCGGCCAAAACATGATTTTCAGCGCATGAAACGCACGTTAGCAATAAAAACTGAAATGTCCCCCTGCTGCGAAACAAACTGTCAGAGACACATAGTTACTGTGTATATAGTGTAAAATAGTCCAATTCAAGTAAGTTTTGCATTTAGCATCATTCTAAGTGATATAAATTAAGTTATAGTGAAAACTATGATACTTGGCCAAAACGTGATTTTCAGCGCATGAAACGCACGTTAAGCCAATAAAAACTGAAATGTTCCCCTGCTGCGAAACAAACTGTCAGAGACACATAGTTACTGTGTATATAGTGTATTATTGTCCAATTCAAGTAAGTTTTTCATTTGGCATCATTCTAAGTGATAGAAATTAAGTTATAGTGAAAATTATGATACTTGGCCAAAACGTGATTTTCAGCGCATGAAACGCACGTTAAGGCAATAAAAACTGAAATGTTCCCCTGCTGCGAAACAAACTGCCAGAGGCACATAGTTACTGTGTCTATAGTGTAAAATCATCCAATTCAAGTAAGTATTGCATTTAGCATCATTCTAAGTGATAGAAATTAAGTTATAGTGAAAACTATGATACTTGGCCAAAACGTGATTTTCAGCGCATGAAACGCACGTTAAGGCAATAAAAACTGAAATGTTCCCCTGCTGCGAAACAAACTGTCAGAGGCACATAGTTACTGTGTCTATAGTGTAAAATCATCCAATTCAAGTAAGTATTGCATTTAGCATCATTCTAAGTGCTAGAAATTAAGTCATAGTGAAAACTATGATACTTGGCCAAAACGTGATTTTCAGCGCATGAAACGCACGTTAAGGCAATAAAAACTGAAATGTTCCCCTGCTGCGGAACAAACACTCAGAGGCACATAGTTACTGTGTATATAGTGTATAATTGTCCAATTCAAGTAAGTTTTTCATTTTGCATCATTCTAAGTGCTAGAAATTAAGTTATAGTGAAAACTATGATACTTGGCCAAAACGTGATTTTCAGCGCATGAAATGCACATTAAGGCAATAAAAACTGAAATGTTCCCCCGCTGCGAAACAAACTGTCAGTGACACATAGTTACTGTGTATATAGTGTATAATCGTCCAAATTAAGTAGGTTTTTCATTTGATATCATTCTAAGTGATGAAAGTTAGGGTTAGGGTTAGGTTTAGGTTAAGTTATAGTGAAAACTATGATACTTGGCCAAAACATGATTTTCAGCGCATGAAACGCACATTAGGGCAAAAAAACTGAAATGTTTGTTAGGTCTGAAAATACAACTCCAGGAGCAGGCTAAGAAAGAGTGAGATAAATTTAAATAGAAAATATGTATGACCAGACTGCAAAGTGGACAGAGAGTTCCTACAGTGGGCTCCTGTTCACTGCGATGTTACTGCAACTCTAGTCGAATGACCAGTGAGTGTGTCTTAAATACAGGCAAAACTGACAGTTGTCCCTAAGACTTTGGACAGATACGTTTCAGTCATTTGCAGGGCAACAAGTAATTGATTAGTGTCGGGCCTGGAATCTGTAGTCAATGGTTTCCAGACCTAGGGTGTTCTTCGCTGTTCCTACCCTGGGGAATACCGCCATCATGATTTTGGAGGAGACTGACCAGTGTTTGTATTAGAGGGGGACATCCGAGCCCCAAACTGAATCATGGGGGAAGAAATCAAAGCTCCGTCGTTGACGCCTGGTGGGTAGATGTGGGTTGGCGTCGACAGTTGGAATCGAGTCTGCTGTTAGAACGTACGTGTGGTCGGATGCAGATGTAGGGACACAGAGCCCAGTTGTATTGGTGGGGATGATCATATACACTTGCCATTCGCAGAGCCACCATATTTGGTCCAGTACTGTCCATGATTGGGAAGGAATGTGTCTGATCTCGGCGCACCTGGTGACGTGAACTTGGTCCAAAGGGGTCTTCGGATCCGGTCCGCTGAAGTTGAAACAGGATGGATAACAGTCTGTTCGGTTGTTGCACTGGACATACGTTGCGGTATTGACTGTAGCTGCTAATGGTACTGCGACCATGGTATGTAGGCGGTCGAGCTTTGCTGGAAGGATTCTCTCAGATTACCCAGGATACAGTTGTAGGTGAGGTTGGCGAGTTCTTCGTTCTGTCGGTTGGACCATAGCTGTGGTTGGGCTACGGCAGTAGGCAAGAGGGAACAGACATAACAACTCATTGGTTGTGGCGCGGGCTGTGAGTGCGGTGTATCTGTACCAACTGTTCCTCATCATCGGGTTGTAGTCGTTTTCTTCCTGTGTTTGGACATGGGCGAGAATAAGGTGTATCTACTCAGGCTTAGGTGTTCCTGCCGGACGGATTTTGAGTAGGCGTGTGGCGGATGGTTGTACGAAGGGGTTCACACCAATCACTTTGGGGACCATGGCTGGACTAGTAGTGTGGATGGTGATAGTAAAGAGGGGGCCTTTTCCTGGTCGGTCCGGTCAGAGGCATAGGTTGATGCAGCCTTTTTGTTGGATATTGGTCGTAAGGTCTAGCATATGTTTACCATCTTTATGGTGGTGGCTAACTTGGTGAAGTTAGCGGTCATGGTGGTAGCTTCTTTGGAAAGGGGCCATGTGATTGTTTTGTAGCCTGTATGGAGGAGGACCTGGTCCAAGGTGTCTGGCCAGACCATTCAGACTCTGGGAGCTTGTAGGTACCAATAAAAATAACTGGAGTCAGTCCTGTGTAATCCCAAGTGAGTAAGCTGTAGGCTGAGCAAAGGTACTTGAACGACGATTGGTGTCTTGGTTAATGGGATGCAGATCTGGGGGCCCCTGATCGTTTCCTGAACCAGCTAGTGGGGCATTCTCCTCCAGTGGGAGTGTACCAAGGTTCTGGTACGTTCCCCCCATGTGGTTGAACACAGAGCGGTGATGATGATGGCCAAAATCACACGGTGAGGTCCGTCCCAACGTGGAGAAGACCAGCACTTTCTTTTTATCACCTTGACGAGTACCAGGTCTCCTGGGGACAGGACCTCCTCTGTGGGAGACAGAGAAGATGTCGGCAGATTATTTTGCATTCATCACAGTTCTTTCTTGGAACATTTTGCATAACCACTTATTGAGGGATTCTGTTTCTCCTTTCTCTTTTACCACCAGATCTTTTTCCCACATTGTTAGTGGAAGATTCTGTCTTTCACTGCCTCAAATGGTGTGCATCCCTGTGCTGTTGGAATGATTCTCATGTACGTTTCTACCAGGCTCAGGCATTCTTGCCATGGTTTTCCTGTATCTTCCATGGTTTTTCTGAGTCTGAGTTTTACTGTTCTAATGGTTTGTTCGACGAGTCCAGCACTTTGGTTCAGTTTGATGAAATCCATGTTCAGAAGCTCGAAGGGATATGTTCCTGTTTGCCTTGTTCCATGCTTGGGTTGTTCATTGCCTTGAGAGTTGTGTCTACAGCAGTTTAGACAGTTTCTGCAAAATAATTGAGGTAAGTTTGGAGACCTCTGGGAACATGCATTGTTTGTTGTACTGTACTGATCATCCCTCCTGTTGAGACATGGCTCCTCCCATGGCTCAATTTGGCAATTACTTCAAACAATGATCGTGTCACGCATGGCTTGTTTTCTACTGCATAGAGTCCATTCTTGTGTTGAGTGGCTCCTTCTGTTTCCCATTGCAGTTTCTCTTTTTCTGGGGAATGATTTTGCATTTCTCTTAGGAATTTAGCAGGGATTGGGCTGTGTCTTTCCACCGTCACGTCTTGTTCTAGGAATAGTCTACATGCCTCTGTCAGTGCCACTATTTCTGCGGCTTGTGCAGACCAGTCGCCGGGGAGTCGTCCTGTCTTGAGGTTGTCTTTTTGAGTCACCACGGCATATACGTTGTGTTTTTCTCCATCCAGGGTTTTTGATGATGATCCATCCCCATAGGCAATGTGTCCGGGGGGCAATGGGTTGTCCATTAGGTCAGTTGCATATACGTGGTTAATTATGATTTGTTGAGTGGGCAACTGTGAGAATTGGTTTAACCACTTGTCGTCCGGTCTCCCATGAACTTCAGGGTGACACGTAATGGCCATGTTTGTTGTTCCTGTCCTGGGGCTGCTGGGCAGATATCTTCAGACTGTTCTCTTAGACTTTCAGCTACCTTGGCAGAATCATTCCCGACAATGTCGAGAGAGTAGAAGCTGTTAGATGTGGTGGTGTGGAAGATATTTTTGGTCTGTAATTCCCTGGGTCGGAGGCCATTTTGGGTGGCCACTAGGCTTAGCCCAAGCTGGACCATGATATCTCGTCCCGGTAACTCTCCGATTTTCATTTTGCAGTCTGACAATAAACCCATCCCTTTTGTTGCTTTCTGACCCATATTAATCACTTACTTAATAGTTTAAACAACAATTATTTTCTAAATTACCCGAAATTGATCTCCACTTTGTGATTAACCCAATATCTCTGAACACACAAAGACCAAAAGTCCCTGACTTTGTCTTAGTTAAGTCCCTGACTCTATTAACAGACCAAGACTATAATGCCTTTGCTAATTCTTGTTCTACTTTCATTGGTCCCGGACCAATTGGTTTATTACCAGACTGCAAAGTGGACAGTGAGAGTTCCTACAGTAGGGTCCTGTTCAACGCGATGTTCCTGAAACTCTAGTCGAATGACCAGTGTGTGTGTCTTAAATACAGGAAAAACTGACAGTTGTCACTAGGACTTTGGACAGATACATTTCAGTCATTTGCAGGGCAAAAAGTAATTGATCAGTGTCAGACAGTTGAATATTTGTGCTGACATGTCACCCCAATCACAAGACTAAGATTGTTTATTCAGTCAGACAGTTGGGTGTTTATGCTGCTATGTCAGCCGTAAGGATGACTACAATGCTGTTATACTCACAAAAACTTATACAATATGAACAAGCATTTGCAAAGATACTTTGTCTAATCTTACATATTCCCCTGCTGCCAAAAAAACTGTCAGAGACACATAGTTACTGTGTATATAGTGTAAAATCGTCCAATTCAAGTAGGTTATCCATTTGGCATTATTCTCATTGCTAAAAATTAAGTTACAATGAAAACAATCATACTTGGCCAAAACGTGATTTTCAGGGTATGAAAAGTACATTAAGGCAATAAAAACTGAAAAGTTCCCCTGCTGCCAAACAAACTGTCAGAGACACATAGTTCCTGTGTATATAGTGTAAAATCGTCCTATCCATGTAAGTCTTTCATTGGCATCATTCTAGGTGATTCTGGAGCTATTTTCCACCATAAAAAGTGTCCAAAACAGGCATTTTGCGATTAAAATAGTGGTTGTATTAGAACCAGGCCCAGGCGATTCTGGTTGGTGTTTTTACCCTGAAATTGTGTCCGATGATGATAAGGATGTATTTTTGATTATTCTGTATAAAAATAATCATCTAGGGATGTTCAGAAGTTTTGTTACGCCCGAATCAATGACCTCAATTTGGGCACTTTATTTACAAGTGGTGGTTTTTAAGAACCAGGCCCAGTCGGTTCTGGTTGGTGCTTTTACCCAGATATAGTATCCATTGTGTGGGTAGATGTATTTTCACTATTCTGTCTAAAAATAAAGATCCAGGACAGTTCCGGGGCTATTTCCCTCCATAAATAGTGTCCAAAACATGCATTTTGCGATACAAAATAGTGGCTGCATTATAACAGGGTCCAGTCGGTTCTGGTGGGTGTTTGTATACGAAACTTGTGTCCAATTATGATGGGGATGTATACTTGACTATTCTGTATAGAAGTAATCATCTAGCGATGTTCAGAAGTTCTGTTATGCCCGAATGAATTACTTTCATTTGGTCACTTTATTTACAAGTGGTGGTTTAGAAACAGGCCCAGTCGGTTTTGGTTGGTGCTTTTACCCAGAATTTGTGTTTATTGTGTGAGTGGATGTATTTTCACTATTTTGTATAACAATAATGATCCAGGATGATTCTGGAGCTATTTCCCACCACAAACAGTGTCCAAAACAGGCATTTTGCGGTTAAAGTAGTGGTTGTATTAGAACCACG
Source organism: Stigmatopora nigra (assembly GCF_051989575.1). Lineage (NCBI taxonomy): Eukaryota > Metazoa > Chordata > Actinopteri > Syngnathiformes > Syngnathidae > Stigmatopora > Stigmatopora nigra. The sequence continues at coordinate 647,420 of NW_027551610.1, forward strand.
CCCAGTCGGTTCTGGTTCGTGTTTTTACCCAGAAATTGTGTCCAATGATTATGGGGATGTATTTTTTATTATTCTTTATAAAAATAATATTCTAGGGATGTTCAGAAGTTCTGTTATGCCCTAATCAATGACCTCAATTTGGGCACTTTATTTACAAGTGGTTGTTTAGAACCAGGCCCAGTCGGTTCTGGTTGGTGCTTTTACCCAGATATAGTATCCATTGTGTGGGTAGATGTATTTTCACTATTCTGTCTAAAAATAAAGATCCAGGACAGTTCCGGGGCTATTTCCCTCCATAAATAGTGTCCAAAACATGCATTTTGCGATACAAAATAGTGGCTGCATTATAACAGGGTCCAGTCGGTTCTGGTGGGTGTTTGTATACGAAACTTGTGTCCAATTATGATGGGGATGTATACTTGACTATTCTGTATAGAAGTAATCATCTAGCGATGTTCAGAAGTTCTGTTATGCCCGAATAAATTACTTTCATTTGGTCACTTTATTTACAAGTGGTGGTTTAGAAACAGGCCCAGTCGGTTTTGGTTGGTGCTTTTACCCAGAATTTGTGTTTATTGTGTGAGTGGATGTATTTTCACTATTTTGTATAACAATAATGATCCAGGATGATTCTGGAGCTATTTCCCACCACAAACAGTGTCCAAAACAGGCATTTTGCGGTTAAAGTAGTGGTTGTATTAGAACCAGGCCTAGTCGGTTCTGGTTCGTGTTTTTACCCAGAAATTGTGTCCAATGATTATGGGGATGTATTTTTTATTATTCTTTATAAAAATAATATTCTAGGGATGTTCAGAAGTTCTGTTATGCCCTAATCAATGACCTCAATTTGGGCACTTTATTTACAAGTGGTTGTTTAGAACCAGGCCCAGTCGGTTCTGGTTGGTGCTTTACCCACAATTAGTGTCGATTGTGTGGGTTTGATGTATTTTTTTAAATAGTCTCCAAAACATGCATTTTGTGATAAAAAATAGTAGTTGAAAAAATGAAAAAATGAAAATCAGACATAGGCATTGTCGTCATCATTGACTTGACAAAAAGCCTAGTAGTCATCATACCCTCAGCAGCGTATGACGAAATTGTATAGTGCTTCTCCACAAGTTCGTCTTCCCAGGCCAGACACATTTATGACATTTATTTATGACATATTCATACTTGTTAGCTCTCCGCCTTGAGCGCCATTTTGCGGCGACTGCAAGATGCCTCACCGATGCCAACAAGAATAAGGTGGATCACTTACCTCTCAGTCTTTATACTTACCCTCCCTCAGTCAGCCTTTGGAAGGCAGATCTGCGCCAAACGACCTTCCTGTTACTTCATTTCGACTTGACTTAATTTCATAGTAGGGATATGTGTAGTCGTCACGTCACGTGTTGCTGCAGGTTCAGAGACCTGATGGCTGTTGGGAAAAAGCTGTCCTTGAGCCTGTTTGTCCGTGCTTTGTAGGACCTGTAGCGTCTGCCAGATGGAAGCAACTGGAACAGGCCGTGTCCAGGGTGGTATGGGTCTCCAACAATGGACCCGGCTCTTCTAAGGTATCGGGGGTTGGCAATGTCTTCTAGTGATGGCAGAGAGCAGCCGACGATCTTCTGGGCAGTGTTTATCACCCTCTGTATGGCTTTTTTGTCTGCTGCCGTGCTTCCGGTATACCACACTGTAATGCCGTAAGTCAGGATGCTCTCCACAGTGGCTCTGTAGAAGGTTGCCAGAAGCTTGGTGTCCAATTTGTCCCTTCTCAGTACCCTGAGAATGTGGAGTCGTTTCTGGGCCTTCTTTACTAACACTGTGGTGTTTGTGGACCAGGAGAGCCTATCCGTGACGTGGACTCCCAGAAATTTGAAGGATTGGACCCTGTCTACACATACTCCGTTAATGAGGAGTGGGGCCAGGTCTGTGCTGCGCTTGCGAAAGTCCAGGATTATTTCTTTAGTCTTTGCGGTATTTAGTGTAAGATTGTTCGCCGAGCACCAAGAAGACAGTTTGTCGACCTCGTCTCTGTAAGCTGACTCATCCCCGCCTGAGATGAGTCCGATCACAGTGGTGTCATCGGCGAATTTGATGATAGAGTTTGACTGGTGGGCTGGTGTGCAGTCGTATGTGTACAAGGAGTACAGGACAGGACTCAGTACACAGCCTTGTGGTGAGCCAGTGTTCAGTGTAATGGCGGAAGAGAGGTGTGGACCCATTCTGACAGTTTGTGGTCGACCAGTCAAGAAGTTCTTTACCCAGCAGCAGATTGAAGAGGATAGTCCAAGGTGGTAGAGTTTGTCCTTCAGGATGTCCGGCTTGATGGTGTTAAAGGCTGAGCTATAGTCTATGAAAAGCATCGTCACATAGTTCCCCCGGTGCTCCAGGTGGCTCAGTGCTGTGTGAAGAGCCACAGCGATAGCATCCTCAGTGGACCTGTTTTCTCTATAAGCAAACTGGTGAGGGTCAACTGAGGGGGGGGGGGATTGTCCTTCTGATGTGTCGGGCCACCAACTTTTCAAAGCACTTCATGATCACAGGCGTGAGAGCAACAGGCCTGTAATCGTTCAAGCTGCAGATGGTTGGCCTTTTTGGGGACAGGAATGATGGTGGCAGATTTTAGGCAGGCAGGAACGATGGATAGTTGCATTATAACTGGTTAGTCTCGGTTCTGGTTGCTGTTTATATCCGAAACTTGTGTCCAAAGAGGATGGGGATGTATATTTTACTATTCTGTTTAAAAATAATCATGTAGGGATGTTTTGGGGCTTTTTTTTACACAAGAATCCAAAACCTCCAATGGATCTTTATTTTGCACGGTGGTTGAATTAGAACCGGGCCCAGTCGGTTCTGGTTGCCGCTTTTACCCAGATTTAGTGTCAATTGTGTGGATGGATGCATTTTCACTATTATGTGTAAAATTAAAGATGCAGGGATGTTCTGGGAATATTTCACACCGTCAATAGTGTCCAAAACATTTTGCGATAAAAATAGTGGTTGTATTAGAACAAGGCCCAATCGGTTCTGGTTGGTGTATTTACCCAGAATTTGTGTTGATTGAGTGGGTGGATGTAGTTTCACTATTTTCTATAAAAATAATGTTTCCCACCATAAACATTGTCCAAAACAGGCATTTTGCGATTAAAAAAGAGGTCGTATTAGAACCAGGCCCAGTCGGTTCTGGTTGGTGCTTCTACCCATAATTAGTGTTGAATGTGTAGATGGATGTATTTTCACTATTCTGTGTAAAAATAATGATCCAGGATGGTTCTGGAGCTATTTTCCCACCATAAACAGTGTCCAAAACAGGCATTCTGCGATTAAAATAGTGGTTGTATTAGAACCAGGCCCAGTCTGTTCTGGTTGGTGAATTTACCCGAAAAATTGTATCCATTGACGATGGGGATGTATTTTTGATTATTATGTATAAAAATAATCATCTAGGGATCTTCAGAAGTTCTGTTATTCCCGAATCAATGACCTCCATTTGGGCACATCATTGACGGAGCTCACGACCATGATCCAGTGTGTGGCTCGGATGTGTCCCTCAAACACAAATACTGGTCAGTCTCATCCAAAATCCTAATGGCTCAGTTCCCTTGAGTGGGAGCGGCAAGGAACGCCCTGCATTTGAAGACCATTGAAGGCAGGTTCCGGGCCTGTGTCGGCGCATCAGTCAGGCTGGGTAGCCGCTATGGCCCAGGTGATTTTCCAGGGCTGCCCTGCTCTTGACGGAGTGGCCACCCAGCGGGGCTGTGTGTGTTTCATGGTGGGAGACTCGTGCTGCCCCTTCATCCCTGCCGGCATGTCCTGCTCGGTCCATGATGCCCTGCAGGCTATTAGGAACATGCAGAGAGCTGTGACCGGAGATCCGGTTCCACAACGAGGATGGCTTGACTGGTTCTTCTCTGGCTCATGGAAACAGCCACTTCAATATTTCAATATTTTCACAGACACAAAAGGAGGGAATTGTGGGATGGACTGGCTAACTGGCTTAATAATTGTTTATTCTTGTCGCACCATGTGGTCATACTGGTTTAACTTTGTTTTTTAAGATCGTAGAATGCAAGGTAGACTAGCCAAACTGGTTTTACAATTGAATTAAAAGATCGTGGAATGTAAGAAAGACTAACTAGTTGGCCTTGCAATTGTTTGTTCGCCTCGAGAAATATAAGAAAGGCTGGCTAACAGGGTTTGCAATTTTTTCCTTGTATTGTGCGATGAAAAGAGGTTCAACTTCAGGAGTAACTGTCACTCTCCAGGTCATCTAGGGTCAAGTGCACACTTGAAAACTTTCATATTCGACCAAAACGTGCTTATCAGCACATAAAAAGCACATTTGGTGGTACGCGGGAAGAACGGCAGCAGACAAAAAGGCTATTTAGAAAGGTATCACCACTACGCAGAAGAACGTCGGCTACTCTGCCCTCACTGGAAGACATTGCCAGCCCTCGTTACCTCAGCAGAGCCAGGGACATGATCAGGGACCCATGCCACCCTGGTCACAATCGGTTCCAGCTGCTGCTCTCTGGCAGACAGACGCTGTAAGTTTCCCACATCCGTTGGGACTCTAAACTTGGGGTAACACAACACAATCCCTTCTGTGTAATAACTTCGGGTGAGGTAATATGAATAGACATTAGGTACAAGGTGATCTGACACCTACATGCTGAATGAAGGTAAGTGAAAGACAGTGAGAGGTAAGAGATCCACTCAAGGGGTGGTGATGCAATGTATCCATAAAGGCAGAATTGTAAATTAAGAGTCTGGAGTCATAACTTGTAAAACTGTGTAAAAATGTCAGAGACACAAATGACATAGTGTAATATCAAATTTTATAATTTAATAAGTTTTTCATTTGGCATCATTCTAATGGCTAGATATTAAGTTATAATGAAAACTATGATACTTGGCCAAAACGTGATTTTCAGCGCATGAAACGCACGTTAAGCCAATAAAAACTGAAATGTTCCCCTGCTGCGAAACAAACTGTCAGAGACACATAGTTACTGTGTATATAGTGTATAATTGTCAAATTCAAGTAAGTTTTTCATTTGGCATCATTCTAAGTGATATAAATTAAGTTATAGTGAAAATTATGATACTTGGCCAAAACGTGATTTTCAGCGCATGAAACGCACGTTAAGGCAATAAAAACTGAAATATTCCCCTGCTGCGAAACAAACTGTCAGAGACATATAGTTACTGTGTATATAGTGTATTATCGTCCAATTCAAGTAAGTTTTTCATTTAGCATCATTCTAAGTGATAGAAATTAAGTTATAGTGAAAACTATCATACTCGGCCAAAACATGATTTTCAGCGCATGAAACGCACGTTAGCAATAAAAACTGAAATGTCCCCCTGCTGCGAAACAAACTGTCAGAGACACATAGTTACTGTGTATATAGTGTAAAATAGTCCAATTCAAGTAAGTTTTGCATTTAGCATCATTCTAAGTGATAGAAATTAAGTTATAGTGAAAACTATGATACTTGGCCAAAACGTGATTCTCAGCGCATGAAACGCACGTTAAGGCAATAAAAACTGAAATGTTCCCCTGCTGCAAAACAAACTGTCAGAGACACATAGTTACTGTGTATATAGTGTATTATTGTCCAATTCAAGTAAGTTTTTCATTTGGCATCATTCTAAGTGATAGAAATTAAGTTATAGTGAAAATTATGATACTTGGCCAAAACGTGATTTTCAGCGCATGAAACGCACGTTAAGGCAATAAAAACTGAAATGTTCCCCTGCTGCGAAACAAACTGCCAGAGGCACATAGTTACTGTGTCTATAGTGTAAAATCATCCAATTCAAGTAAGTATTGCATTTAGCATCATTCTAAGTGCTAGAAATTAAGTTATAGTGAAAACTATGATACTTGGCCAAAACGTGATTTTCAGCGCATGAAACGCACGTTAAGTCAATAAAAACTGAAATGTTCCCCTGCTGCGAAACAAACTGTCAGAGGCACATAGTTACTGTGTCTATAGTGTAAAATCATCCAATTCAAGTAAGTATTGCATTTAGCATCATTCTAAGTGCTAGAAATTAAGTTATAGTGAAAACTATGATACTTGGCCAAAACGTGATTTTCAGCGCATGAAACGCACGTTAAGGCAATAAAAACTGAAATGTTCCCCTGCTGCGAAACAAACACTCAGAGGCACATAGTTACTGTGTATATAGTGTATAATTGTCCAATTCAAGTAAGTTTTTCATTTTGCATCATTCTAAGTGCTAGAAATTAAGTTATAGTGAAAACTATGATACTTGGCCAAAACGTGATTTTCAGCGCATGAAATGCACATTAAGGCAATAAAAACTGAAATGTTCCCCCGCTGCGAAACAAACTGTCAGTGACACATAGTTACTGTGTATATAGTGTATAATCATCCAAATTAAGTAGGTTTTTCATTTGATATCATTCTAAGTGATGAAAGTTAGGGTTAGGGTTAGGGTTAGGTTAAGTTATAGTGAAAACTATGATACTTGGCCAAAACATGATTTTCAGCGCATGAAACGCACATTAGGGCAAAAAAACTGAAATGTTTGTTAGGTCTGAAAACACAACTTCAGGAGCAGGCTAAGAAAGAGTGAGATAAATTTAAATAGAAAATATGTATGACCAGACTGCAATGTGGACAGAGAGTTCCTACAGTGGGCTCCTGTTCACTGCGATGTTACTGCAACTCTAGTCGAATGACCAGTGAGTGTGTCTTAAATACAGGCAAAACTGACAGTTGTCCCTAAGACTTTGGACAGATACGTTTCAGTCATTTGCAGGGCAACAAGTAATTGATTAGTGTCGGGCCTGGAATCTGTAGTCAATGGTTTCCAGACGTAGGGTGTTCTTCGCTGTTCCTACCCTGGGGAATACCGCCATCATGATTTTGGAGGAGACTGACCAGTGTTTGTATTAGAGGGGGACATCCGAGCCCCAAACTGAATCATGGGGGAAGAAATCAAAGCTCCGTCGTTGACGCCTGGTGGGTAGATGTGGGTTGGCGTCGACAGTTGGAATCGAGTCTGCTGTTAGAACGTACGTGTGGTCGGATGCAGATGTAGGGACACAGAGCCCAGTTGTATTGGTGGGGATGATCATATACACTTGCCATTCGCAGAGCCACCATATTTGGTCCAGTACTGTCCATGATTGGGAAGGAATGTGTCTGATCTCGGCGCACCTGGTGACGTGAACTTGGTCCAAAGGGGTCTTCGGATCCGGTCCGCTGAAGTTGAAACAGGATGGATAACAGTCTGTTCGGTTGTTGCACTGGACATACGTTGCGGTATTGACTGTAGCTGCTAATGGTACTGCGACCATGGTATGTAGGCGGTCGAGCTTTGCTGGAAGGATTCTCTCAGATTACCCAGGATACAGTTGTAGGTGAGGTTGGCGAGTTCTTCGTTCTGTCGGTTGGACCATAGCTGTGGTTGGGCTACGGCAGTAGGCATGAGGGAACAGACATAACAACTCATTGGTTGTGGCGCGGGCTGTGAGTGCGGTGTATCTGTACCAACTGTTCCTCATCATCAGGTTGTAGTCGTTTTCTTCCTGTGTTTGGACATGGGCGAGAATAAGGTGTATCTACTCAGGTTTAGGTGTTCCTGCCGGATGGATTTTGAGTAGGCGTGTGGCGGATGGTTGTACGAAGGGGTTCACACCAATCACTTTGGGGACCATGGCTGGACTAGTAGTGCGGATGGTGATAGTAAAGAGGGGGCCTTTTCCTGGTCCGTCCGGTCGGAGGCATAGGTTGATGCAGCCTTTTTGTTGGATATTGGTCGTAAGGTCTAGCATATGTTTACCATCTTTGATGGTGGTGGCTAACTTGGTGAAGTTAGCGGTCATGGTGGTAGCTTCTTTGGAAAGGGGCCATGTGATGGTTTTGTAGCCTGTATGGAGGAGGACCTGGTCCAAGGTGTCTGGCCAGACCACTCAGACTCTGGGAGCTTGTAGGTACCAATAAAAATAACTGGAGTCAGTCCTGTGTAATCCCAAGTGAGTAAGCTGTAGGCTGAGCAAAGGGACTTGAACGACGATTGGTGTCTTGGTTGATGGGATGCAGATCTGGGGGCCCCTGATCGTTTCCTGAACAAGCTAGTGGGGCATTCTCCTCCAGTGGGAGTGTACCAAGGTTCTGGTACGTTCCCCCCATGTGGTTGAACACAGAGCGGTGATGATGATGGCCAAAATCACACGGTGAGGTCCGTCCCAACGTGGAGAAGACCAGCACTTTCTTTTTATCACCTTGACGAGTACCAGGTCTCCTGGGGACAGGACCTCCTCTGTGGGAGACAGAGAAGATGTCGGCAGATTATTTTGCATTCATCACAGTTCTTTCTTGGAACATTTTGCATAACCACTTAGTGAGGGATTCTGTTTCTCTTTTCTCTTCTACCACCAGATCTTTTTCCCACATTGTTCAGTGGAAGGGTCTGTCTTTCACTGCCTCAAATGGTGTGCATCCCTGTGCTGTTGGAATGATTCTCATGTATGTTTCTACCAGGCTCAGGCATTCTTGCCATCGTTTTCCTGTATCTTCCATGGTTTTTCTGAGTCTGAGTTTTACTGTTCTAATGGTTTGTTCGACGAGTCCAGCACTTTGGTTCAGTTTGATGAAATCCATGTTCAGAAGCTCGAAGGGATATGTTCCTGTTTGCCTTGTTCCATGCTTGGGTCGTTCATTGCCTTGAGAGTTGTGTCTACAGCAGTTCAGACAGTTTCTGCCAAAAAAATTGAAGTTTGGAGACCTCTGGGAACATGCATTGTTTGTTGTACTGTACTGATCATCCCTCCTGTTGAGACATGGCTCCTCCCATGGCTCAATTTGGCAATTACTTCAAACAATGATCGTGTCACGCATGGCTTGTTTTCTACTGCATAGAGTCCGTTCTTGTGTTGAGTGGCTCCTTCTGTTTCCCATTGCAGTTTCTCTTTTTCTGGGGAATGATTTTGCATTTCTCTTAGGAATTCAGCAGGGATTGGGCTGTGTCTTTCCACCGTCACGTCTTGTTCTAGGAATAGTCTACATGCCTCTGTCAGTGCCACTATTTCTGCGGCTTGTGCAGACCAGTCGCCGGGGAGTCGTCCTGTCTTGAGGTTGTCTTTTTGAGTCACCACGGCATATACGTTGTGTTTTTCTCCATCCAGGGTTTTTGATGATGATCCATCCCCATAGGCAATGTGTCCGGGGGCAATGGGTTGTCCATTAGGTCAGTTGCATATACGTGGTTAATTATGATTCGTTGAGTGGGCAACTGTGAGAATTGGTTTAACCACTTGTCGTCCGGTCTCCCATGAACTTCAGGGTGACATGTAATGGCCATGTTTGTTGTTCCTGCCCTGGTGCTGCTGGGCAGATATCTTCAGACTGTTCTCTTAGACTTTCAGCTACCTTGGCAGAATCATTCCCGACAATGTCGAGAGAGTAGAAGCTGTTAGATGTGGTGGTGTGGAAGATATTTTTGGTCTGTAATTCCCTGGGTCGGAGGCCATTCTGGGTGGCCACTAGGCTCAGCCCAAGCTGGACCATGATATCTCGTCCCGGTAACTCTCCGATTTTCATTTTGCATTCTGACAATAAACCGATTCCTTTTGTTGCTTTCTGACCCATATTAATCACCTACTTAATAGTTTAAACAACAATTATTTTCTAAATTACCCGAAAGTGATCTCTACTTTGTGATTAACCCAATATCTCTGAACACACAAAGACCAAAAGTCCCTGACTTTGTCTTAGTTAAGTCCCTAACTCTATTAACAGACCAAGACTATAAAGCCCTTGCTAATTATTGTTCTACTTTCATTGGTCCCGGACCAATTGGTTTATTACCAGACTGCAAAGTGGACAGTGAGAGTTCCTACAGTAGGGTCCTGTTCAACGCGATGTTCCTGCAACTCTAGTCGAATGACCAGTGTGTGTGTCTCAAATACAGGAAAAACTGACAGTTGTCACTAGGACTTTTGACAGATACATTTCAGTCATTTGCAGGGCAAAAAGTAATTGATCAGTGTCGGACAGTTGAGTATTTGTGCTGACATGTCACCCCAATCACAAGACTAAGATTGTTTATTCAGTCAGACAGTTGGGTGTTTATGCTGACATGTCAGCCATAAGGATGACTATGATGCTGTTATACTCACAAAAACTTATACAATATGAACAAGCATTTGCAAAGATACTTTGTCTATTCTCACATGTTCCCCTGCTGCCAAACAAACTGTCAGAGACACAAAGTTACTGTGTATAAAGTGAAAAATCGTCCAATTCAAGTAAGTTATCCATTTGGATCATTCTCAAGCTAGAAATTAAGTTATAATGAAAAAAATCCTACTTGGCCAAAACGTGATTTTCAGGGCATGAAAAGTACATTAAGGCAATAAAAACTGAAAAGTTCCCCTGCTGCCAAACAAACTGTCAGAGACAGAGTTACTGTGTATGTAGTGAAAAATCGTCCAATTCAAGTAAGTTTTTTATTTGGCATCGTTCAAAGTGATAGAAATTAAGTTACAATGAAAACTATCATACTTGGCCAAAGCGTGATTATCAGGCCATGAAAAGCACATTAAGGCAATAAAAACTGAAACGTTCCCCTGCTGCCAAACACACTGTCAGAGACACATAGTTCCTGTGTATATAGTGTAAAATCGTCCAATTCAAGTAAGTCATTCATTGGCATCATTCCAGGTGATTCTGGAGCTATTTCCCACCATAAACAGTGTCCAAAGCAGGCATTTTGCGATTAAAATAGTGGTTGTATTAGAACCAGGCCCAGGCGGTTCTGGTTGGTGTTTTTACCCAGAAATTGTGTCGAATGTTGATAAGGATGTATTTTTGATTATTCTGTATAAAAATAATCATCTAGGGATGTTCAGTAGTTCTGTTATGCCCGAATCAATGACCTCAATTTGGGCACTTTATTTACAAGTGGTGGTTTTTAAGAACCAGGCCCAGTCGGTTCTGGTTGGTGCTTTATCCATTGTGTGGGTAGATGTATTTTCACTATTCTGTCTAAAAATAAAGATCCAGGACAGTTCTGGGGCTATTTCCCACCATAAATAGTGTCCAAAACATGCATTTTGCGATACAAAATAGTGGTTGCATAATAACAGGGTACAGTCGGTTCTGGTGGGTGTTTGTATACGGAACTTGTGTCCAATTATGATGGGGATGTATACTTGACTATTTTGTATAGAAATAATCATCTAGCGATGTTCAGAAGTTCTGTTATGCCCGAATGAATTACTTTCATTTGGTCACTTTATTCACAAGTGGTGGTTTAGAAACAGGCCCAGTCGGTTTTGGTTGGTGCTTTTACCCAGAATTTGTGTGTATTGTGTGAGTGGATGTATTTTCACTATTATGTGTAAAATTAAAGATGCCGGGATGTTTTGGGAATATTTCCCACCGTCAATAGTGTCCAAAACATTTTGCGATAAAAATAGTGGTTGTATTAGAACAAGGCCCAATCGGTTCTGGTTGGTGTATTTACCCAGAATTTGTGTTGGTTGAGTAGGTGGATGTAGTTTCACTATTTTCTATAAAAATAATGTTTCCCACCATAAACATTGTCCAAAACAGGCATTTTGCGATTAAAATAGTGGTCGTATTAGAACCGGGCCCAGTCGGTTCTGGTTGCCGCTTTTACCCAGATTTAGTGTCAATTGTGTGGATGGATGCATTTTCACTATTATGTGTAAAATTAAAGATGCAGGGATGTTTTGGGAATATTTCCCACCGTCAATAGTGTCCAAAACATTTTGCGATAAAAATAGTGGTTGTATTAGAACAAGGCCCAATCGGTTCTGGTTGGTGTATTTACCCAGAATTTGTGTTGATTGAGTAGGTAGATGTAGTTTCACTATTTTCTATAAAAATAATGTTTCCCACCATAAACATTGTCCAAAACAGGCATTTTGCGATTAAAATAGTGGTCGTATTAGAACCGGGCCCAGTCGGTTCTGGTTAGTGCTTCTACCCATAATTAGTGTTGAATGTGTAGATGGATGTATGTTCACTATTCTGTGTAAAAATAATGATCCAGGATGGTTCTGGAGCTATTTTCCCACCATAAACAGTGTCCAAAACAGGCATTCTGCGATTAAAATAGTGGTTGTATTAGAACCAGGCCCAGTCTGTTCTGGTTGGTGAATTTACCCGAATAATTGTATCCATTGACGATGGGGATGTATTTTTGATTATTATGTATAAAAATAATTATCTAGGGATCTTCAGAAGTTCTGTTATTCCCGAATCAATGACCTGCATTTGGGCACATTATTGACGGAGCTCACGACCATGATCCAGTGTGTGGCTCGGATGTGTCCCTCAAACACAAATACTGGTCAGTCTCATCCAAAATCGTAATGGCTCAGTTCCCTTGAGTGGGAGCGGCAAGGAACGCCCTGCATTTGAAGACCATTGAAGGCAGGTTCCGGGCCTGTGTCGGCGCATCAGTCAGGCTGGGTAGCCGCTATGGCCCAGGTGATTTTCCAGGGCTGCCCTGCTCTTGACGGAGTGGCCACCCAGCGGGGCTGTGTGTGTTTCATGGTGGGAGACTCGTGCTGCCCCTTCATCCCTGCCGGCATGTCCTGCTCGGTCCATGATGCCCTGCAGGCTATTAGGAACATGCAGAGAGCTGTGACCGGAGATCCGGTTCCACAACGAGGATGTCTTGACTGGTTCTTCTCTGGCCCATGGAAACAGCCACTTCAATATTTCGATATTTTCACAGACACAAAAGGAGGGAATTGTGGGATGGACTGGCTAACTAGCTTAATAATTGTTTATTCTTGTCGCACCATGTGGTCATACTGGTTTAACTTTGTTTTTTAAGATCGTAGAATGCAAGGTAGACTAGCCAAACTGGTTTTACAATTGAATTAAATGATGGTGGAATGTAAGAAAGACTAACTAGTTGGCCTTGCAATTGTTTGTTCGCCTCGAGAAATATAAGAAAGGCTGGCTAACAGGGTTTGCAATTTTTTCCTTGTATTGTGCGATGAAAAGAGGTTCAACTTCAGGAGTAACTGTCACTCTCCAGGTCATCTTGGGTCAAGTGCACACTTGAAAACTTTCATATTCGACCAAAACGTGCTTATCAGCACATAAAAAGCACATTTGGTGGTACGCGGGAAGAACGGCAGCAGACAAAAAGGCTATTTAGAAAGGTATCACCACTACGCAGAAGAACGTCGGCTACTCTGCCCTCACTGGAAGACATTGCCAGCCCTCGTTACCTCAGCAGAGCCAGGGACATGATCAGGGACCCATGCCACCCTGGTCACAATCGGTTCCAGCTGCTGCTCTCTGGCAGACAGACGCTGTAAGTTTCCCACATCCGTTGGGACTCTAAACTTGGGGTAACACAACACAATCCCTTCTGTGTAATAACTTCGGGTGAGGTAATATGAATAGACATTAGGTACAAGGTGATCTGACACCTACATGCTGAATGAAGGTAAGTGAAAGACAGTGAGAGGTAAGTGATCCACTCAAGGGGTGGTGATGCAATGTATCCATAAAGGCAGAATTGTAAATTAAGAGTCTGGAGTCATAACTTGTAAAACTGTGTAAAACTGTCAGAGACACAAATGTCTCTCTATACATAGTTTAATATCATCAAATTTTATAATTTAATAAGTTTTTCATTTGGCATCATTCTAAGTGATATAAATTAAGTTATAGTGAAAATTATGATACTTGGCCAAAACGTGATTTTCAGCGCATGAAACGCACGTTAAGGCAATAAAAACTGAAATGTCCCCCTGCTGCGAAACAAACTGTCAGAGACACATAGTTACTGTGTATATAGTGTAAAATAGTCCAATTCAAGTAAGTTTTGCATTTAGCATCATTCTAAGTGATAGAAATTAAGTTATAGTGAAAACTATGATACTTGGCCAAAACGTGATTTTCAGCGCATGAAACGCACATTAAGGCAATAAAAACTGAAATGTTCCCCTGCTGCGAAACAAACTGTCAGAGACACATAGTTACTGTGTATATAGTGTATTATTGTCCAATTCAAGTAAGTTTTTCATTTGGCATCATTCTAAGTGATAGAAATTAAGTTATAGTAAAAATTATGATACTTGGCCAAAACGTGATTTTCAGCGCATGAAACGCACGTTAAGGCAATAAAAACTGAAATGTTCCCCTGCTGCGAAACAAACTGCCAGAGGCACATAGTTACTGTGTCTATAGTGTAAAATCATCCAATTCAAGTAAGTTTTGCATTTAGCATCATTCTAAGTGCTAGAAATTAAGTTATAGTGAAAACTATGATACTTGGCCAAAACGTGATTTTCAGCGCATGAAACGCACGTTAAGGCAATAAAAACTAAAATGTTCCCCTGCTGCGAAACAAACTGTCAGAGGCACATAGTTACTGTGTCTATAGTGTAAAATCATCCAATTCAAGTAAGTATTGCATTTAGCATCATTCTAAGTGCTAGAAATTAAGTTATAGTGAAAACTATGATACTTGGCCAAAACGTGATTTTCAGCGCATGAAACGCACGTTAAGGCAATAAAAACTGAAATGTTCCCCTGCTGCGAAACAAACTGTCAGAGGCACATAGTTACTGTGTATATAGTGTAAAATCGTCCAATTCAAGTAAGTTTTGCATTTAGCATCATTCTAAGTGATAGAAATTAGGTTATAGTGAAAACTATGATACTTGGCCAAAACGTGATTTTCAGCGCATGAAATGCACATTAAGGCAATAAAAACTGAAATGTTCCCCCGCTGCGAAACAAACTGTCAGTGACACATAGTTACTGTGTATATAGTGTATAATCATCCAAATTAAGTAGGTTTTTCATTTGATATCATTCTAAGTGATGAAAGTTAGGGTTAGGGTTAGGGTTAGGTTAAGTTATAGTGAAAACTAGGATACTTGGCCAAAACATGATTTTCTGCGCATGAAACGCACATTAGGGCAAAAAAACTGAAACGTTTGTTAGGTCTGAAAATACAACTTCAGGAGCAGGCTAAGAAAGAGTGAGATAAATTTAAATAGAAAATATGTATGACCAGACTGCAAAGTGGACAGAGAGTTCATACAGTGGGCTCCTGTTCACTGCGATGTTACTGCAACTCTAGTCGAATGACCAGTGAGTGTGTCTTAAATACAGGCAAAACTGACAGTTGTCCCTAAGACTTTGGACAGATACGTTTCAGTCATTTGCAGGGCAACAAGTAATTGATTAGTGTCGGGCCTGGAATCTGTAGTCAATGGTTTCCAGACGTAGGGTGTTCTTCGCTGTTCCTACCCTGGGGAATACCGCCATCATGATTTTGGAGGAGACTGACCAGTGTTTGTATTAGAGGGGGACATCCGAGCCCCAAACTGAATCATGGGGGAAGAAATCAAAGCTCCGTCGTTGACGCCTGGTGGGTAGATGTGGGTTGGCGTCGACAGTTGGAATCGAGTCTGCTGTTAGAACGTACGTGTGGTCGGATGCAGATGTAGGGACACAGAGCCCAGTTGTATTGGTGGGGATGATCATATACACTTGCCATTCGCAGAGCCACCATATTTGGTCCAGTACTGTCCATGATTGGGAAGGAATGTGTCTGATCTCGGCGCACCTGGTGACGTGAACTTGGTCCAAAGGGGTCTTCGGATCCGGTCCGCTGAAGTTGAAACAGGATGGATAACAGTCTGTTCGGTTGTTGCTCTGGACATACGTTGCGGTATTGACTGTAGCTGCTAATGGTACTGCGACCATGGTATGTAGGGGGTCGAGCTTTGCTGGAAGGATTCTATCAGATTACCCAGGATACAGTTGTAGGTGAGGTTGGCGAGTTCTTCGTTCTGTCGGTTGGACCATAGCTGTGGTTGGGCTACGGCAGTAGGCATGAGGGAACAGACATAACAACTCATTGGTTGTGGCGCGGGCTGTGAGTGCGGTGTATCTGTACCAACTGTTCCTCATCATCAGGTTGTAGTCGTTTTCTTCCTGTGTTTGGACATGGGCGAGAATAAGGTGTATCTACTCAGGCTTAGGTGTTCCTGCCGGACGGATTTTGAGTAGGCGTGTGGCGGATGGTTGTACGAAGGGGTTCACACCAATCACTTTGGGGACCATGGCTGGACTAGTAGTGCGGATGGTGATAGTAAAGAGGGGGCCTTTTCCTGGTCGGTCCGGTCGGAGGCATAGGTTGATGCAGCCTTTTTGTTGGATATTGGTCGTAAGGTCTAGCATATGTTTACCATCTTTGATGGTGGTGGCTAACTTGGTGAAGTTAGCGGTCATGGTGGTAGCTTCTTTGGAAAGGGGCCATGTGATGGTTTTGTAGCCTGTATGGAGGAGGACCTGGTCCAAGGTGTCTGGCCAGACCACTCAGACTCTGGGAGCTTGTAGGTACCAATAAAAATAACTGGAGTCAGTCCTGTGTAATCCCAAGTGAGTAAGCTGTAGGCTGAGCAAAGGGACTTGAACGACGATTGGTGTCTTGTTTGATGGGATGCAGATCTGGGGGCCCCTGATCGTTTCCTGAACAAGCTAGTCGGGCATTCTCCTCCAGTGGGAGTGTACCAAGGTTCTGGTACGTTCCCCCCATGTGGTTGAACACAGAGCGGTGATGATGATGGCCAAAATCACACGGTGAGGTCCGTCCCAACGTGGAGAAGACCAGCACTTTCTTTTTATCACCTTGACGAGTACCAGGTCTCCTGGGGACAGGACCTCCTCTGTGGGAGACAGAGAAGATGTCGGCAGATTATTTTGCATTCATCACAGTTCTTTCTTGGAACATTTTGCATAACCACTTAGTGAGGGATTCTGTTTCTCTTTTCTCTTCTACCACCAGATCTTTTTCCCACATTGTTCAGTGGAAGGGTCTGTCTTTCACTGCCTCAAATGGTGTGCATCCCTGTGCTGTTGGAATGATTCTCATGTACGTTTCTACCAGGCTCAGGCATTCTTGCCATCGTTTTCCTGTATCTTCCATGGTTTTTCTGAGTCTGAGTTTTACTGTTCTAATGGTTTGTTCGACGAGTCCAGCACTTTGGTTCAGTTTGATGAAATCCATGTTCAGAAGCTCGAAGGGATATGTTCCTGTTTGCCTTGTTCCATGCTTGGGTCGTTCATTGCCTTGAGAGTTGTGTCTACAGCAGTTCAGACAGTTTCTGCCAAAAAAATTGAAGTTTGGAGACCTCTGGGAACATGCATTGTTTGTTGTACTGTACTGATCATCCCTCTTGTTGAGACATGGCTCCTCCCATGGCTCAATTTGGCAATTACTTCAAACAATGATCGTGTCACGCATGGCTTGTTTTCTACTGCATAGAGTCCGTTATTGTGTTGAGTGGCTCCTTCTGTTTCCCATTGCAGTTTCTCTTTTTCTGGGGAATGATTTTGCATTTCTCTTAGGAATTCAGCAGGGATTGGGCTGTGTCTTTCCACCGTCACGTCTTGTTCTAGGAATAGTCTACATGCCTCTGTCAGTGCCACTATTTCTGCGGCTTGTGCAGACCAGTCGCCGGGGAGTCGTCCTGTCTTGAGGTTGTCTTTTTGAGTCACCACGGCATATACGTTGTGTTTTTCTCCATCCAGGGTTTTTGATGATGATCCATCCCCATAGGCAATGTGTCCGGGGGCAATGGGTTGTCCATTAGGTCAGTTGCATATACGTGGTTAATTATGATTCGTTGAGTGGGCAACTGTGAGAATTGGTTTAACCACTTGTCGTCCGGTCTCCCATGAACTTCAGGGTGACATGTAATGGCCATGTTTGTTGTTCCTGTCCTGGGGCTGCTGGGCAGATATCTTCAGACTGTTCTCTTAGACTTTCAGCTACCTTGGCAGAATCATTCCCGACAATGTCGAGAGAGTAGAAGCTGTTAGATGTGGTGGTGTGGAAGATATTTTTGGTCTGTAATTCCCTGGGTCGGAGGCAATTTTGGGTGGTCACTAGGCTTAGCCCAAGCTGGACCATGATATCTCGTCCCGGTAACTCTCCGATTTTCATTTTGCATTCTGACAATAAACCGATTCCTTTTGTTGCTTTCTGACCCATATTAATCACCTACTTAATAGTTTAAACAACAATTATTTTCTAAATTACCCGAAAGTGATCTCTACTTTGTGATTAACCCAATATCTCTGAACACACAAAGACCAAAAGTCCCTGACTTTGTCTTAGTTAAGTCCCTGACTCTATTAACAGACCAAGACTATAAAGCCCTTGCTAATTATTGTTCTACTTTCATTGGTCCCGGACCAATTGGTTTATTACCAGACTGCAAAGTGGACAGTGAAAGTTCCTACAGTAGGGTCCTGTTCAACGCGATGTTCCTGCAACTCTAGTCGAATGACCAGTGTGTGTGTCTCAAATACAGGAAAAACTGACAGTTGTCACTAGGACTTTTGACAGATACATTTCAGTCATTTGCAGGGCAAAAAGTAATTGATCAGTGTCGGACAGTTGAGTATTTGTGCTGACATGTCACCCCAATCACAAGACTAAGATTGTTTATTCAGTCAGACAGTTGGGTGTTTATGCTGACATGTCAGCCATAAGGATGACTATGATGCTGTTATACTCACAAAAACTTATACAATATGAACAAGCATTTGCAAAGATACTTTGTCTATTCTCACATGTTCCCCTGCTGCCAAACAAACTGTCAGAGACACATAGTTACTGTGTATAAAGTGTAAAATCGTCCAATTCAAGTAAGTCATTCATTGGCATCATTCCAGGTGATTCTGGAGCTATTTCCCACCATAAACAGTGTCCAAAGCAGGCATTTTGCGATTAAAATAGTGGTTGTATTAGAACCAGGCCCAGGCGGTTCTGGTTGGTGTTTTTACCCAGAAATTGTGTCGAATGTTGATAAGGATGTATTTTTGATTATTCTGTATAAAAATAATCATCTAGGGATGTTCAGTAGTTCTGTTATGCCCGAATCAATGACCTCAATTTGGGCACTTTATTTACAAGTGGTGGTTTTTAAGAACCAGGCCCAGTCGGTTCTGGTTGGTGCTTTATCCATTGTGTGGGTAGATGTATTTTCACTATTCTGTCTAAAAATAAAGATCCAGGACAGTTCTGGGGCTATTTCCCACCATAAATAGTGTCCAAAACATGCATTTTGCGATACAAAATAGTGGTTGCATTATAACAGGGTCCAGTCGGTTCTGGTGGGTGTTTGTATACGGAACTTGTGTCCAATTATGATGGGGATGTATACTTGACTATTTTGTATAGAAATAATCATCTAGCGATGTTCAGAAGTTCTGTTATGCCCGAATGAATTACTTTCATTTGGTCACTTTATTCACAAGTGGTGGTTTAGAAACAGGCCCAGTCGGTTTTGGTAGGTGCTTTTACCCAGAATTTGTGTGTATTGTGTGAGTGGATGTATTTTCACTATTTTGTATAACAATAAAGATCCAGGATGGTTCTGGAGCTATTTCAAACCACAAAAAGTGTCCAAAACAGGCATTTTGCGATTAAAATAGTGGTCGTATTAGAACCGGGCCCAGTCGGTTCTGGTTGCCGCTTTTACCCAGATTTAGTGTCAATTGTGTGGATGGATGCATTTTCACTATTATGTGTAAAATTAAAGACGCAGGGATGTTTTGGGAATATTTCCCACCGTCAATAGTGTCCAAAACATTTTGCGATAAAAATAGTGGTTGTATTAGAACAAGGCCCAATCGGTTCTGGTTGGTGTATTTACCCAGAATTTGTGTTGGTTGAGTAGGTGGATGTAGTTTCACTATTTTCTATAAAAATAATGTTTCCCACCATAAACATTGCCCAAAACAGGCATTTTGCGATTAAAATAGTGGTCGTATTAGAACCGGGCCCAGTCGGTTCTGGTTGCCGCTTTTACCCAGATTTAGTGTCAATTGTGTGGAAGGATGCATTTTCACTATTATGTGTAAAATTAAAGACGCAGGGATGTTTTGGGAATATTTCCCACCGTCAATAGTGTCCAAAACATTTTGCGATAAAAATAGTGGTTGTATTAGAACAAGGCCCAATCGGTTCTGGTTGGTGTATTTACCCAGAATTTGTGTTGATTGAGTAGGTAGATGTAGTTTCACTATTTTCTATAAAAATAATGTTTCCCACCACAAACATTGTCCAAAACAGGCATTTTGCGATTAAAATAGTGGCCGTATTAGAACCGGGCCCAGTCGGTTCTGGTTAGTGCTTCTACCCATAATTAGTGTTGAATGTGTAGATGGATGTATGTTCACTATTCTGTGTAAAAATAATGATCCAGGATGGTTCTGGAGCTATTTTCCCACCATAAACAGTGTCCAAAACAGGCATTCTGCGATTAAAATAGTGGTGTATTAGAACCAGGCCCAGTCTGTTCTGGTTGGTGAATTTACCCGAATAATTGTATCCATTGACGATGGGGATGTATTTTTGATTATTATGTATAAAAATAATCATCTAGGGATCTTCAGAAGTTCTGTTATTCCCGAATCAATGACCTCCATTTGGGCACATTATTGACGGAGCTCACGACCATGATCCAGTGTGTGGCTCGGATGTGTCCCTCAAACACAAATACTGGTCAGTCTCATCCAAAATCGTAATGGCTCAGTTCCCTTGAGTGGGAGCGGCAAGGAACGCCCTGCATTTGAAGACCATTGAAGGCAGGTTCCGGGCCTGTGTCGGCGCATCAGTCAGGCTGGGTAGCCGCTATGGCCCAGGTGATTTGCCAGGGCTGCCCTGCTCTTGACGGAGTGGCCACCCAGCGGGGCTGTGTGAGTTTCATGGTGGGAGACTCGTGCTGCCCCTTCATCCCTGCCGGCATGTCCTGCTCGGTCCATGATGCCCTGCAGGCTATTAGGAACATGCAGAGAGCTGTGACCGGAGATCCAGTTCCACAACGAGGATGGCTTGACTGGTTCTTCTCTGGCTCATGGAAACAGCCACTTCAATATTTCGATATTTTCACAGACACAAAAGGAGGGAATTGTGGGATGGACTGGCTAACTGGCTTAATAATTGTTTATTCTTGTCGCACCATGTGGTCATACTGGTTTAACTTTGTTTTTTAAGATCGTAGAATGCAAGGTAGACTAGCCAAACTGGTTTTACAATTGAATTAAAAGATGGTGGAATGTAAGAAAGACTAACTAGTTGGCCTTGCAATTGTTTGTTCGCCTCGAGAAATATAGGAAAGGCTGGCTAACAGGGTTTGCAATTTTTTCCTTGTATTGTGCGATGAAAAGAGGTTCAACTTCAAGATAACTGTCACTCTCCAGGTCATCTAGGGTCAAGTGCACACTTGAAAACTTTCATATTCGACCAAAACGTGCTTATCAGCACATAAAAAGCACATTTGGTGGTACGCGGGAAGAAGGGCAGCAGACAAAAAGGCTATTTAGAAAGGTATCACCACGACGCAGAAGAACGTCGGCTACTCTGCCCTCACTGGAAGATATTGCCAGCCCTCGTTACCTCAGCAGAGCCAGGGACATGATCAGGGACCCATGCCACCCTGGTCACAATCGGTTCCAGCTGCTGCTCTCTGGCAGACAGACGCTGTAAGTTTCCCACATCCGTTGGGACTCTAAACTTGGGGTAACACAACACAATCCCTTCTGTGTAATAACTTCGGGTGAGGTAATATGAATAGACATTAGGTACAAGGTGATCTGACACCTACATGCTGAATGAAGGTAAGTGAAAGACAGTGAGAGGTAAGTGATCCACTCAAGGGGTGGTGATGCAATGTATCCATAAAGGCAGAATTGTAAATTAAGAGTCTGGAGTCATAACTTGTAAAACTGTGTAAAACTGTCAGAGACACAAATGTCTCTCTATACATAGTGTAATATCATCAAATTTTATAATTTAATAAGTTTTTCATTTGGCATCATTCTAATGGCTAGATATTAAGTTATAATGAAAACTATGATACTTGGCCAAAACGTGATTTTCAGCGCATGAAACGCACGTTAAGCCAATAAAAACTGAAATGTTCCCCTGCTGCGAAACAAACTGTCAGAGACACATAGTTACTGTGTATATAGTGTATAATTGTCCAATTCAAGTAAGTTTTTCATTTGGCATCATTCTAAGTGATATAAATTAAGTTATAGTGAAAATTATGATACTTGGCCAAAACGTGATTTTCAGCGCATGAAACGCACGTTAAGGCAATAAAAACTGAAATGTCCCCCTGCTGCGAAACAAACTGTCAGAGACACATAGTTACTGTGTATATAGTATAAAATAGTCCAATTCAAGTAAGTTTTGCATTTAGCATCATTCTAAGTGATAGAAATTAAGTTATAGTGAAAACTATGATACTTGGCCAAAACGTGATTTTCAGCGCATGAAACGCACGTTAAGGCAATAAAAACTGAAATGTTCCCCTGCTGCGAAACAAACTGTCAGAGACACATAGTTACTGTGTATATAGTGTATTATTGTCCAATTCAAGTAAGTTTTTCATTTGGCATCATTCTAAGTGATAGAAATTAAGTTATAGTGAAAATTATGATACTTGGCCAAAACGTGATTTTCAGCGCATGAAACGCACGTTAAGGCAATAAAAACTGAAATGTTCCCCTGCTGCGAAACAAACTGCCAGAGGCACATAGTTACTGTGTCTATAGTGTAAAATCATCCAATTCAAGTAAGTATTGCATTTAGCATCATTCTAAGTGCTAGAAATTAAGTTATAGTGAAAACTATGATACTTGGCCAAAACGTGATTTTCAGCGCATGAAACGCACGTTAAGGCAATAAAAACTAAAATGTTCCCCTGCTGCGAAACAAACTGTCAGAGGCACATAGTTACTGTGTCTATAGTGTAAAATCATCCAATTCAAGTAAGTATTGCATTTAGCATCATTCTAAGTGCTAGAAATTAAGTTATAGTGAAAACTATGATACTTGGCCAAAACGTGATTTTCAGCGCATGAAACGCACGTTAAGGCAATAAAAACTGAAATGTTCCCCTGCTGCGAAACAAACTGTCAGAGGCACATAGTTACTGTGTATATAGTGTAAAATCGTCCAATTCAAGTAAGTTTTGCATTTAGCATCATTCTAAGTGATAGAAATTAGGTTATAGTGAAAATTATGATACTTGGCCAAAACGTGATTTTCAGCGCATGAAACGCACGTTAAGGCATTAAAACTGAAATGTTCCCCTGCTGCGAAACAAACTGTCAGAGGCACATAGTTACTGTGTATATAGTGTATAATTGTCCAATTCAAGTACGTTTTTCATTTTGCATCATTCTAAGTGCTAGAAATTAAGTTATAGTGAAAACTATGATACTTGGCCAAAACGTGATTTTCAGCGCATGAAATGCACATTAAGGCAATAAAAACTGAAATGTTCCCCCGCTGCGAAACAAACTGTCAGTGACACATAGTTACTGTGTATATAGTGTATAATCATCCAAATGAAGTAGGTTTTTCATTTGATATCATTCTAAGTGATGAAAGTTAGGGTTAGGGTTAGGGTTAGGGTTAGGTTAAGTTATAGTGAAAACTAGGATACTTGGCCAAAACATGATTTTCTGCGCATGAAACGCACATTAGGGCAAAAAAACTGAAATGTTTGTTAGGTCTGAAAATACAACTTCAGGAGCAGGCTAAGAAAGAGTGAGATAAATTTAAATAGAAAATATGTATGACCAGACTGCAAAGTGGACAGAGAGTTCCTACTGTGGGCTCCTGTTCACTGCGATGTTACTGCAACTCTAGTCGAATGACCAGGGAGTGTGTCTTAAATACAGGCAAAACTGACAGTTGTCCCTAAGACTTTGGACAGATACGTTTCAGTCATTTGCAGGGCAACAAGTAATTGATTAGTGTCGGGCCTGGAATCTGTAGTCAATGGTTTCCAGACGTAGGGTGTTCTTCGCTGTTCCTACCCTGGGGAATACCGCCATCATGATTTTGGAGGAGACTGACCAGTGTTTGTATTAGAGGGGGACATCCGAGCCCCAAACTGAATCATGGGGGAAGAAATCAAAGCTCCGTCGTTGACGCCTGGTGGGTAGATGTGGGTTGGCGTCGACAGTTGGAATCGAGTCTGCTGTTAGAACGTACGTGTGGTCGGATGCAGATGTAGGGACACAGAGCCCAGTTGTAGTAGGAGTAGTTCTGTTATGCCCGAATCAATGACCTCAATTTGGGCACTTTATTTACAAGTGGTGGTTTTTAAGAACCAGGCCCAGTCGGTTCTGGTTGGTGCTTTATCCATTGTGTGGGTAGATGTATTTTCACTATTCTGTCTAAAAATAAAGATCCAGGACAGTTCTGGGGCTATTTCCCACCATAAATAGTGTCCAAAACATGCATTTTGCGATACAAAATAGTGGTTGCATTATAACAGGGTCCAGTCGGTTCTGGTGGGTGTTTGTATACGGAACTTGTGTCCAATTATGATGTTGATGTATACTTGACTATTTTGTATAGAAATAATCATCTAGCGATGTTCAGAAGTTCTGTTATGCCCGAATGAATTACTTTCATTTGGTCACTTTATTCACAAGTGGTGGTTTAGAAACAGGCCCAGTCGGTTTTGGTAGGTGCTTTTACCCAGAATTTGTGTGTATTGTGTGAGTGGATGTATTTTCACTATTTTGTATAACAATAAAGATCCAGGATGGTTATGGAGCTATTTCCCACCACAAAAAGTGTCCAAAACAGGCATTTTGCGATTAAAATAGTGGTCGTATTAGAACCGGGCCCAGTCAGTTCTGGTTGCCGCTTTTACCCAGATTTAGTGTCAATTGTGTGGATGGATGCATTTTCACTATTATGTGTAAAATTAAAGATGCAGGGATGTTTTGGGAATATTTCCCACCGTCAATAGTGTCCAAAACATTTTGCGATAAAAATAGTGGTTGTATTAGAACAAGGCCCAATCGGTTCTGGTTGGTGTATTTACCCAGAATTTGTGTTGGTTGAGTAGGTGGATGTAGTTTCACTATTTTCTATAAAAATAATGTTTCCCACCATAAACATTGTCCAAAACAGGCATTTTGCGATTAAAATAGTGGTCGTATTAGAACCGGGCCCAGTCGGTTCTGGTTGCCGCTTTTACCCAGATTTAGTGTCAATTGTGTGGATGGATGCATTTTCACTATTATGTGTAAAATTAAAGACGCAGGGATGTTTTGGGAATATTTCCCACCGTCAATAGTGTCCAAAACATTTTGCGATAAAAATAGTGGTTGTATTAGAACAAGGCCCAATCGGTTCTGGTTGGCGTATTTACCCAGAATTTGTGTTGATTGAGTAGGTAGATGAAGTTTCACTATTTTCTATAAAAATAATGTTTCCCACCATAAACATTGTCCAAAACAGGCATTTTGCGATTAAAATAGTGGTCGTATTAGAACCGGGCCCAGTCGGTTCTGGTTAGTGCTTCTACCCATAATTAGTGTTGAATGTGTAGATGGATGTATGTTCACTATTCTGTGTAAAAATAATGATCCAGGATGGTTCTGGAGCTATTTTCCCACCATAAACAGTGTCCAAAACAGGCATTCTGCGATTAAAATAGTGGTTGTATTAGAACCAGGCCCAGTCTGTTCTGGTTGGTGAATTTACCCGAATAATTGTATCCATTGACGATGGGGATGTATTTTTGATTATTATGTATAAAAATAATCATCTAGGGATCTTCAGAAGTTCTGTTATTCCCGAATCAATGACCTCCATTTGGGCACATTATTGACGGAGCTCACGACCATGATCCAGTGTGTGGCTCGGATGTGTCCCTCAAACACAAATACTGGTCAGTCTCATCCAAAATCGTAATGGCTCAGTTCCCTTGAGTGGGAGCGGCAAGGAACGCCCTGCATTTGAAGACCATTGAAGGCAGGTTCCGGGCCTGTGTCGGCGCATCAGTCAGGCTGGGTAGCCGCTATGGCCCAGGTGATTTTCCAGGGCTGCCCTGCTCTTGACGGAGTGGCCACCCAGCGGGGCTGTGTGTGTTTCATGGTGGGAGACTCGTGCTGCCCCTTCATCCCTGCCGGCATGTCCTGCTCGGTCCATGATGCCCTGCAGGCTATTAGGAACATGCGGAGAGCTGTGACCGGAGATCCGGTTCCACAAAGAGGATGGCTTGACTGGTTCTTCTCTGGCTCATGGAAACAGCCACTTCAATATTTCGATATTTTCACAGACACAAAAGGAGGGAATTGTGGGATGGACTGGCTAACTGGCTTAATAATTGTTTATTCTTGTCGCACCATGTGGTCATACTGGTTTAACTTTGTTTTTTAAGATCGTAGAATGCAAGGTAGACTAGCCAAACTGGTTGTACAATTGAATTAAAAGATGGTGGAATGTAAGAAAGACTAACTAGTTGGCCTTGCAATTGTTTGTTCGCCTCGAGAAATATAAGAAAGGCTGGCTAACAGGGTTTGCAATTTTTTCCTTGTATTGTGCGATGAAAAGAGGTTCAACTTCAGGAGTAACTGTCACTCTCCAGGTCATCTAGGGTCAAGTGCACACTTGAAAACTTTCATATTCGACCAAAACGTGCTTATCAGCACATAAAAAGCACATTTGGTGGTACGCGGGAAGAACGCCAGCAGACAAAAAGGCTATTTAGAAAGGTATCACCACTACGCAGAAGAACGTCGGCTACTCTGCCCTCACTGGAAGACATTGCCAGCCCTCGTTACCTCAGCAGAGCCTGGGACATGATCAGGGACCCATGCCACCCTGGTCACAATCGGTTCCAGCTGCTGCTCTCTGGCAGACAGACGCTGTAAGTTTCCCACATCCGTTGGGACTCTAAACTTGGGGTAACACAACACAATCCCTTCTGTGTAATAGCTTCGGGTGAGGTAATATGAATAGAGATTAGGTACAAGGTGATCTGACACATACATGCTGAATGAAGGTAAGTGAAAGACAGTGAGAGGTAAGTGATCCACTCAGGGGGTGGTGATGCAATGTATCCATAAAGGCAGAATTGTAAATTAAGAGTCTGGAGTCATAACTTGTAAAACTGTGTAAAACTGTCAGAGACACAAATGTCTCTCTATACATAGTCTAATATCATCAAATTTTATAATTCAATAAGTTTTTCATTTGGCATCATTCTAATGGCTAGATATTAAGTTATAATGAAAACTATGATACTTGGCCAAAACATGATTTTCAGCGCATGAAAAGCACATTAAGGCAATAAAAACTGAAATGTTCCCCTGCTGCGAAACAAACTGTCAGAGACACATAGTTACTGTGTATATAGTGTATAATTGTCCAATTCAAGTAAGTTTTTCATTTGGCATCATTCTAATTGATAGAAATTAAGTTATAGTGAAAATTATGATACTTGGCCAAAACGTGATTTTCAGCGCATGAAACGCACGTTAAGGCAATAAAAACTGAAATGTTCCCCTGCTGCGAAACAAACTGACACAGACATATAGTTATTGGTGGGGATGATCATATACACTTGCCATTCGCAGAGCCACCATATTTGGTCCAGTACTGTCCATGATTGGGAAAGAATGTGTCTGATCTCGGCGCACCTGGTGACGTGAACTTGGTCCAAAGGGGTCTTCGGATCCGGTCCACTGAAGTTGAAACAGGATGGATAACAGTCTGTTCGGTTGTTGCACTGGACATACGTTGCGGTATTGACTGTAGCTGCTAATGGTACTGCGACCATGGTATGTAGGCGGTCGAGCTTTGCTGGAAGGATTCTCTCAGATTACCCAGGATACAGTTGTAGGTGAGGTTGGCGAGTTCTTCGTTCTGTCGGTTGGACCATAGCTGTGGTTGGGCTACGGCAGTAGGCATGAGGGAACAGACATAACAACTCATTGGTTGTGGCGCGGGCTGTGAGTGCGGTGTATCTGTACCAACTGTTCCTCATCATCAGGTTGTAGTCGTTTTCTTCCTGTGTTTGGACATGGGCGAGAATAAGGTGTATCTACTCAGGCTTAGGTGTTCCTGCCGGACGGATTTTGAGTAGGCGTGTGGCGGATGGTTGTACGAAGGGGTTCACACCAATCACTTTGGGGACCATGGCTGGACTAGTAGTGCGGATGGTGATAGTAAAGAGGGGGCCTTTTCCTGGTCGGTCCGGTCGGAGGCATAGGTTGATGCAGCCTTTTTGTTGGATATTGGTCGTAAGGTCTAGCATATGTTTACCATCTTTGATGGTGGTGGCTAACTTGGTGAAGTTAGCGGTCATGGTGGTAGCTTCTTTGGAAAGGGGCCATGTGATGGTTTTGTAGCCTGTATGGAGGAGGACCTGGTCCAAGGTGTCTGGCCAGACCACTCAGACTCTGGGAGCTTGTAGGTACCAATAAAAATAACTGGAGTTAGTCCTGTGTAATCCCAAGTGAGTAAGCTGTAGGCTGAGCAAAGGGACTTGAACGACGATTGGTGTCTTGTTTGATGGGATGCAGATCTGGGGGCCCCTGATCGTTTCCTGAACAAGCTAGTGGGGCATTCTCCTCCAGTGGGAGTGTACCAAGGTTCTGGTACGTTCCCCCCATGTGGTTGAACACAGAGCGGTGATGATGATGGCCAAAATCACACGGTGAGGTCCGTCCCAACGTGGAGAAGACCAGCACTTTCTTTTTATCACCTTGACGAGTACCAGGTCTCCTGGGGACAGGACCTCCTCTGTGGGAGACAGAGAAGATGTCGGCAGATTATTTTGCATTCATCACAGTTCTTTCTTGGAACATTTTGCATAACCACTTAGTGAGGGATTCTGTTGCTCTTTTCTCTTCTACCACCAGATCTTTTTCCCACATTGTTCAGTGGAAGGGTCTGTCTTTCACTGCCTCAAATGGTGTGCATCCCTGTGCTGTTGGAATGATTCTCATGTACGTTTCTACCAGGCTCAGGCATTCTTGCCATCGTTTTCCTGTATCTTCCATGGTTTTTCTGAGTCTGAGTTTTACTGTTCTAATGGTTTGTTCGACGAGTCCAGCACTTTGGTTCAGTTTGATGAAATCCATGTTCAGAAGCTCGAAGGGATATGTTCCTGTTTGCCTTGTTCCATGCTTGGGTCGTTCATTGCCTTGAGAGTTGTGTCTACAGCAGTTCAGACAGTTTCTGCCAAAAAAATTGAAGTTTGGAGACCTCTGGGAACATGCATTGTTTGTTGTACTGTACTGATCATCCCTCCTGTTGAGACATGGCTCCTCCCATGGCTCAATTTGGCAATTACTTCAAACAATGATCGTGTCACGCATGGCTTGTTTTCTACTGCATAGAGTCCGTTCTTGTGTTGAGTGGCTCCTTCTGTTTCCCATTGCAGTTTCTCTTTTTCTGAGGAATGATTTTGCATTTCTCTTAGGAATTCAGCAGGGATTGGGCTGTGTCTTTCCACCGTCACGTCTTGTTCTAGGAATAGTCTACATGCCTCTGTCAGTGCCACTATTTCTGCGGCTTGTGCAGCCCAGTCGCCGGGGAGTCGTCCTGTCTTGAGGTTGTCTTTTTGAGTCACCACGGCATATACGTTGTGTTTTTCTCCATCCAGGGTTTTTGATGATGATCCATCCCCATAGGCAATGTGTCCGGGGGCAATGGGTTGTCCATTAGGTCAGTTGCATATACGTGGTTAATTATGATTCGTTGAGTGGGCAACTGTGAGAATTGGTTTAACCACTTGTCGTCCGGTCTCCCATGAACTTCAGGGTGACATGTAATGGCCATGTTTGTTGTTCCTGTCCTGGTGCTGCTGGGCAGATATCTTCAGACTGTTCTCTCAGACTTTCAGCTACCTTGGCAGAATCATTCCCGACAATGTCGAGAGAGTAGAAGCTGTTAGATGTGGTGGTGTGGAAGATATTTTTGGTCTGTAATTCCCTGGGTCGGAGGCAATTTTGGGTGGTCACTAGGCTTAGCCCAAGCTGGACCATGATATCTCGTCCCGGTAACTCTCCGATTTTCATTTTGCATTCTGACAATAAACCGATTCCTTTTGTTGCTTTCTGACCCATATTAATCACCTACTTAATAGTTTAAACAACAATTATTTTCTAAATTACCCGAAAGTGATCTCTACTTTGTGATTAACCCAATATCTCTGAACACACAAAGACCAAAAGTCCCTGACTTTGTCTTAGTTAAGTCCCTGACTCTATTAACAGACCAAGACTATAAAACCCTTGCTAATTATTGTTCTACTTTCATTGGTCCCGGACCAATTGGTTTATTACCAGACTGCAAAGTGGACAGTGAAAGTTCCTACAGTAGGGTCCTGTTCAACGCGATGTTCCTGCAACTCTAGTCGAATGACCAGTGTGTGTGTCTCAAATACAGGAAAAACTGACAGTTGTCACTAGGACTTTTGACAGATACATTTCAGTCATTTGCAGGGCAAAAAGTAATTGATCAGTGTCGGACAGTTGAGTATTTGTGCTGACATGTCACCCCAATCACAAGACTAAGATTGTTTATTCAGTCAGACAGTTGGGTGTTTATGCTGACATGTCAGCCATAAGGATGACTATGATGCTGTTATACTCACAAAAACTTATACAATATGAACAAGCATTTGCAAAGATACTTTGTCTATTCTCACATGTTCCCCTGCTGCCAAACAAACTGTCAGAGACACATAGTTACTGTGTATAAAGTGAAAAATCGTCCAATTCAAGTAAGTTATCCATTTGTCATCATTCTCAAGCTAGAAATTAAGTTATAATGAAAACAATCCTACTTGGCCAAAACGTGATTTTCAGGGCATGAAAAGAACATTAAGGCAATAAAAACTGAAAAGTTCCCCTGCTGCCAAACAAACTGTCAGAGACACAGTGACTGTGTATGTAGTGAAAAATCGTCCAATTCAAGTAAGTTTTTTATTTGGCATCGTTCAAAGTGATAGAAATTAAGTTACAATGAAAACTATCATACTTGGCCAAAACGTGATTATCAGGCCATGAAAAGCACATTAAGGCAATAAAAACTGAAACGTTCCCCTGCTGCCAAACACACTGTCAGAGACACATAGTTCCTGTGTATATAGTGTAAAATCGTCCAATTCAAGTAAGTCATTCATTGGCATCATTCCGGGTGATTCTGGAGCTATTTCCCACCATAAACAGTGTCCAAAGCAGGCATTTTGCGATTAAAATAGTGGTTGTATTAGAACCAGGCCCAGGCGGTTCTGGTTGGTGTTTTTACCCAGAAATTGTGTCGAATGTTGATAAGGATGTATTTTTGATTATTCTGTATAAAAATAATCATCTAGGGATGTTCAGTAGTTCTGTTATGCCCGAATCAATGACCTCAATTTGGGCACTTTATTTACAAGTGGTGGTTTTTAAGAACCAGGCCCAGTCGGTTCTGGTTGGTGCTTTATCCATTGTGTGGGTAGATGTATTTTCACTATTCTGTCTAAAAATAAAGATCCAGGACAGTTCTGGGGCTATTTCCCACCATAAATAGTGTCCAAAACATGCATTTTGCGATACAAAATAGTGGTTGCATTATAACAGGGTCCAGTCGGTTCTGGTGGGTGTTTGTATACGGAACTTGTGTCCAATTATGATGGGGATGTATACTTGACTATTTTGTATAGAAATAATCATCTAGCGATGTTCAGAAGTTCTGTTATGCCCGAATGAATTACTTTCATTTGGTCACTTTATTCACAAGTGGTGGTTTAGAAACAGGCCCAGTTGGTTTTGGTAGGTGCTTTTACCCAGAATTTGTGTGTATTGTGTGAGTGGATGTATTTTCACTATTTTGTATAACAATAAAGATCCAGGATGGTTCTGGAGCTATTTCCCACCACAAAAAGTGTCCAAAACAGGCATTTTGCGATTAAAATAGTGGTCGTATTAGAACCGGGCCCAGTCGGTTCTGGTTGCCGCTTTTACCCAGATTTAGTGTCAATTGTGTGGATGGATGCATTTTCACTATTATGTGTAAAATTAAAGATGCAGGGATGTTTTGGGAATATTTCCCACCGTCAATAGTGTCCAAAACATTTTGCGATAAAAATAGTGGTTGTATTAGAACAAGGCCCAATCGGTTCTGGTTGGTGTATTTACCCAGAAATTGTGTTGGTTGAGTAGGTGGATGTAGTTTCACTATTTTCTATAAAAAATAATGTTTCCCACCATAAACATTGTCCAAAACAGGCATTTTGCGATTAAAATAGTGGTCGTATTAGAACCGGGCCCAGTCGGTTCTGGTTGCCGCTTTTACCCAGATTTAGTGTCAATTGTGTGGATGGATGCATTTTCACTATTATGTGTAAAATTAAAGACGCAGGGATGTTTTGGGAATATTTCCCACCGTCAATAGTGTCCAAAACATTTTGTGATAAAAATAGTGGTTGTATTAGAACAAGGCCCAATCGGTTCTGGTTGGTGTATTTACCCAGAATTTGTGTTGATTGAGTAGGTAGATGTAGTTTCACTATTTTCTATAAAAATAATGTTTCCCACCATAAACATTGTCCAAAACAGGCATTTTGCGATTAAAATAGTGGTCGTATTAGAACCGGGCCCAGTCAGTTCTGGTTAGTGCTTCTACCCATAATTAGTGTTGAATGTGTAGATGGATGTATGTTCACTATTCTGTGTAAAAATAATGATCCAGGATGGTTCTGGAGCTATTTTCCCACCATAAACAGTGTCCAAAACAGGCATTCTGCGATTAAAATAGTGGTTGTATTAGAACCAGGCCCAGTCTGTTCTGGTTGGTGAGTTTACCCGAATAATTGTATCCATTGACGATGGGGATGTATTTTTGATTATTATGTATAAAAATAATCATCTAGGGATCTTCAGAAGTTCTGTTATTCCCGAATCAATGACCTCCATTTGGGCACATTATTGATGGAGCTCACGACCATGATCCAGTGTGTGGCTCGGATGTGTACCTCAAACACAAATACTGGTCAGTCTCATCCAAAATCGTAATGGCTCAGTTCCCTTGAGTGGGAGCGGCAAGGAACGCCCTGCATTTGAAGACCATTGAAGGCAGGTTCCGGGCCTGTGTCGGCGCATCAGTCAGGCTGGGTAGCCGCTATGGCCCAGGTGATTTTCCAGGGCTGCCCTGCTCTTGACGGAGTGGCCACCCAGCGGGGCTGTGTGTGTTTCATGGTGGGAGACTCGTGCTGCCCCTTC
Source organism: Stigmatopora nigra (assembly GCF_051989575.1). Lineage (NCBI taxonomy): Eukaryota > Metazoa > Chordata > Actinopteri > Syngnathiformes > Syngnathidae > Stigmatopora > Stigmatopora nigra. The sequence goes on from NW_027551610.1 coordinate 680,497, forward strand.
ATCCCTGCCGGCATGTCCTGCTCGGTCCATGATGCCCTGCAGGCTATTAGGAACATGCAGAGAGCTGTGACCGGAGATCCGGTTCCACAAAGAGGATGGCTTGACTGGTTCTTCTCTGGCTCATGGAAACAGCCACTTCAATATTTCGATATTTTCACAGACACAAAAGGAGGGAATTGTGGGATGGACTGGCTAACTGCTTAATAATTGTTTATTCTTGTCGCACCATGTGGTCATACTGGTTTAACTTTGTTTTTTAAGATCGTAGAATGCAAGGTAGACTAGCCAAACTGGTTTTACAATTGAATTAAAAGATGGTGGAATGTAAGAAAGACTAACTAGTTGGCCTTGCAATTGTTTGTTCGCCTCGAGAAATATAAGAAAGGCTGGCTAACAGGGTTTGCAATTTTTTCCTTGTATTGTGAGATGAAAAGAGGTTCAACTTCAGGAGTAACTGTCACTCTCCAGGTCATCTAGGGTCAAGTGCACACTTGAAAACTTTCATATTCGACCAAAACGTGCTTATCAGCACATAAAAAGCACATTTGGTGGTACGCGGGAAGAACGGCAGCAGACAAAAAGGCTATTTAGAAAGGTATCACCACTACGCAGAAGAACGTCGGCTACTCTGCCCTCACTGGAAGACATTGCCAGCCCTCGTTACCTCAGCAGAGCCAGGGACATGATCAGGGACCCATGCCACCCTGGTCACAATCGGTTCCAGCTGCTGCTCTCTGGCAGACAGACGCTGTAAGTTTCCCACATCCGTTGGGACTCTAAACTTGGGGTAACACAACACAATCCCTTCTGTGTAATAACTTCGGGTGAGGTAATATGAATAGACATTAGGTACAAGGTGATCTGACACCTACATGCTGAATGAAGGTAAGTGAAAGACAGTGAGAGGTAAGTGATCCACTCAGGGGGTGGTGATGCAATGTATCCATAAAGGCAGAATTGTAAATTAAGAGTCTGGAGTCATAACTTGTAAAACTGTGTAAAACTGTCAGAGACACAAATGTCTCTCTATACATAGTGTAATATCATCAAATTTTATAATTCAATAAGTTTTTCATTTGGCATCATTCTAATGGCTAGATATTAAGTTATAATGAAAACTATGATACATGGCCAAAACATGATTTTCAGCGCATGAAAAGCACATTAAGGCAATAAAAACTGAAATGTTCTCCTGCTGCCAAACAAACTGTCAGAGACACATAGTTACTGTGTATATAGTGTAAAATCGTCCAATTCAAGTAAGTTTTGCATTTAGCATCATTCTAAGTGATAGAAATTAAGTTATAGTGAAAACTATGATACTTGGCCAAAACGTGATTTTCAGCGCATGAAACGCACGTTAAGGCAATAAAAACTGAAATGTTCCCCTGCTGCGAAACAAACTGTCAGAGACACATAGTTACTGTGTATATAGTGTATAATTGTCCAATTCAAGTAAGTTTTTCATTTGGCATCATTCTAAGTGATAGAAATTAAGTTACAGTGAAAATTATGATACTTGGCCAAAACGTGATTTTCAGCGCATGAAACGCACGTTAAGGCAATAAAAACTGAAATGTTCCCCTGCTGCGAAACAAACTGTCAGAGACACATAGTTACTGTGTATATAGTGTATAATTGTCCAATTCAAGTAAGTTTTTCATTTGGCATCATTCTAAGTGATAGAAATTAAGTTACAGTGAAAATTATGATACTTGGCCAAAACGTGATTTTCAGCGCATGAAACGCACGTTAAGGCAATAAAAACTGAAATGTTCCCCTGCTGCGAAACAAACTGTCACAGACATATAGTTACTGTGTATATACTGTATTATCGTCCAATTGAAGTAAGTTTTTCATTGTTGGGTTTATTCTGTATTACTATTATAAATATATTTGTATTAATTCATTTCTTTGTTAAATCATTCTCTTTCTATTTTCAAAGTGTTGCGAGGTCACGAGTATTGCCAAGTCATCTTTAACCTGGACGGCCTGTTCCAGGATGGTTATACAAACAATCCACCCAATCTGGGTCCTTGAGATTTGTTGGGCCCTTGGTGACGAGGCCAGGGCTATTCGGCCAATAACAAGAATGCTGTTATCGTAATGTAACCGTGCACTTCGGGTTTTTCTGTATGTAACAATTATATGATTATGATTATATTATATGATTCTTAGGTCAAGGAAGTTGTATAATTACTCTAATCTAAATGTTGTTAGGTCTAGTCTCCTGTTTTTGTTATTGGTAAAATACTTTGATTGTTATTGTAGTCCCAGATGTTGTTTTTACTCATACGTGATGGAATGATCAACAACTCTGTAAATTGTTTTGATTCATGGCAATAAGAGGCGTACGAAAACGTCTATTCGAGGAGACGTTCGGAAGTTGTAAGGTGACACTTGCTGACTCTCCCCTTCGGAGGCTTTTACCCATTGTTATCCATTTCTATTTAATTAAATGTCAATAATTGAATAAGATGTCTGCCTGCAGTTATTGATAATTACGGACGAAGGTAATTATTAATGAACCTAACATTTTGGTCCTTCTGAGCCATGGAGGTCAATATACCGGAGCGAGAACCCAGGCGCTGCTGTTCGACATCTGGTAAGTGACCGTGCGCACGGCGTCTTCAAAACCCTTGGTGGGCCGGAGTTTTCGACGGGGGCGCCTGGATTCTCGGCGGTTGAAGACTTTTCCTGCTGGAGGGAGACATCTGATGGATCTCGGGTAAGTCCACATTAATGTCTGCATGTTGTGACGGTGTTTCCAAATGCGTTAAAGGGACATTGTATGTGAGGTCCATTGTTGGCTGGTTTCGTGTCCTGGGTGACGGCGACAAAACCCTGTGTTTATACTAGTCAATGGCAGGTACGGTGGGGCACTTTGCTGGAAAGTGTCCTGTGTCTCAGGGGTAGGCACGAATATATTGTACTGGAGGTACAATGTTGGGGCTGGAAAGTGTCCTGTGTCTCAAGGGTAGGCACGAATATGTTGTAAATGTTGTATGGGGTGTTTGTGTGGTTTCTGCAGTAAAATTAAGACAAGCCTAGGAAATACAGTCGAAGAGGTAATAATAATAATAATAATAAATATAATAAAGTTAACTGTGTGAGGCACACGAACTCACTACAAAAAAGTAAAATATGGGAAACACGTGTTGTAAGGCGGGTTTGGATGACGATCCAAAAAAATACGTCTAACTTGTAAGGATTGGAAAAAATTGGAAAGACAAAGCGCTTTAAAAATATTACACAGCTATATTTATGGATAAATAAATATGGGTTTGCTGGCCAGCTTAAAATGCATAAAATGCAGGATAATATATGCACTAATGCATAGAGGTAATATACATATATAAATAATATGTGCGTGGATAAAAGTGTAACAGCTTGTTCCACAGACACTAATGGCGAAATAAGGCCGGGGAGAAGTTAAAAATACTATTTTGGAAAATAGTGGGGGCTCCCTCGGATAACGGGGATCTATTTAAGACCGTGGCGGCGGGAAAGTACTGTTTGGTAAGGAAAAATAGCGGGGCCTCCTCGGCTGACGGGGAAAATATTTACCGAGATAGGTGACGGGCGCGGAGGAAGTTTAACAAAAATAAAGGGAGCTAGAAAATTAATGGGGACACTGGTATTTGATTTGGTTAATCCGGGTATGACGTTTTGTGATTACAATAAATTGGGTTTTTTTGTGATGCTGGGGCTTGTATAACAACAATTAGAATGGTTATTTCCAAGTGCTGGTGGTGCTTTGTTAATATAACCTATATGTACTGTCAATTTACAGCAATGTGATGGCTTATTGCAGCTTGGTTTTTGATCCCGTCCGCTAGCGGGAAGATGGTGTTTAAAAAGACAAAAGAATATATACAAAATGATCATTTAAATGTTTAGCAGGGAATGTCACCTGTGTTTTTATTATGCTCTAGACTTGCCAAATAATGTGTCGACTGCGGGAGAAGCGTTCTGGTGCAGCGGCTGCTGATTAGATGGGAGTGAAACATGTGGGCCGCGGGGCAGACGATTTAACTGTGTTGGGCTTTCGGGAGCGTTCGGACCGTGTAAACGACTAAAATTTTGTGATCCCTTCCGTGAAGACATTATATTAATAATAATTGGCCTTGGGGGTGCTGAAGCAAACTTGAGGGCAGAAAATGGGTTTTTGCCATATTGTTGTGCTTGCAGCATACATATTCTGGATATATGGGGTCTTGGAAAAATATTGTGATGTAGTTGAATATCGGAAGAGGGGTTAATTTGACTGTTTAATGGTTGTCTTCTCTAAAAAGCGTTATATTTGGGCACAGGGAAAAAGCTGGTTTGTAAACATAAGATAACAATGCTGTTTTCGCAGCAAGAGTGGAGGTCATAGTTAACGGCTTATGGCGTTTTCTGTTTGGACTTTTCAGAATAAGAACAATACATGGTCTGCAAGAAATGCAAGGTTATGCGAATGCTTTCACATTCATTTTTTGGGTTTTAAAATGAAATGTATATTAAGAGGATAGAAAATCTGTCTAGTAAAAGGTTGATTTTGGTAAAAAGCTTTGGATTTGGGAATACACCAAAATAGTCATTTTTGAGCAATTGTGGATTTCAAAGGGCTCTTAGTTAAAGGAAACTAGCTTTTGGAGGATAAAATAATATTAATACTATTTCAGAATATTTCGATTGTTCAAAATACTTTAATCCAGGAGGTTGGCTGGTTAAAAAAAAGGCCAGGATGACAAAATTTACAATATTATGGTATATTGGTGACAATAAGGTTTTTAAAACATTAAAGTTTGTAATTAGGAATTGCCTAACAAAAGGTTGATTTCTCTAATTTAATTGTTGTAGATTTTTGTTTTGGTAACAGGCTATGGGAAATGACTCTTGTCTTAAGTAAACATCATATGAGGTGATTTACAAAGTATATAGTAGGTATTGAATTATTTGGCTGTTAACGACATCAGATGGGAAATTTACAATGCAATAGTGGCATGATAAAATTCATGGCATTCATCCAAATAATTAGGTGAATTGTAGATAAAATAATTGGTTTAGGATGAGCATATTTTCCCTAAGAATGGAGTAACATGGAATGTTTTTCAAAGTGCACTTGAAAGAACATTGTCTGTTGTCCTGGCGGGAGGAAATATGCTTTGTCACAGGTCATATTGATGACTTTAAGGATATTACGGATTGGATAAGCATTGGTCAATTGATACAACCAAATAACGTTGCTTTTTACTGCTTTAAGGGCATGCAAATTGGTGAGAACTTTAGCAACGATGGGGTTAATACGCCTGAATGTTACAGTGATAACGAGTGGCAATAACAAGCTTAGATAAGGGAGGGAAAGGAGAAATTCTCCAAATTCCAGAATCTGGCTTAGAAACAGGTTATGTTAGTCGTTTTGGGTTTTTGACAGGATGTGGTAGTACATGAATTCTGGGAAATTTCGGGAAATTGGGGACCCATATCTAAAACAAATTTGAGACAAATGTGTAAATAGGCTCTATTTAGCGCTGGATGCACAAATTCTAGTGGGGCCTTTCATGTTTTGAAACAAGTGACGCTTTAGGTAGATGGGTTGTCTATGAACAAAATGGGATGGGCGAAATTCGCTTACAAATTCGGCGTGTTATCTTGGTTCATAGAATTTGGAGTCAAGGCGACGTAATAAAGGCCATAGGCGTCATGTTGTATAAATTAGGCGTGGATGAATTTGTTTTACAAATGGGGGAGATTATTTTATCACCTGGAAAAAAAAAAGTGGAAACAAAATTGGATGGCCGCATTAAAAGGTGATTGGCATGCTATTAGAGGAAATTGGGATTTTCCAAAAACCTGATAGGGGGCCATTAGGTCATGGCGGCTGTGAAAATAAAAACCTTAGATGTGAAACTATTGCCACCTCAATTCGGGGAACAAACAGCTAAACTGATAGCATTAAAAAGGATATAACTTTGTGTGAAACTTGAAGGTAATTTTTTACAAACGGTTAAAATGCTAGAGTGGGGGTGTGTATATTAAAGGATCTACTAATGAATGCGGGGTGGATCCAGACCTTCCGGAATGTGGGGTATTCATGGCGTCCTCAAGAATTTGTGGATTTTCTCCGGGTACTCCAGTTTACTCCCACAAAATGAAATTATGGATGCTAGACTGGTTGAACACACTAAATTCTTCTTTTTATGAGTGTGAGCGTGAATGATAGTTTGTCTTTTTGTGTTTTTTGATTGGCAGACCACCGAGACATAATCTATCAATAAAAGATCAATAAAGAAAATAATTTGGGCTTGAGTCAAGGGAAGTCCTATGTCTCGACAAGGGGGAGGTGGCTTTGCTACAACGACACTACAAGGCTTATGGTTTAAATCTATATGCATACCCACATATCCATCTCAAAAAATACATATAGATTTTATTTTATTAGATCATATAGATATCATTCCACGATATGGAATTCCAGAAACTATTTATAGTGATAATGGCTCCCATTTTGTTAAAATAATAGTTGTCTACCATCCACAATTGGCGGACCTTATATGAAGTCCTGTTTGGTAGACCTTACAAATTGTTATTATTCACTACACAATGACAATTGGATGATGAGGCGAATCTATCAGAGAAAAAAACGCACACACCAAATTTAGACTATCAGAGGGAGATGTTGCTTCTCAACAGGAAACGGACGAAGCGACGGTGATTCTTGAAGACTGGATGCTGATACGCAGCATAAAAGAAGAAACATCGGAGCAACGCAAAGTGGGAGGGTCCTTGTTACTGAAAGGGAACACGGATGCACCTTTCCCACAGTAAGAAGGTTGTCTAAATTGAAACGTTTCAAGAGGAAAAATGCCTAAACAAAGACAAAAAGTCATGTTGAAAACAATTATTGCTTTTGAGGCAAGGAGATTAATGATGATTGTGATTCTATTCCTTTCCACAGTAGGGTTGTTTTCTCCAGTTGGAGAAAAAGGCGGAGGCGTTTCAATTGAGGATACACCTTCTTACGGGAGGGTAAACCGAGAAACATACACATTTACATTTAATTAACATTACCTACTAAATCAAATTTCCAAATTGAAAATATATATTTGGACTCGGGGACGTCCCGGTTGCCATACAAGGGGTCAATCTATGGTGGGAAATATGTGTGGTACATTAACAGCAAAACATTGAAGATTGGGAAAAGCCTTGTTGCAGAAATTGGTCAAGATTGGAAAGCTCGGACTGACATATTAACCTGTGAAATTTACTTCTGAAACAGGGATTTCCCAAACGGGGGATAATTGGGCGCTGTTAATGGAGTGTAAAGAGGACAAGCACTAGGTGGAGCTACTTTGGTAAAAGGGTGGTCTCAATTGAAACATTGAGGGGACGGGTAAGATAAACTTTCTGACTTAATAAAATACGGGAAACACCAATATTAATTGGAAAGATTATTGCTCAGCAAGCAATACCATAAAACTATAGGGAACTCTTTTATATTGGGTTTGACGTCTCCATATAGTTTCAATTGAGACTAAACCATCTTACAAAGGATTAGGATAACCTACCAGACAAGGGAAAATACGATGGGATCTAACAACTCCCTCAATCACCATTCTTTTGGGGAAAAGTGTTTTTACAAATGAAAAAACGTGTCCTACTTGGCAAGAAAAAAAGAATAATGAAACAGTGTTTATCCTGTTACGCAGTAAATAGGAAGTCAATTTTTCCACTGTTTAATCATTTTACCTGCTTAAACCTTACAGGGCATGGTCTGAAGCTGAGGGCGATAAATGAGACGTGGTGTACCGGCATTCTAAAACAAACTACACCCCTGATACCACGTTCTGGCCTATGGTGGCGGGGTGGTAGATAAATTATACGACTCCTGCCGAAACGCGGCAGGACTAGGTACTTTGGTCTCACTGCTCTTACCGGTGTCTGTTTTTCCATCCACAGTGGAGGAGATACAATTGGCGGCTCAGAATTCGGAGGTAAAGGGTCGACCCTCCCGACATGGTCGAGAGGCATGGAGGGAAGGAGATCCAACATACATTGATGCGATTGGCATCCCCCTTGGCGTACCAGATGAGTATAAGCTGGCTAATCAGATCGCAGCAGGTTGGGAGTCCATCTTCCTTCTAATCACCCCAAACAAAAATGTGGATAGAATAAATTACTTACATTACAATGTCCAAAACTTGGAAATTATGTTAAACAGGGATTTGTGGGCATGAAGGAACAACTGGCAGCTACCAGTCTGATGGCGTTCCAGAATCGCATAGCGGTGGATATGATCCTTGAAACAGGGGGCGTGTGCAATGTTTGGAAAACAATGTTGCACCTTCATACCGAACAACACGTCACCCAGTGGATCTCTCACCAGGGCCATTACTGGCCTGCAAACACTGAACCGCAATATGCAAGAACACTCCGGAGTAGATACGTCCGCATTGTCAGATTGGTGGGATAAGACCTTTGGAAAATCTAAAGATTTGGCTACATCCTTCGTGGTGACTATAGGCACAATTACCGCTATCCTAACATTGTGTGGGTGATGTAGTATCCCCTGTTTGCGCTCCTTGCTAAGCCGACTTATAACTACTGCAATTGCCCCTACAAATTCTAAAGTACATGAGTTGTATCTTATGGGACGGTTTGGGGAAAGCAGTGAGGTCCAGGAGTACGGTAAATCCGAGGACCAATTGGACGAATATAATTATGTTCTTTCTCTTTCAGACCAGCCATGGGAGTAAGGAGTAGGCAGGAAAAATCCCAGTCACCCGACATTTCCATTCGTGATTACTAAAAAATGATTAATAACATACATGTTATAAAAGCGGGGGAATGTTGGGTTTATTCTGTATTACTATTATAAATATATTTGTATTAATTCATTTCTTTGTTAAATCATTCTCTTTCTATTTTCAAAGTGTTGCGAGGTCACGAGTGTTGCCAAGTCATCTTTAACCTGGACGGCCTGTTCCAGGATGGTTATACAAACAATCCACCCAATCTGGGTCCTTGAGATTTGGTGGGCCCTTGGTGACGAGGCCAGGGCTATTCGGCCAATAACAAGAATGCTGTTATCGTTATGTAACCGTGCACTTCGGGTTTTTCTGTATATAACCATTATATGATTATGATTATATTATTTGATTCTTAGGTCAAGGAAGTTGTATAATTACTCTAATCTAAATGTTGTTAGGTCTAGTCTCCTGTTTTTGTTATTGGTAAAATACTTTGATTGTTATTGTAGTCCCAGATGTTGTTTTTACTCATTCGTGATGGAATGATCAACAACACTGTAAATTGTTTTGATTCATGGCAATAAGAGGCGTACGAAAACGTCTATTCGAGGAGACGTTCGGAAGTTGTAAGGTGACACTTGCTGACTCTCCCCTTCGGAGGCTTTTACCCATTGTTAACCATTTCTATTTAATTAAATGTCAATAATTGAATATGTCTGCCTGCAGTTATTGATAATTACGGACGAAGGTAATTATTAATGAACCTAACATTCATTTAGCATCATTCTAAGTGATAGAAATTAAGTTATAGTGAAAACTATCATACAGGGCCAAAACATGATTTTCAGCGCGTGAAACGCACGTTAAGGCAATAAAAACTGAAATGTTCCCCTGCTGCGAAACAAACTGTCAGAGACACATAGTTACTGTGTATATAGTGTAAAATAGTCCAATTCAAATAAGTTTTGCATTTAGCATCATTCTAAGTGATAGAAATTAAGTTATAGTGAAAACTATGATACTTGGCCAAAACGTGATTTTCAGCGCATGAAACGCACGTTAAGGCAATAAAAACTGAAATGTTCCCCTGCTGCGAAACAAACTGTCAAAGACACATAGTTACTGTGTATATAGTGTATAATTGTCCAATTCAAGTAAGTTTTTCATTTGGCATCATTCTAAGTGATAGAAATTAAGTTATAGTGAAAATTATGATACTTGGCCAAAACGTGATTTTCCGCGCATGAAACGCACGTTAAGGCATTAAAAACTGAAATGTTCCCCTGCTGCGAAACAAACTGTCAGAGGCACATAGTTACTGTGTATATAGTGTAAAATCGTCCAATTCAATTAAGTTTTGCATTTAGCATCATTCTAAGTGATAGAAATTAAGTTATAGTGAAAATTATGATACTTGGCCAAAACGTGATTTTCAGCGCATGAAACGCACGTTAAGGCAATAAAATCTGAAATGTTCCCCTGCTGCGAAACAAACAGCCAGAGGCATATAGTTACTGTGTCTATAGTGTAAAATCATCCAATTCAAGTAAGTATTGCATTTAGCATCATTTTAAGTGCTAGAAATTAAGTTATACGGAAAATTATGATACTTGGCCAAAACGTGATTTTCAGCGCATGAAACGCACGTTAAGGCAATAAAAACTGAAATGTTCCCCTGCTGCGAAACAAACTGTCAGAGACATATAGTTACTGTGTATATAGTGTATTATCGTCCAATCCAAGTAAGTTTTTCATTTAGCATCATTCTAAGTGATAGAAATTAAGTTATAGTGAAAACTATCATACTCGGCGAAAACATGATTTTCAGCGCATGAAACGCACGTTAAGGCAATAAAAACTGAAATGTTCCCCTGCTGCGAAACAAACTGTCAGAGGCACATAGTTACTGTGTATATAGTGTAAAATCGTCCAATTCAAGTAAGTTTTGCATTCAGCATCATTCTAAGTGCTAGAAATTAAGTTATAGTGAAAACTATGATACTTGGCCAAAACGTGATTTTCAGCGCATGAAACGCACGTTAAGGCAATAAAAACTGAAATGTTCCCCTGCTGCGAAACAAACTGTCAGAGGCACATAGTTACTGTGTATATGGTGTATAATTGTCCAATTCAAGTAAGTTTTTCATTTTGCATCATTCTAAGTGCTAGAAATTAAGTTATAGTGAAAACTATGATACTTGGCCAAAACGTGATTTTCAGCGCATGAATTGCACATTAAGGCAATAAAAACTGAAATGTTCCCCCGCTGCGAAACAAACTGTCAGTGACACATAGTTACTGTGTATATAGTGTATAATCGTCCAAATTAAGTAGATTTTTCATTTGATATCATTCTAAGTGATGGAAGTTAGGGTTAGGGTTAGGGTTTATGGTTAGGGTTAGGTTAAGTTATAGTGAAAACTATGATACTTGGCCAAAACGTGATTTTCAGTGCATGAAACGCACATTAGGGCAAAAAAACTGAAATGTTTGTTAGGTCTGAAAATACAACTCAGGAGCAGGCTAAGAAAGAGTGAGATAAATTTAAATAGAAAATATGTATTACCAGACTGCAAAGTGGACAGTGAGAGTTCCTACAGTGGGGTCCTGTTCACTGCGATGTTACTGCAACTCTAGTCGAATGACCAGTGAGTGTGTCTTAAATACAGGCAAAACTGACAGTTGTCCCTAAGACTTTGGACAGATACGTTTCAGTCATTTGCAGGGAAACAAGTAATTGATTAGTGTCGGGCCTGGAATCTGTAGTCAATGGTTTCCAGACGTAGGGTGTTCTTCGCTGTTCCTACCCTGGGGAACACCGCCATCATGATTTTGGAGGAGACTGACCATTGTTTGTATTAGAGGGGGACATCCGAGCCCCAAACTGAATCATGGGGGAAGAAATCAAAGCTCCGTCGTTGACGCCTGGTGGGTAGATGTGGGTTGGCGTCGACAGTTGTAATCGAGTCTGCTGTTAGAACGTACGTGTGGTCGGATGCAGATGTAGGGACACAGAGCCCAGTTGTATTGGTGGGGATGATCATATACACTTGCCATTCGCAGAGCCACCATATTTGGTCCAGTACTGTCCATGATTGGGAAGGAATGTGTCTGATCTCGGCGCACCTGGTGACGTGAACTTGTTCCAAAGGGGTCTTCGGATCCGGTCCGCTGAAGTTGAAACAGGATGGATAACAGTCTGTTCGGTTGTTGCACTGGACATACGTTGCGGTATTGACTGTAGCTGCTAATGGTACTGCGACCATGGTATGTAGGCGGTCGAGCTTTCCTGGAAGGATTCTCTCAGATTACCCAGGATACAGTTGTAGGTGAGGTTGGCGAGTTCTTCGTTCTGTCGGTTGGACCATAGCTGTGGTTGGGCTACGGCAGTAGGCAAGAGGGAACAGACATAACAACTCATTGGTTGTGGCGCGGGCTGTGAGTGCGGTGTATCTGTACCAACTGTTCCTCATCATCGGGTTGTAGTCGTTTTCTTCCTGTGTTTGGACATGGGCGAGAATAAGGTGTATCTACTCAGGCTTAGGTGTTCCTGCCGGACGGATTTTGAGTAGGCGTGTGGCGGATGGTTGTACGAAGGGGTTCACACCAATCACTTTGGGGACCATGGCTGGACTAGTAGTGCGGATGGTGATAGTAAAGAGGGGGCCTTTTCCTGGTCGGTCCGGTCGGAGGCATAGGTTGATGCAGCCTTTTTGTTGGATATTGGTCGTAAGGTCTAGCATATGTTTACCATCTTTGATGGTGGTGGCTAACTTGGTGAAGTTAGCGGTCATGGTGGTAGCTTCTTTGGAAAGGGGCCATGTGATGGTTTTGTAGCCTGTATGGAGGAGGACCTGGTCCAAGGTGTCTGGCCAGACCACTCAGACTCTGGGAGCTTGTAGGTACCAATAAAAATAACTGGAGTTAGTCCTGTGTAATCCCAAGTGAGTAAGCTGTAGGCTGAGCAAAGGGACTTGAACGACGATTGGTGTCTTGTTTGATGGGATGCAGATCTGGGGGCCCCTGATCGTTTCCTGAACAAGCTAGTGGGGCATTCTCCTCCAGTGGGAGTGTACCAAGGTTCTGGTACGTTCCCCCCATGTGGTTGAACACAGAGCGGTGATGATGATGGCCAAAATCACACGGTGAGGTCCGTCCCAACGTGGAGAAGACCAGCACTTTCTTTTTATCACCTTGACGAGTACCAGGTCTCCTGGGGACAGGACCTCCTCTGTGGGAGACAGAGAAGATGTCGGCAGATTATTTTGCATTCATCACAGTTCTTTCTTGGAACATTTTGCATAACCACTTAGTGAGGGATTCTGTTTCTCTTTTCTCTTCTACCACCAGATCTTTTTCCCACATTGTTCAGTGGAAGGGTCTGTCTTTCACTGCCTCAAATGGTGTGCATCCCTGTGCTGTTGGAATGATTCTCATGTACGTTTCTACCAGGCTCAGGCATTCTTGCCATCGTTTTCCTGTATCTTCCATGGTTTTTCTGAGTCTGAGTTTTACTGTTCTAATGGTTTGTTCGACGAGTCCAGCACTTTGGTTCAGTTTGATGAAATCCATGTTCAGAAGCTCGAAGGGATATGTTCCTGTTTGCCTTGTTCCATGCTTGGGTCGTTCATTGCCTTGAGAGTTGTGTCTACAGCAGTTCAGACAGTTTCTGCCAAAAAAATTGAAGTTTGGAGACCTCTGGGAACATGCATTGTTTGTTGTACTGTACTGATCATCCCTCCTGTTGAGACATGGCTCCTCCCATGGCTCAATTTGGCAATTACTTCAAACAATGATCGTGTCACGCATGGCTTGTTTTCTACTGCATAGAGTCCGTTCTTGTGTTGAGTGGCTCCTTCTGTTTCCCATTGCAGTTTCTCTTTTTCTGAGGAATGATTTTGCATTTCTCTTAGGAATTCAGCAGGGATTGGGCTGTGTCTTTCCACCGTCACGTCTTGTTCTAGGAATAGTCTACATGCCTCTGTCAGTGCCACTATTTCTGCGGCTTGTGCAGACCAGTCGCCGGGGAGTCGTCCTGTCTTGAGGTTGTCTTTTTGAGTCACCACGGCATATACGTTGTGTTTTTCTCCATCCAGGGTTTTTGATGATGATCCATCCCCATAGGCAATGTGTCCGGGGGCAATGGGTTGTCCATTAGGTCAGTTGCATATACGTGGTTAATTATGATTCGTTGAGTGGGCAACTGTGAGAATTGGTTTAACCACTTGTCGTCCGGTCTCCCATGAACTTCAGGGTGACATGTAATGGCCATGTTTGTTGTTCCTGTCCTGGTGCTGCTGGGCAGATATCTTCAGACTGTTCTCTTAGACTTTCAGCTACCTTGGCAGAATCATTCCCGACAATGTCGAGAGAGTAGAAGCTGTTAGATGTGGTGGTGTGGAAGATATTTTTGGTCTGTAATTCCCTGGGTCGGAGGCAATTTTGGGTGGTCACTAGGCTTAGCCCAAGCTGGACCATGATATCTCGTCCCGGTAACTCTCCGATTTTCATTTTGCATTCTGACAATAAACCGATTCCTTTTGTTGCTTTCTGACCCATATTAATCACCTACTTAATAGTTTAAACAACAATTATTTTCTAAATTACCCGAAAGTGATCTCTACTTTGTGATTAACCCAATATCTCTGAACACACAAAGACCAAAAGTCCCTGACTTTGTCTTAGTTAAGTCCCTGACTCTATTAACAGACCAAGACTATAAAGCCCTTGCTAATTATTGTTCTACTTTCATTGGTCCCGGACCAATTGGTTTATTACCAGACTGCAAAGTGGACAGTGAAAGTTCCTACAGTAGGGTCCTGTTCAACGCGATGTTCCTGCAACTCTAGTCGAATGACCAGTGTGTGTGTCTCAAATACAGGAAAAACTGACAGTTGTCACTAGGACTTTTGACAGATACATTTCAGTCATTTGCAGGGCAAAAAGTAATTGATCAGTGTCGGACAGTTGAGTATTTGTGCTGACATGTCACCCCAATCACAAGACTAAGATTGTTTATTCAGTCAGACAGTTGGGTGTTTATGCTGACATGTCAGCCATAAGGATGACTATGATGCTGTTATACTCACAAAAACTTATACAATATGAACAAGCATTTGCAAAGATACTTTGTCTATTCTCACATGTTCCCCTGCTGCCAAACAAACTGTCAGAGACACATAGTTACTGTGTATAAAGTGAAAAATCGTCCAATTCAAGTAAGTTATCCATTTGTCATCATTCTCAAGCTAGAAATTAAGTTATAATGAAAACAATCCTACTTGGCCAAAACGTGATTTTCAGGGCATGAAAAGAACATTAAGGCAATAAAAACTGAAAAGTTCCCCTGCTGCCAAACAAACTGTCAGAGACACAGTGACTGTGTATGTAGTGAAAAATCGTCCAATTCAAGTAAGTTTTTTATTTGGCATCGTTCAAAGTGATAGAAATTAAGTTACAATGAAAACTATCATACTTGGCCAAAACGTGATTATCAGGCCATGAAAAGCACATTAAGGCAATAAAAACTGAAACGTTCCCCTGCTGCCAAACACACTGTCAGAGACACATAGTTCCTGTGTATATAGTGTAAAATCGTCCAATTCAAGTAAGTCATTCATTGGCATCATTCCGGGTGATTCTGGAGCTATTTCCCACCATAAACAGTGTCCAAAGCAGGCATTTTGCGATTAAAATAGTGGTTGTATTAGAACCAGGCCCAGGCGGTTCTGGTTGGTGTTTTTACCCAGAAATTGTGTCGAATGTTGATAAGGATGTATTTTTGATTATTCTGTATAAAAATAATCATCTAGGGATGTTCAGTAGTTCTGTTATGCCCGAATCAATGACCTCAATTTGGGCACTTTATTTACAAGTGGTGGTTTTTAAGAACCAGGCCCAGTCGGTTCTGGTTGGTGCTTTATCCATTGTGTGGGTAGATGTATTTTCACTATTCTGTCTAAAAATAAAGATCCAGGACAGTTCTGGGGCTATTTCCCACCATAAATAGTGTCCAAAACATGCATTTTGCGATACAAAATAGTGGTTGCATTATAACAGGGTCCAGTCGGTTCTGGTGGGTGTTTGTATACGGAACTTGTGTCCAATTATGATGGGGATGTATACTTGACTATTTTGTATAGAAATAATCATCTAGCGATGTTCAGAAGTTCTGTTATGCCCGAATGAATTACTTTCATTTGGTCACTTTATTCACAAGTGGTAGTTTAGAAACAGGCCCAGTCGGTTTTGGTAGGTGCTTTTACCCAGAATTTGTGTGTATTGTGTGAGTGGATGTATTTTCACTATTTTGTATAACAATAAAGATCCAGGATGGTTCTGGAGCTATTTCCCACCACAAAAAGTGTCCAAAACAGGCATTTTGCGATTAAAATAGTGGTCGTATTAGAACCGGGCCCAGTCGGTTCTGGTTGCCGCTTTTACCCAGATTTAGTGTCAATTGTGTGGATGGATGCATTTTCACTATTATGTGTAAAATTAAAGATGCAGGGATGTTTTGGGAATATTTCCCACCGTCAATAGTGTCCAAAACATTTTGCGATAAAAATAGTGGTTGTATTAGAACAAGGCCCAATCGGTTCTGGTTGGTGTATTTACCCAGAAATTGTGTTGGTTGAGTAGGTGGATGTAGTTTCACTATTTTCTATAAAAAATAATGTTTCCCACCATAAACATTGTCCAAAACAGGCATTTTGCGATTAAAATAGTGGTCGTATTAGAACCGGGCCCAGTCGGTTCTGGTTGCCGCTTTTACCCAGATTTAGTGTCAATTGTGTGGATGGATGCATTTTCACTATTATGTGTAAAATTAAAGACGCAGGGATGTTTTGGGAATATTTCCCACCGTCAATAGTGTCCAAAACATTTTGTGATAAAAATAGTGGTTGTATTAGAACAAGGCCCAATCGGTTCTGGTTGGTGTATTTACCCAGAATTTGTGTTGATTGAGTAGGTAGATGTAGTTTCACTATTTTCTATAAAAATAATGTTTCCCACCATAAACATTGTCCAAAACAGGCATTTTGCGATTAAAATAGTGGTCGTATTAGAACCGGGCCCAGTCAGTTCTGGTTAGTGCTTCTACCCATAATTAGTGTTGAATGTGTAGATGGATGTATGTTCACTATTCTGTGTAAAAATAATGATCCAGGATGGTTCTGGAGCTATTTTCCCACCATAAACAGTGTCCAAAACAGGCATTCTGCGATTAAAATAGTGGTTGTATTAGAACCAGGCCCAGTCTGTTCTGGTTGGTGAGTTTACCCGAATAATTGTATCCATTGACGATGGGGATGTATTTTTGATTATTATGTATAAAAATAATCATCTAGGGATCTTCAGAAGTTCTGTTATTCCCGAATCAATGACCTCCATTTGGGCACATTATTGATGGAGCTCACGACCATGATCCAGTGTGTGGCTCGGATGTGTACCTCAAACACAAATACTGGTCAGTCTCATCCAAAATCGTAATGGCTCAGTTCCCTTGAGTGGGAGCGGCAAGGAACGCCCTGCATTTGAAGACCATTGAAGGCAGGTTCCGGGCCTGTGTCGGCGCATCAGTCAGGCTGGGTAGCCGCTATGGCCCAGGTGATTTTCCAGGGCTGCCCTGCTCTTGACGGAGTGGCCACCCAGCGGGGCTGTGTGTGTTTCATGGTGGGAGACTCGTGCTGCCCCTTCATCCCTGCCGGCATGTCCTGCTCGGTCCATGATGCCCTGCAGGCTATTAGGAACATGCAGAGAGCTGTGACCGGAGATCCGGTTCCACAAAGAGGATGGCTTGACTGGTTCTTCTCTGGCTCATGGAAACAGCCACTTCAATATTTCGATATTTTCACAGACACAAAAGGAGGGAATTGTGGGATGGACTGGCTAACTGCTTAATAATTGTTTATTCTTGTCGCACCATGTGGTCATACTGGTTTAACTTTGTTTTTTAAGATCGTAGAATGCAAGGTAGACTAGCCAAACTGGTTTTACAATTGAATTAAAAGATGGTGGAATGTAAGAAAGACTAACTAGTTGGCCTTGCAATTGTTTGTTCGCCTCGAGAAATATAAGAAAGGCTGGCTAACAGGGTTTGCAATTTTTTCCTTGTATTGTGAGATGAAAAGAGGTTCAACTTCAGGAGTAACTGTCACTCTCCAGGTCATGTAGGGTCAAGTGCACACTTGAAAACTTTCATATTCGACCAAAACGTGCTTATCAGCACATAAAAAGCACATTTGGTGGTACGCGGGAAGAACGGCAGCAGACAAAAAGGCTATTTAGAAAGGTATCACCACTACGCAGAAGAACGTCGGCTACTCTGCCCTCACTGGAAGACATTGCCAGCCCTCGTTACCTCAGCAGAGCCAGGGACATGATCAGGGACCCATGCCACCCTGGTCACAATCGGTTCCAGCTGCTGCTCTCTGGCAGACAGACGCTGTAAGTTTCCCACATCCGTTGGGACTCTAAACTTGGGGTAACACAACACAATCCCTTCTGTGTAATAACTTCGGGTGAGGTAATATGAATAGACATTAGGTACAAGGTGATCTGACACCTACATGCTGAATGAAGGTAAGTGAAAGACAGTGAGAGGTAAGTGATCCACTCAGGGGGTGGTGATGCAATGTATCCATAAAGGCAGAATTGTAAATTAAGAGTCTGGAGTCATAACTTGTAAAACTGTGTAAAACTGTCAGAGACACAAATGTCTCTCTATACATAGTGTAATATCATCAAATTTTATAATTCAATAAGTTTTTCATTTGGCATCATTCTAATGGCTAGATATTAAGTTATAATGAAAACTATGATACTTGGCCAAAACATGATTTTCAGCGCATGAAAAGCACATTAAGGCAATAAAAACTGAAATGTTCTCCTGCTGCCAAACAAACTGTCAGAGACACATAGTTACTGTGTATATAGTGTAAAATCGTCCAATTCAAGTAAGTTTTGCATTTAGCATCATTCTAAGTGATAGAAATTAAGTTATAGTGAAAACTATGATACTTGGCCAAAACGTGATTTTCAGCGCATGAAACGCACGTTAAGGCAATAAAAACTGAAATGTTCCCCTGCTGCGAAACAAACTGTCAGAGACACATAGTTACTGTGTATATAGTGTATAATTGTCCAATTCAAGTAAGTTTTTCATTTGGCATCATTCTAAGTGATAGAAATTAAGTTACAGTGAAAATTATGATACTTGGCCAAAACGTGATTTTCAGCGCATGAAACGCACGTTAAGGCAATAAAAACTGAAATGTTCCCCTGCTGCGAAACAAACTGTCAGAGACACATAGTTACTGTGTATATAGTGTATAATTGTCCAATTCAAGTAAGTTTTTCATTTGGCATCATTCTAAGTGATAGAAATTAAGTTACAGTGAAAATTATGATACTTGGCCAAAACGTGATTTTCAGCGCATGAAACGCACGTTAAGGCAATAAAAACTGAAATGTTCCCCTGCTGCGAAACAAACTGTCACAGACATATAGTTACTGTGTATATACTGTATTATCGTCCAATTGAAGTAAGTTTTTCATTGTTGGGTTTATTCTGTATTACTATTATAAATATATTTGTATTAATTCATTTCTTTGTTAAATCATTCTCTTTCTATTTTCAAAGTGTTGCGAGGTCACGAGTATTGCCAAGTCATCTTTAACCTGGACGGCCTGTTCCAGGATGGTTATACAAACAATCCACCCAATCTGGGTCCTTGAGATTTGGTGGGCCCTTGGTGACGAGGCCAGGGCTATTCGGCCAATAACAAGAATGCTGTTATCGTTATGTAACCGTGCACTTCGGGTTTTTCTGAATGTAACCATTATATGATTATGATTATATTATATGATTCTTAGGTCAAGGAAGTTGTATAATTACTCTAATCTAAATGTTGTTAGGTCTAGTCTCCTGTTTTTGTTATTGGTAAAATACTTTGATTGTTATTGTAGTCCCAGATGTTGTTTTTACTCATACGTGATGGAATGATCAACAACTCTGTAAATTGTTTTGATTCATGGCAATAAGAGGCGTACGAAAACGTCTATTCGAGGAGACGTTCGGAAGTTGTAAGGTGACACTTGCTGACTCTCCCCTTCGGAGGCTTTTACCCATTGTTATCCATTTCTATTTAATTAAATGTCAATAATTGAATAAGATGTCTGCCTGCAGTTATTGATAATTACGGACGAAGGTAATTATTAATGAACCTAACATTTTGGTCCTTCTGAGCCATGGAGGTCAATATACCGGAGCGAGAACCCAGGCGCTGCTGTTCGACATCTGGTAAGTGACCGTGCGCACGGCGTCTTCAAAACCCTTGGTGGGCCGGAGTTTTCGACGGGGGCGCCTGGATTCTCGGCGGTTGAAGACTTTTCCTGCTGGAGGGAGACATCTGATGGATCTCGGGTAAGTCCACATTAATGTCTGCATGTTGTGACGGTGTTTCCAAATGCGTTAAAGGGACATTGTATGTGAGGTCCATTGTTGGCTGGTTTCGTGTCCTGGGTGACGGCGACAAAACCCTGTGTTTATACTAGTCAATGGCAGGTACGGTGGGGCACTTTGCTGGAAAGTGTCCTGTGTCTCAGGGGTAGGCACGAATATATTGTACTGGAGGTACAATGTTGGGGCTGGAAAGTGTCCTGTGTCTCAAGGGTAGGCACGAATATGTTGTAAATGTTGTATGGGGTGTTTGTGTGGTTTCTGCAGTAAAATTAAGACAAGCCTAGGAAATACAGTCGAAGAGGTAATAATAATAATAATAATAAATATAATAAAGTTAACTGTGTGAGGCACACGAACTCACTACAAAAAAGTAAAATATGGGAAACACGTGTTGTAAGGCGGGTTTGGATGACGATCCAAAAAAATACGTCTAACTTGTAAGGATTGGAAAAAATTGGAAAGACAAAGCGCTTTAAAAATATTACACAGCTATATTTATGGATAAATAAATATGGGTTTGCTGGCCAGCTTAAAATGCATAAAATGCAGGATAATATATGCACTAATGCATAGAGGTAATATACATACATAAATAATATGTGCGTGGATAAAAGTGTAACAGCTTGTTCCACAGACACTAATGGCGAAATAAGGCCGGGGAGAAGTTAAAAATACTATTTTGGAAAATAGTGGGGGCTCCCTCGGATAACGGGGATCTATTTAAGACCGTGGCGGCGGGAAAGTACTGTTTGGTAAGGAAAAATAGCGGGGCCTCCTCGGCTGAC
This sequence comes from Stigmatopora nigra, assembly GCF_051989575.1. Lineage (NCBI taxonomy): Eukaryota > Metazoa > Chordata > Actinopteri > Syngnathiformes > Syngnathidae > Stigmatopora > Stigmatopora nigra. The sequence goes on from NW_027551610.1 coordinate 701,484, forward strand.
GGGGAAAATATTTATCGAGATAGGTGACGGGCGCGGAGGAAGTTTAACAAAAATAAAGGGAGCTAGAAAATTAATGGGGACACTGGTATTTGATTTGGTTAATCCGGGTATGACGTTTTGTGATTACAATAAATTGGGTTTTTTTGTGATGCTGGGGCTTGTATAACAACAATTAGAATGGTTATTTCCAAGTGCTGGTGGTGCTTTGTTAATATAACCTATATGTACTGTCAATTTACAGCAATGTGATGGCTTATTGCAGCTTGGTTTTTGATCCCGTCCGCTAGCGGGAAGATGGTGTTTAAAAAGACAAAAGAATATATACAAAGTGATCATTTAAATGTTTAGCAGGGAATGTCACCTGTGTTTTTATTATGCTCTAGACTTGCCAAATAATGTGTCGACTGCGGGAGAAGCGTTCTGGTGCAGCGGCTGCTGATTAGATGGGAGTGAAACATGTGGGCCGCGGGGCAGACGATTTAACTGTGTTGGGCTTTCGGGAGCGTTCGGACCGTGTAAACGACTAAAATTTTGTGATCCCTTCCGTGAAGACATTATATTAATAATAATTGGCCTTGGGGGTGCTGAAGCAAACTTGAGGGCAGAAAATGGGTTTTTGCCATATTGTTGTGCTTGCAGCATACATATTCTGGATATATGGGGTCTTGGAAAAATATTGTGATGTAGTTGAATATCGGAAGAGGGGTTAATTTGACTGTTTAATGGTTGTCTTCTCTAAAAAGCGTTATATTTGGGCACAGGGAAAAAGCTGGTTTGTAAACATAAGATAACAATGCTGTTTTCGCAGCAAGAGTGGAGGTCATAGTTAACGGCTTATGGCGTTTTCTGTTTGGACTTTTCAGAATAAGAACAATACATGGTCTGCAAGAAATGCAAGGTTATGCGAATGCTTTCACATTCATTTTTTTGGGTTTTAAAATGAAATGTATATTAAGAGGATAGAAAATCTGTCTAGTAAAAGGTTGATTTTGGTAAAAAGCTTTGGATTTGGGAATACACCAAAATAGTCATTTTTGAGCAATTGTGGATTTCAAAGGGCTCTTAGTTAAAGGAAACTAGCTTTTGGAGGATAAAATAATATTAATACTATTTCAGAATATTTTGATTGTTCAAAATACTTTAATCCAGGAGGTTGGCTGGTTAAAAAAAAGGCCAGGATGACAAAATTTACAATATTATGGTATATTGGTGACAATAAGGTTTTTAAAACATTAAAGTTTGTAATTAGGAATTGCCTAACAAAAGGTTGATTTCTCTAATTTAATTGTTGTAGATTTTTGTTTTGGTAACAGGCTATGGGAAATGACTCTTGTCTTAAGTAAACATCATATGAGGTGATTTACAAAGTATATAGTAGGTATTGAATTATTTGGCTGTTAACGACATCAGATGGGAAATTTACAATGCAATAGTGGCATGATAAAATTCATGGCATTCATCCAAATAATTAGGTGAATTGTAGATAAAATAATTGGTTTAGGATGAGCATATTTTCCCTAAGAATGGAGTAACATGGAATGTTTTTCAAAGTGCACTTGAAAGAACATTGTCTGTTGTCCTGGCGGGAGGAAATATGCTTTGTCACAGGTCATATTGATGACTTTAAGGATATTACGGATTGGATAAGCATTGGTCAATTGATACAACCAAATAACGTTGCTTTTTACTGCTTTAAGGGCATGCAAATTGGTGAGAACTTTAGCAACGATGGGGTTAATACGCCTGAATGTTACAGTGATAACGAGTGGCAATAACAAGCTTAGATAAGGGAGGGAAAGGAGAAATTCTCCAAATTCCAGAATCTGGCTTAGAAACAGGTTATGTTAGTCGTTTTGGGTTTTTGACAGGATGTGGTAGTACATGAATTCTGGGAAATTTCGGGAAATTGGGGACCCATATCTAAAACAAATTTGAGACAAATGTGTAAATAGGCTCTATTTAGCGCTGGATGCACAAATTCTAGTGGGGCCTTTCATGTTTTGAAACAAGTGACGCTTTAGGTAGATGGGTTGTCTATGAACAAAATGGGATGGGCGAAATTCGCTTACAAATTCGGCGTGTTATCTTGGTTCATAGAATTTGGAGTCAAGGCGACGTAATAAAGGCCATAGGCGTCATGTTGTATAAATTAGGCGTGGATGAATTTGTTTTACAAATGGGGGAGATTATTTTATCACCTGGAAAAAAAAAAGTGGAAACAAAATTGGATGGCCGCATTAAAAGGTGATTGGCATGCTATTAGAGGAAATTGGGATTTTCCAAAAACCTGATAGGGGGCCATTAGGTCATGGCGGCTGTGAAAATAAAAACCTTAGATGTGAAACTATTGCCACCTCAATTCGGGGAACAAACAGCTAAACTGATAGCATTAAAAAGGATATAACTTTGTGTGAAACTTGAAGGTAATTTTTTACAAACGGTTAAAATGCTAGAGTGGGGGTGTGTATATTAAAGGATCTACTAATGAATGCGGGGTGGATCCAGACCTTCCGGAATGTGGGGTATTCATGGCGTCCTCAAGAATTTGTGGATTTTCTCCGGGTACTCCAGTTTACTCCCACAAAATGAAATTATGGATGCTAGACTGGTTGAACACACTAAATTCTTCTTTTTATGAGTGTGAGCGTGAATGATAGTTTGTCTTTTTGTGTTTTTTGATTGGCAGACCACCGAGACATAATCTATCAATAAAAGATCAATAAAGAAAATAATTTGGGCTTGAGTCAAGGGAAGTCCTATGTCTCGACAAGGGGGAGGTGGCTTTGCTACAACGACACTACAAGGCTTATGGTTTAAATCTATATGCATACCCACATATCCATCTCAAAAAATACATATAGATTTTATTTTATTAGATCATATAGATATCATTCCACGATATGGAATTCCAGAAACTATTTATAGTGATAATGGCTCCCATTTTGTTAAAATAATAGTTGTCTACCATCCACAATTGGCGGACCTTATATGAAGTCCTGTTTGGTAGACCTTACAAATTGTTATTATTCACTACACAATGACAATTGGATGATGAGGCGAATCTATCAGAGAAAAAAACGCACACACCAAATTTAGACTATCAGAGGGAGATGTTGCTTCTCAACAGGAAACGGACGAAGCGACGGTGATTCTTGAAGACTGGATGCTGATACGCAGCATAAAAGAAGAAACATCGGAGCAACGCAAAGTGGGAGGGTCCTTGTTACTGAAAGGGAACACGGATGCACCTTTCCCACAGTAAGAAGGTTGTCTAAATTGAAACGTTTCAAGAGGAAAAATGCCTAAACAAAGACAAAAAGTCATGTTGAAAACAATTATTGCTTTTGAGGCAAGGAGATTAATGATGATTGTGATTCTATTCCTTTCCACAGTAGGGTTGTTTTCTCCAGTTGGAGAAAAAGGCGGAGGCGTTTCAATTGAGGATACACCTTCTTACGGGAGGGTAAACCGAGAAACATACACATTTACATTTAATTAACATTACCTACTAAATCAAATTTCCAAATTGAAAATATATATTTGGACTCGGGGACGTCCCGGTTGCCATACAAGGGGTCAATCTATGGTGGGAAATATGTGTGGTACATTAACAGCAAAACATTGAAGATGGGGAAAAGCCTTGTTGCAGAAATTGGTCAAGATTGGAAAGCTCGGACTGACATATTAACCTGTGAAATTTACTTCTGAAACAGGGATTTCCCAAACGGGGGATAATTGGGCGCTGTTAATGGAGTGTAAAGAGGACAAGCACTAGGTGGAGCTACTTTGGTAAAAGGGTGGTCTCAATTGAAACATTGAGGGGACGGGTAAGATAAACTTTCTGACTTAATAAAATACGGGAAACACCAATATTAATTGGAAAGATTATTGCTCAGCAAGCAATACCATAAAACTATAGGGAACTCTTTTATATTGGGTTTGACGTCTCCATATAGTTTCAATTGAGACTAAACCATCTTACAAAGGATTAGGATAACCTACCAGACAAGGGAAAATACGATGGGATCTAACAACTCCCTCAATCACCATTCTTTTGGGGAAAAGTGTTTTTACAAATGAAAAAACGTGTCCTACTTGGCAAGAAAAAAAGAATAATGAAACAGTGTTTATCCTGTTACGCAGTAAATAGGAAGTCAATTTTTCCACTGTTTAATCATTTTACCTGCTTAAACCTTACAGGGCATGGTCTGAAGCTGAGGGCGATAAATGAGACGTGGTGTACCGGCATTCTAAAACAAACTACACCCCTGATACCACGTTCTGGCCTATGGTGGCGGGGTGGTAGATAAATTATACGACTCCTGCCGAAACGCGGCAGGACTAGGTACTTTGGTCTCACTGCTCTTACCGGTGTCTGTTTTTCCATCCACAGTGGAGGAGATACAATTGGCGGCTCAGAATTCGGAGGTGAAGGGTCGACCCTCCCGACATGGTCGAGAGGCATGGAGGGAAGGAGATCCAACATACATTGATGCGATTGGCATCCCCCTTGGCGTACCAGATGAGTATAAGCTGGCTAATCAGATCGCAGCAGGTTGGGAGTCCATCTTCCTTCTAATCACCCCAAACAAAAATGTGGATAGAATAAATTACTTACATTACAATGTCCAAAACTTGGAAATTATGTTAAACAGGGATTTGTGGGCATGAAGGAACAACTGGCAGCTACCAGTCTGATGGCGTTCCAGAATCGCATAGCGGTGGATATGATCCTTGAAACAGGGGGCGTGTGCAATGTTTGGAAAACAATGTTGCACCTTCATACCGAACAACACGTCACCCAGTGGATCTCTCACCAGGGCCATTACTGGCCTGCAAACACTGAACCGCAATATGCAAGAACACTCCGGAGTAGATACGTCCGCATTGTCAGATTGGTGGGATAAGACCTTTGGAAAATCTAAAGATTTGGCTACATCCTTCGTGGTGACTATAGGCACAATTACCGCTATCCTAACATTGTGTGGGTGATGTAGTATCCCCTGTTTGCGCTCCTTGCTAAGCCGACTTATAACTACTGCAATTGCCCCTACAAATTCTAAAGTACATGAGTTGTATCTTATGGGACGGTTTGGGGAAAGCAGTGAGGTCCAGGAGTACGGTAAATCCGAGGACCAATTGGACGAATATAATTATGTTCTTTCTCTTTCAGACCAGCCATGGGAGTAAGGAGTAGGCAGGAAAAATCCCAGTCACCCGACATTTCCATTCGTGATTACTAAAAAATGATTAATAACATACATGTTATAAAAGCGGGGGAATGTTGGGTTTATTCTGTATTACTATTATAAATATATTTGTATTAATTCATTTCTTTGTTAAATCATTCTCTTTCTATTTTCAAAGTGTTGCGAGGTCACGAGTGTTGCCAAGTCATCTTTAACCTGGACGGCCTGTTCCAGGATGGTTATACAAACAATCCACCCAATCTGGGTCCTTGAGATTTGGTGGGCCCTTGGTGACGAGGCCAGGGCTATTCGGCCAATAACAAGAATGCTGTTATCGTTATGTAACCGTGCACTTCGGGTTTTTCTGTATATAACCATTATATGATTATGATTATATTATATGATTCTTAGGTCAAGGAAGTTGTATAATTACTCTAATCTAAATGTTGTTAGGTCTAGTCTCCTGTTTTTGTTATTGGTAAAATACTTTGATTGTTATTGTAGTCCCAGATGTTGTTTTTACTCATTCGTGATGGAATGATCAACAACACTGTAAATTGTTTTGATTCATGGCAATAAGAGGCGTACGAAAACGTCTATTCGAGGAGACGTTCGGAAGTTGTAAGGTGACACTTGCTGACTCTCCCCTTCGGAGGCTTTTACCCATTGTTAACCATTTCTATTTAATTAAATGTCAATAATTGAATATGTCTGCCTGCAGTTATTGATAATTACGGACGAAGGTAATTATTAATGAACCTAACATTCATTTAGCATCATTCTAAGTGATAGAAATTAAGTTATAGTGAAAACTATCATACAGGGCCAAAACATGATTTTCAGCGCGTGAAACGCACGTTAAGGCAATAAAAACTGAAATGTTCCCCTGCTGCGAAACAAACTGTCAGAGACACATAGTTACTGTGTATATAGTGTAAAATAGTCCAATTCAAATAAGTTTTGCATTTAGCATCATTCTAAGTGATAGAAATTAAGTTATAGTGAAAACTATGATACTTGGCCAAAACGTGATTTTCAGCGCATGAAACGCACGTTAAGGCAATAAAAACTGAAATGTTCCCCTGCTGCGAAACAAACTGTCAAAGACACATAGTTACTGTGTAAATAGTGTATAATTGTCCAATTCAAGTAAGTTTTTCATTTGGCATCATTCTAAGTGATAGAAATTAAGTTATAGTGAAAATTATGATACTTGGCCAAAACGTGATTTTCCGCGCATGAAACGCACGTTAAGGCATTAAAAACTGAAATGTTCCCCTGCTGCGAAACAAACTGTCAGAGGCACATAGTTACTGTGTATATAGTGTAAAATCGTCCAATTCAATTAAGTTTTGCATTTAGCATCATTCTAAGTGATAGAAATTAAGTTATAGTGAAAATTATGATACTTGGCCAAAACGTGATTTTCAGCGCATGAAACGCACGTTAAGGCAATAAAATCTGAAATGTTCCCCTGCTGCGAAACAAACTGCCAGAGGCATATAGTTACTGTGTCTATAGTGTAAAATCATCCAATTCAAGTAAGTATTGCATTTAGCATCATTTTAAGTGCTAGAAATTAAGTTATACGGAAAATTATGATACTTGGCCAAAACGTGATTTTCAGCGCATGAAACGCACGTTAAGGCAATAAAAACTGAAATGTTCCCCTGCTGCGAAACAAACTGTCAGAGACATATAGTTACTGTGTATATAGTGTATTATCGTCCAATCCAAGTAAGTTTTTCATTTAGCAACATTCTAAGTGATAGAAATTAAGTTATAGTGAAAACTATCATACTCGGCCAAAACATGATTTTCAGCGCATGAAACGCACGTTAAGGCAATAAAAACTGAAATGTTCCCCTGCTGCGAAACAAACTGTCAGAGGCGCATAGTTACTGTGTATATAGTGTAAAATCGTCCAATTCAAGTAAGTTTTGCATTCAGCATCATTCTAAGTGCTAGAAATTAAGTTATAGTGAAAACTATGATACTTGGCCAAAACGTGATTTTCAGCGCATGAAACGCACGTTAAGGCAATAAAAACTGAAATGTTCCCCTGCTGCGAAACAAACTGTCAGAGGCACATAGTTACTGTGTATATGGTGTATAATTGTCCAATTCAAGTAAGTTTTTCATTTTGCATCATTCTAAGTGCTAGAAATTAAGTTATAGTGAAAACTATGATACTTGGCCAAAACGTGATTTTCAGCGCATGAATTGCACATTAAGGCAATAAAAACTGAAATGTTCCCCCGCTGCGAAACAAACTGTCAGTGACACATAGTTACTGTGTATATAGTGTATAATCGTCCAAATTAAGTAGATTTTTCATTTGATATCATTCTAAGTGATGGAAGTTAGGGTTAGGGTTAGGGTTTATGGTTAGGGTTAGGTTAAGTTATAGTGAAAACTATGATACTTGGCCAAAACGTGATTTTCAGTGCATGAAACGCACATTAGGGCAAAAAAACTGAAATGTTTGTTAGGTCTGAAAATACAACTCAGGAGCAGGCTAAGAAAGAGTGAGATAAATTTAAATAGAAAATATGTATTACCAGACTGCAAAGTGGACAGTGAGAGTTCCTACAGTGGGGTCCTGTTCACTGCGATGTTACTGCAACTCTAGTCGAATGACCAGTGAGTGTGTCTTAAATACAGGCAAAACTGACAGTTGTCCCTAAGACTTTGGACAGATACGTTTCAGTCATTTGCAGGGAAACAAGTAATTGATTAGTGTCGGGCCTGGAATCTGTAGTCAATGGTTTCCAGACGTAGGGTGTTCTTCGCTGTTCCTACCCTGGGGAACACCGCCATCATGATTTTGGAGGAGACTGACCATTGTTTGTATTAGAGGGGGACATCCGAGCCCCAAACTGAATCATGGGGGAAGAAATCAAAGCTCCGTCGTTGACGCCTGGTGGGTAGATGTGGGTTGGCGTCGACAGTTGTAATCGAGTCTGCTGTTAGAACGTACGTGTGGTCGGATGCAGATGTAGGGACACAGAGCCCAGTTGTATTGGTGGGGATGATCATATACACTTGCCATTCGCAGAGCCACCATATTTGGTCCAGTACTGTCCATGATTGGGAAGGAATGTGTCTGATCTCGGCGCACCTGGTGACGTGAACTTGTTCCAAAGGGGTCTTCGGATCCGGTCCGCTGAAGTTGAAACAGGATGGATAACAGTCTGTTCGGTTGTTGCACTGGACATACGTTGCGGTATTGACTGTAGCTGCTAATGGTACTGCGACCATGGTATGTAGGCGGTCGAGCTTTCCTGGAAGGATTCTCTCAGATTACCCAGGATACAGTTGTAGGTGAGGTTGGCGAGTTCTTCGTTCTGTCGGTTGGACCATAGCTGTGGTTGGGCTACGGCAGTAGGCAAGAGGGAACAGACATAACAACTCATTGGTTGTGGCGCGGGCTGTGAGTGCGGTGTATCTGTACCAACTGTTCCTCATCATCGGGTTGTAGTCGTTTTCTTCCTGTGTTTGGACATGGGCGAGAATAAGGTGTATCTACTCAGGCTTAGGTGTTCCTGCCGGACGGATTTTGAGTAGGCGTGTGGCGGATGGTTGTACGAAGGGGTTCACACCAATCACTTTGGGGACCATGGCTGGACTAGTAGTGCGGATGGTGATAGTAAAGAGGGGGCCTTTTCCTGGTCGGTCCGGTCGGAGGCATAGGTTGATGCAGCCTTTTTGTTGGATATTGGTCGTAAGGTCTAGCATATGTTTACCATCTTTGATGGTGGTGGCTAACTTGGTGAAGTTAGCGGTCATGGTGGTAGCTTCTTTGGAAAGGGGCCATTGGATTGGATTGGATAACTTTATTCATCCCGTAATCGGGAAATTTCTTTGTTGCAATAGGAAGAGGGTGAGGATGCAGGTATGGAGGAGGACCTGGTCCAAGGTGTCTGGCCAGACCATTCAGACTCTGGGAGCTTGTAGGTACCAATAAAAATAACTGGAGTCAGTCCTGTGTAATCCCAAGTGAGTAAGCTGTAGGCTGAGCAAAGGTACTTGAACGACGATTGGTGTCTTGGTTAATGGGATGCAGATCTGAGGGCCCCTGATCGTTTCCTGAACCAGATAGTGGGGCATTCTCCTCCAGTGGGAGTGTACCAAGGTTCTGGTACGTTCCCCCCATGTGGTTGAACACAGAGCGGTGATGATGATGGCCAAAATCACACGGTGAGGTCCGTCCCAACGTGGAGAAGACCAGAACTTTCTTTTTATCACCTTGACGAGTACCAGGTCTCCTGGGGACAGGACCTCATCTGTGGGAGACAGAGAAGATGTCGGCAGATTATTTTGCATTCATCACAGTTCTTTCTTGGAACATTTTGCATAACCACTTATTGAGGGATTCTGTTTCTCCTTTCTCTTTTACCACCAGATCTTTTTCCCACATTGTTAGTGGAAGATTCTGTCTTTCACTGCCTCAAATGGTGTGCATCCCTGTGCTGTTGGAATGATTCTCATGTACGTTTCTACCAGGCTCAGGCATTCTTGCCATGGTTTTCCTGTATCTTCCATGGTTTTTCTGAGTCTGAGTTTTACTGTTCTAATGGTTTGTTCGACGAGTCCAGCACTTTGGTTCAGTTTGATGAAATCCATGTTCAGAAGCTCGAAGGGATATGTTCCTGTTTGCCTTGTTCCATGCTTGGGTTGTTCATTGCCTTGAGAGTTGTGTCTACAGCAGTTTAGACAGTTTCTGCAAAATATTTGAAGTAAGTTTGGAGACCTCTGGGAACATGCATTGTTTGTTGTACTGTACTGATCATCCCTTCTGTTGAGACATGGCTCCTCCCATGGCTCAATTTGGCAATTACTTCAAACAATGATTGTGGGACGCATGGCTTGTTTTCTACTTCATAGAGTCCGTTCTTGTGTTGGTGGCTCCTTTTGTTTCCCATTGCAGTTTCTCTTTTTCTGGGGCATGATTTTGCATTTCTCTTAGGAATTCAGCAGGGATTGGGCTGTGTCTTTCCACCGTCACGTCTTGTTCTAGGAATAGTCTACATGCCTCTGTCAGTGCCACTATTTCTGCGGCTTGTGCAGACCAGTCGCCGGGGAGTCGTCCTGTCTTGAGGTTGTCTTTTTGAGTCACCACGGCATATACGTTGTGTTTTTCTCCATCCAGGGTTTTTGATGATGATCCATCCCCATAGGCAATGTGTCCGGGGGCCAATGGGTTGTCCATTAGGTCAGTTGCATATACGTGGTTAATTATGATTCGTTGAGTGGGCAACTATGAGAATTGGTTTAACCACTTGTCGTCCGGTCTCCCATGAACTTCAGGGTGACATGTAATGGCCATGTTTGTTGTTCCTGTCCTGGGGCTGCTGGGCAGATATCTTCAGACTGTTCTCTTAGACTTTCAGCTACCTTGGCAGAATCATTCCCGACAATGTCGAGAGAGTAGAAGCTGTTAGATGTGGTGGTGTGGAAGATATTTTTGGTCATGATATCTCGTCCCGGTAACTCTCCGATTTTCATTTTGCAGTCTGACAATAAACCCATCCCTTTTGTTGCTTTCTGACCCATATTAATCACTTACTTAATAGTTTAAACAACAATTATTTTCTAAATTACCCGAAATTGATCTCCACTTTGTGATTAACCCAATATCTCTGAACACACAAAGACCAAAAGTCCCTGACTTTGTCTTAGTTAAGTCCCTGACTCTATTAACAGACCAAGACTATAATGCCTTTGCTAATTCTTGTTCTACTTTCATTGGTCCCGGACCAATTGGTTTATTACCAGACTGCAAAGTGGACAGTGAGAGTTCCTACAGTAGGGTCCTGTTCAACGCGATGTTCCTGAAACTCTCGAATGACCAGTGTGTGTGTCTTAAATACAGGAAAAACTGACAGTTGTCACTAGGACTTTGGACAGATACATTTCAGTCATTTGCAGGGCAAAAAGTAATTGATCAGTGTCAAACAGTTGAATATTTGTGCTGACATGTCACCCCAATCACAAGACTAGGGTTGTTTATTCAGTCAGACAGTTGGGTGTTTATGCTGCTATGTCAGCCGTAAGGATGACTACAATGCTGTTATACTCACAAAAACTTATACAATATGAACAAGCATTTGCAAAGATACTTTGTCTAATCTTACATATTCCCCTGCTGCCAAAAAAACTGTCAGAGACACATAGTTACTGTGTATATAGTGTAAAATCGTCCAATTCAAGTAAGTTATCCATTTGGCATTATTCTCATTGCTAAAAATTAAGTTACAATGAAAACAATCATACTTGGCCAAAACGTGATTTTCAGGGTATGAAAAGTACATTAAGGCAATAAAAACTGAAAAGTTCCCCTGCTGCCAAACAAACTGTCAGAGACACAGTTACTGTGTATATAGTGTAAAATCGTCCAATTCAAGTAAGTTTTTTATTTGGCATCGTTCAAAGTGATAGAAATTAAGTTACAATGAAAACTATCATACTTGGCCAAAACGTGATTATCAGGCCATGAAAAGCACATTAAGGCAATAAAAACTGAAACGTTCCCCTGCTGCCAACGCACTGTCAGAGACACATAATTCCTGTGTATATAGTGTAAAATCGTCCTATCCATGTAAGTCTTTCATTGGCATCATTCTAGGTGATTCTGGAGCTATTTCCCACCATAAAAAGTGTCCAAAACAGGCATTTTACGATTAAAATAGTGGTTGTATTAGAACCAGGCCCAGGCGATTCTGGTTGGTGTTTTTACCCTGAAATTGTGTCCAATGATGATAAGGATGTATTTTTGATTATTCTGAATAGAAATAATCATCTAGGGATGTTCAGAAGTTTTGTTACGCCCGAATCAATGACCTCAATTTGGGCACTTTATTTACAAGTGGTGGTTTTTAAGAACCAGGCCCAGTCGGTTCTGGTTGGTGCTTTTACCCAGATATAGTATCCATTGTGTGGGTAGATGTATTTTCACTATTTTGTCTAAAAATAAAGATCCAGGACAGTTCCGGGGCTATTTCCCTCCATAAATAGTGTCCAAAACATGCATTTTGCGATACAAAATAGTGGCTGCATTATAACAGGGTCCAGTCGGTTCTGGTGGGTGTTTGTGTACGAAACTTGTGTCCAATTATGATGGGGATGTATACTTGACTATTCTGTATAGAAGTAATCATCTAGTGATGTTCAGAAGTTCTGTTATGCCCGAATGAATTACTTTCATTTGGTCACTTTATTTACAAGTGGTGGTTTAGAAACAGGCCCAGTCGGTTTTGGTTGGTGCTTTTACCCAGAATTTGTGTTTATTGTGTGAGTGGATGTATTTTCACTATTTTGTATAACAATAATGATCCAGGATGATTCTGGAGCTATTTCCCACCACAAACAGTGTCCAAAAAAGGCATTTTGCGGTTAAAGTAGTGGTTGTATTAGAACCACGCCCAGTCGGTTCTGGTTCGTGTTTTTACCCAGAAATTGTGTCCAATGATTATGGGGATGTATTTTTTATTATTCTTTATAAAAATAATATTCTAGGGATGTTCAGAAGTTCTGTTATGCCCTAATCAATGACCTCAATTTGGGCACTTTATTTACAAGTGGTTGTTTAGAACCAGGCCCAGTCGGTTCTGGTTGGTGCTTTACCCACAATTAGTTTCGACTTGACTTAATTTCATAGTAGGGATATGTGTAGTCGTCACGTCACGTGTTGCTGCAGGTTCAGAGACCTGATGGCTGTTGGGAAAAAGCTGTCCTTGAGCCTGTTTGTCCGTGCTTTGTAGGACCTGTAGCGTCTGCCAGATGGAAGCAACTGGAACAGGTGGTGTCCAATTTGTCCCTTCTCAGTACCCTGAGAAAGTGGAGTCGTTTCTGGGCCTTCTTTACTAACACTGTGGTGTTTGTGGACCAGGAGAGCCTATCCGTGACGTGGACTCCCAGAAATTTGAAGGATTGGACCCTGTCTACACATACTCCGTTAATGAGGAGTGGGGCCAGGTCTGTGCTGCGCTTGCGAAAGTCCAGGATTATTTCTTTAGTCTTTGCGGTATTTAGTGTAAGATTGTTCGCCGAGCACCAAGAAGACAGTTTGTCGACTTTGTCTCTGTAAGCTGACTCATCCCCGCCTGAGATGAGTCCGATCACAGTGGTGTCATCGGCGAATTTGATGATAGAGTTTGACTGGTGGGCTGGTGTGCAGTCGTATGTGTACAAGAAGTACAGGACAGGACTCAGTACACAGCCTTGTGGTGAGCCAGTGTTCAGTGTAATGGCGGAAGAGAGGTGTGGACCCATTCTGACAGTTTGTGGTCGACCAGTCAAGAAGTTCTTTACCCAGCAGCAGATTGAAGAGGATAGTCCAAGATGGTAGAGTTTGTCCTTCAGGATGTCCGGCTTGATGGTGTTAAAGGCTGAGCTATAGTCTATGAAAAGCATCGTCACATAGTTCCCCCGGTGCTCCAGGTGGCTCAGTGCTGTGTGAAGAGCCACAGCGATAGCATCCTCAGTGGACCTGTTTTCTCTATAAGCAAACTGGTGAGGGTCAACTGAGGGGGGGATTGTCCTTCTGATGTGTCGGGCCACCAACTTTTCAAAGCACTTCATGATCACAGACGTGAGAGCAACAGGCCTGTAATCGTTCAAGCTGCAGATGGTTGGCCTTTTTGGGGACAGGAATGATGGTGGCAGATTTTAGGCAGGCAGGAACGATGGATAGTTGCATTATAACTGGGTAGTCTCGGTTCTGGTTGCTGTTTATATCCGAAACTTGTGTCCAAAGAGGATGGGGATGTATATTTTACTATTCTGTTTAAAAATAATCATGCAGGGATGTTTTGGGGCTTTTTTTACACAAGAATCAAAAACCTCCAATGGATCTTTATTTTGCACGGTGGTTGAATTAGAACCGGGCCCAGTCGGTTCTGGTTGCCGCTTTTACCCAGATTTAGTGTCAATTGTGTGGTTGGATGCATTTTCACTATTATGTGGAAAATTAAAGATGCAGGGATGTTTTGGGAATATTTCCCACCGTCAATAGTGTCCAAAACATTTTGCGATAAAAATAGTGGTTGTATTAGAACAAGGCCCAATCGGTTCTGGTTGGTGCATTTACCCATAATTAGTGTTGAATGTGTAGATGGATGTATTTTCACTATTCTGTGTAAAAATAATGATCCAGGATGGTTCTGGAGCTATTTTCCCACCATAAACAGTGTCCAAAACAGGCATTCTGGGATTAAAATAGTGGTTGTATTAGAACCAGGCCCAGTCTGTTCTGGTTAGTGAATTTACCCGAAAAATTGTATCCATTGACGATGGGGATGTATTTTTGATTATTATGTATAAAAATAATCATCTAGGGATCTTCAGAAGTTCTGTTATTCCCGAATCAATGACCTCCATTTGGGCACATTATTGACGGAGCTCACGACCATGATCCAGTGTGTGGCTAGGATGTGTCCCTCAAACACAAATACTGGTCAGTCTCATCCAAAATCGTAATGGCTCAGTTCCCTTGAGTGGGAGCGGCAAGGAACGCCCTGCATTTGAAGACCATTGAAGGCAGGTTCCGGGCCTGTGTCGGCGCATCAGTCAGGCTGGGTAGCCGCCATGGCCCAGGTGATTTGCCAGGGCTGCCCTGCTCTTGACGGAGTGGCCACCCAGCGGGGCTGTGTGTGTGCCATGGTGGGAGACTCGTGCTGCCCCTTCATCCCTGCCGGCATGTCCTGCTCGGTCCATGATGCCCTGCAGGCTATTAGGAACATGCAGAGAGCTGTGACCGGAGATTCGGTCCCACAACGAGGATGGCTTGACTGGTTCTTCTCTGGCTCATGGAAACAGCCATTTCAATATTTCGATATTTTCACAGACACAAAAGGAGGGAATTGTGGGATGGACTGGCTAACTGGCTTAATAATTGTTTATTCTTGTCGCACCATGTGGTCATACTGGTTTTACCTTTGTGTCAGGAGTCGCTGGATCGCCTCTCCTGACATGACGTCACGATAGTTATCAGCCGTGGCTAATTACGTGATTGGATTATTTTTGGTATTTAAGCATTGTGACTTTCTGTGGACACTGTTGGATCGTCTGGTGTAGTACTGGTTTAGTTCTGGTTTCGTTTCCTATTAATCCTCGTAGTCATTGCTGTTTCCATGACGCCCCGCCGCATGTTGTTTTCGTTTGTAATGAGTGGTCAAGCTAAGTTGTTGAAGTTATGTTACCCCGTTCAATAAATCAACCTACAAGAGCTACAGACCTGCCTCACCTTTCCATTCCTTCGGCGACTCTGCATCTGGGTTCAACTTCCCCTCCGATCGCCTCGCACTACGCGGCGGCGATCGTAACAGCACGATCCAACCCATATGGACCCAGCGGAGCGCCACCCACGCTCGCGCCGACGCTTTCGGCGACGCAAACCATCCACCTCGAAGACACCGGACTGCTTGGAATGTATAAGAAACCCCTCAGAATCGTTTAGGAATTTTGTAATGGACACACCGTGGTGCGGGGCTCTCAGGCACATCATCGCTAGAGATGAGCCACAGCTAGGAGGAGAGTTAGAGCCGCAGCGTACTCATACGCCCCACCACTGCTATGCACGTCGCCCTGGGAAGCCTTTACCGTTTCATCATGAGGCCCAGGTGCGTACAACCACCAGAGGCCGCCCAAGTTATCTTATGCCTATGCCCAGAGGTATTGATTCACCATGGAGGGAGCCTGAAGATGCTGGTGAGGAGGACATCGTTGAGGAAATTGATTTTTTCGCTGGCGTTTCGGAATCCGATGATGAATTCTTTGACCAATTCGGACCCCGAGACCTTCCACTGGAGGAGGATTATCCCGATTATTCCCCCGATAATTCCTATTACAAATACCCCGACCAGCAATTACAGAGTGGGCTAACCACCAATTATGGGGCACGACGTGATGGCGGGGGTGCTGTGCAATCCTCCCAGAGGAGGCGCCGAGCGCCACGCCGTAGAGCGAAGCGAAAGCAATGCCTGGACACACTAACCACTGTCCAAGTTACGCGCCCGCCCACGTCCTTCCAAGCTCCTTTTCCGACCACTTCCCTCCAAGCTCCTTTTCCGACCACGTCCCTCCAAGCTCCTTTTCCGACCACGTCCCTCCAAGCTCCTTTTCCGACCACGTCCCTCCAAGCTCCTTTTCCGACCACCACCACGCCTTTCAAAGTGCCCGAAGTTACTCGGCCGACCCCGCTGTACCAGCAGCTCCTAAGGACTATGCAGCCCTCCCCGTTCCAAGTGGCCGAAGTCACTCGGCCGACCACGCTTTTCTAAGTGCCCGAAGTTACTCGGCCGACCCCGCTGTACCAGCAGCTCCTAAGGACTATGCAGCCCTCCCCGTTCCAAGTGCCCGAAGTCACTCGGCCGACCACGCCTGTCCAAGTGGCCGAAGTTACTCGGCCCAGCGCGCCGTTTCAAGTGCCCCAAGCTCCTGTGCCAAGGCCACGCAAATTACTCCCGTTGCCTTTGGGGTCGCCGGTCGCACCCGTACCGAAGCCACGGATCAGGTTTCTGGTGACGGACGGCCATTCTAGCACCGCTCTCCCAAGCACCGCTCTCCCAAGCACCGCTCTCCCTAGCACCGCTCTCCCTAGCACCGCTCTCCCTAGCACCGCTCTCCCTAGCACCGCTCTCCCTAGCACCGCTCTCCCTAGCACCGCTCTCCCAAGCACCGCTCTCCCAAGCACCGCTCTCCCAAGCGCCTGCCCGTCCAGCGCCTGCCCGCCCAGAAGTGGCGACGATGCTCCGGCGCTCGATGAAGACGGGGCCGGCGACGTCGAGAGTGGTATTTCGCCGGAGTCCCTGGAAGATGGGACTGGCGACATCGAGAGAGGCAATTCGCCGGAGTCCCTGGAGGAAGGGGCTGGCGATGTCGAGAGTGGCAATTCGCCGGAGTCCCTGGATGAAGGGGCTGGCGACGTCGAGAGTGCCAATTTGCCGTTGCCCCTGGAGGATGGGGCCGGTGACGTCGAGAGTGGTAATTCGCTGGTGCCCTTGGAGGAGGAAGCCGGTGACGTCGAGAGTGGCAATGCGCCGGAGTCCCTGGCAGTAGGGGCTGGCGACGTTGAGAGTGCCAATTCGCCGGTGCCCCTGGAGGAAGAAGCCGGTGACGTCGAGAGTGGCAATGTGCCGGAGTCCCTGGCAGTAGGGGCTGGCGACGTCAAGTGTGGTAATTCGCCGGAGTCCCTGGAAGGAGGGGCTGGCGAGGTCAAGAGTGGTAATTCGCCGGAGTCCCTGGATGAAGAAGCCGGCGACGTTGAGAGTGGCAATTCGCCGGTGCCCCTGGAGGACGGGGCCGGCGACGTCCAGAGAAGCAATGATCCGGGTTCCTGGGAGAAGAGGGCTGTCCACCCCCCGAGCAAACAGGGTAAGGTGCCCGACCGTACTAAACTTCTAATATTTCCTGAAGGCAGGCAGTTTGGCAAAGACTTAAGGGACCAGCTGGGATGCCTGCCGGACCGACCACTGCCTCGTCTCGTTTCTGGCCGGCGCGGACGCCCGCCGGATCGACCTCAGCCTCGTCTTGTATCCGGCCTGCGCGGACGCCCGCCTGATCGACCACAGCCGCGTCTCGTTTCTGGCCGACGCGGACGCCCGCCGGACCGACCACTGCCTCGTCTCGTTTCTGGCCGGCGCGGACGCCCGCCGGATCGACCACTGCCTCGTCTCGTTTCTGGCCGGCGCGGACGCCCGCCGGACCGACCACAACCTCGTCTTGTTTCTGGCCGGCGCGGACGCCCGCCGGATCGACCACCGCCTCGTCTCGTTTCTGGCCGGCGCGGACGCCCGCCAGACCTGCCACTGACTCGTCTCGTTTCTGGCCGGCGCGGACGCCCACCGGATCGACCACAGCCTCGTCTTGTTTCTGGCCGACACGGACGCCCGCCAGACTTGCCTCTGCCCCGTCTCGTTTCTGGCTGGCGCGGACGCCCGCCGGAGCGACCTCTCCGTCTGTTCTTGGGTTGGTGTGGAAGACCACCGGACAATTCTAGATCTCCCACCCACCCTCCCTGCTTGTTCCCGTTTCTCATGTTGTAATTGACCTTGGGACGTCTAGAATCCGTCCCTTAGAGGGGGTGTACTGTCAGGAGTCGCTGGATCGCCTCTCCTGACATGACGTCACGATAGTTATCAGCCGTGGCTAATTACGTGATTGGATTATTTTTGGTATTTAAGCATTGTGACTTTCTGTGGACACTGTTGGATCGTCTGGTGTAGTACTGGTTTAGTTCTGGTTTCGTTTCTTGTTAATCCTCGTAGTCATTGCTGTTTCCATGACGCCCCGCCGCATGTTGTTTTCGTTTGTAATGAGTGGTCAAGCTAAGTTGTTGAAGTTATGTTACCCCGTTCAATAAATCAACCTACAAGAGCTACAGACCTGCCTCACCTTTCCATTCCTTCGGCGACTCTGCATCTGGGTTCAACTTCCCCTCCGATCGCCTCGCACTACGCGGCGGCGATCGTAACACTTTGTTTGATAAGATCGTAGAATGCAAGGTAGACTAGCCAAACTGGTTTTACAATTGAATTAAAAGTTTGTGGAATGTAAGAAAGACTAACTAGTTGGCCTTGCAATTGTTTGTTCGCCTCGCGAAATGTGAGAAAGGCTGGCTAACAGGGTTTGCAATTGTTTCCTTGAATTGTGCGATGAAAAAAGGTTCAACTTCAGGAGTAACTGTCACTCTCCAGGTCATCCAGGGTCAAGTGCACACTTGGAAACTTTCATATTCGACCAAAATGTGCTTATCAGCTCATAAAAAGCACATTTGGTGGTACATGGAAAGAACGGCAGCAGACAAAAAGGCTATTTAGAAAGGTATCACCACTACGCAGAAGATCGTCGGCTACTCTGTCCTCACTGGAAGACATTGCCAGCCCTCGTTACCTCAGCAGAGCCAGGGACATGATCAGGGACCCATGCCACCCTCGTCACAATCGGTTCCAGCTGCTGCTCTCTGGCAGACAGACGCTGTAAGTTTCCCACATCCGTTGGGACTCTAAACTTGGGGTAACACAACACAATCCCTTCTGTGTAATAACTTCGGGTGAGGTAATATGAATAGACATTAGGTACAAGGTGATCTGACACCTACATGCTGAAGGAAGGTAATTGAAAGACAGTGAGAGGTAAGTGATCCACTCAGGGGGTGGTGATGCAATGTATCCATAAAGGCAGAATTGTAAATTAAGAGTCTGGAGTCATAACTTGTAAAACTGTGTAAAACGGTCAGAGACACAAATGTCTCTCTATACATAGTGTAATATCATCAAATTTTATAATTTAATAAGTTTTTCATTTGGCATCATTCGAATGGCTAGATATTAAGTTATAATGAAAACTATGATACCTGGCCAAAACATGATTTTCAGCGCATGAAAAGCACATTCAGGCAATAAAAACTGAAATGTTCCCCTGCTGCGAAACAAACTGTCAGAGACACATAGTTACTGTGTATATAGTGTATAATTGTCCAATTCAAGTAAGTTTTTCATTTGGCATCATTCTAAGTGATAGAAATTAAGTTACAGTGAAAATTATGATACTTGGCCAAAACGTGATTTTCAGCGCATGAAACGCACGTTAAGGCAATAAAAACTGAAATGTTCCCCTGCTGCGAAACAAACTGTCACAGACATATAGTTACTGTGTATATAGTGTATTATCGTCCAATTGAAGTAAGTTTTTCATTGTTGGGTTTATTCTGTATTACTATTATAAATATATTTGTATTAATTCATTTCTTTGTTAAATCATTCTCTTTCTATTTTCAAAGTGTTGCCAGGTCACGAGTATTGCCAAGTCATCTTTAACCTGGACGGCCTGTTCCAGGATGGTTATACAAACAATCCACCCAATCTGGGTCCTTGAGATTTGTTGGGCCCTTGGTGACGAGGCCAGGGCTATTCGGCCAATAACAAGAATGCTGTTATCGTAATGTAACCGTGCACTTCGGGTTTTTCTGTATGTAACAATTATATGATTATGATTATATTATATGATTCTTAGGTCAAGGAAGTTGTATAATTACTCTAATCTAAATGTTGTTAGGTCTAGTCTCCTGTTTTTGTTATTGGTAAAATACTTTGATTGTTATTGTAGTCCCAGATGTTGTTTTTACTCATACGTGATGGAATGATCAACAACTCTGTAAATTGTTTTGATTCATGGCAATAAGAGGCGTACGAAAACGTCTATTCGAGGAGACGTTCGGAAGTTGTAAGGTGACACTTGCTGACTCTCCCCTTCGGAGGCTTTTACCCATTGTTATCCATTTCTATTTAATTAAATGTCAATAATTGAATAAGATGTCTGCCTGCAGTTATTGATAATTACGGACAAAGATAATTATTAATGAACCTAACATTTTGGTCCTTCTGAGCCATGGAGGTCAATATACCGGAGCGAGAACCCAGGCGCTGCTGTTCGACATCTGGTAAGTGACCGTGCGCACGGCGTCTTCAAAACCCTTGGTGGGCCGGAGTTCTCGACGGGGGCGCCTGGATTCTCGGCGGTTGAAGACTTTTCCTGCTGGAGGGAGACATCTGATGGATCTCGGGTAAGTCCACATTAATGTCTGCATGTTGTGACGGTGTTTCCAAATGCGTTAAAGGGACATTGTATGTGAGGTCCATTGTGGGCTGGTTTCGTGTCCTGGGTGACGGCGACAAAACCCTGTGTTTATACTAGTCAATGGCAGGTACGGTGGGGCACTTTGCTGGAAAGTGTCCTGTGTCTCAGGGGTAGGCACGAATATATTGTACTGGAGGTACAATGTTGGGGCTGGAAAGTGTCCTGTGTCTCAAGGGTAGGCACGAATATGTTGTAAATGTTGTATGGTGTTTGTGTGGTTTCTGCAGTAAAATTAAGACAAGCCTAGGAAATACAGTCGAAGAGGTAATAATAATAATAATAATAATAAATATAATAAAGTTAACTGTGTGAGGCACACGAACTCACTACAAAAAAGTAAAATATGGGAAACACGTGTTGTAAGGCGGGTTTGGATGACGATCCAAAAAAATACGTCTAACTTGTAAGGATTGGAAAAAATTGGAAAGACAAAGCGCTTTAAAAATATTACACAGCTATATTTATGGATAAATAAATATGGGTTTGCTGGCCAGCTTAAAATGCATAAAATGCAGGATAATATATGCACTAATGCATAGAGGTTATATACATATATAAATAATATGTGCGTGGATAAAAGTGTAACAGCTTGTTCCACAGACACTAATGGCGAAATAAGGCCGGGGAGAAGTTAAAAATACTATTTTGGAAAATAGTGGGGGCTCCCTCGGATAACGGGGATTTACTTAAGACCGTGGCGGCGGGAAAGTACTGTTTGGTAAGGAAAAATAGCGGGGCCTCCTCGGCTGACGGGGAAAATATTTACCGAGATAGGTGACGGGCGCGGAGGAAGTTTAACAAAAATAAAGTGAGCTAGAAAATTAATGGGGACACTGGTATTTTATTTGGTTAATCCGGGTATGACATTTTGTGATTACAATAAATTGGGTTTTTTTGTGATGCTTGGGCTTGTATAACAACAATTAGAATGGTTATTTCCAAGTGCTGGTGGTGCTTTGTTAATATAACCTATATGTACTGTCAATTTACAGCAATGTGATGGCTTATTGCAGCTTGGTTTTTGATCCCGTCCGCTAGCGGGAAGATGGTGTTTAAAAAGACAAAAGAATATATACTAAATGATCCTTTAAATGTTTAGCAGGGAATGTCACCTGTGTTTTTATTATGCTCTAGACTTGCCAAATAATGTGTCGACTGCGGGAGAAGCGTTCTGGTGCAGCGGCTGCTGATTAGATGGGAGTGAAACATGTGGGCCGCGGGGCAGACGATTTAACTGTGTTGGGCTTTCGGGAGCGTTCGGACCGTGTAAACGACTAAAATTTTGTGATCCCTTCCGTGAAGACATTATAATAATAATAATTGCCCTTGGGGGTGCTGAAGCAAACTTGAGGGCAGAAAATGGGTTTTTGCCATATTGTTGTGCTTGCAGCATACATATTCTGGATATATGGGGTCTTGGAAAAATATTGTGATGTAGTTGAATATCGGAAGAGGGGTTAATTTGACTGTTTAATGGTTGTCTTCTCTAAAAAGCGTTATATTTGGGCACAGGGAAAAAGCTGGTTTGTAAACATAAGATAACAATGCTGTTTTCGCAGCAAGAGTGGAGGTCATAGTTAACGGCTTATGGCGTTTTCTGTTTGGACTTTTCAGAATAAGAACAATACATGGTCTGCAAGAAATGCAAGGTTATGCGAATGCTTTCACATTCATTTTTTGGGTTTTAAAATGAAATGTATATTAAGAGGATAGAAAATCTGTCTAGTAAAAGGTTGATTTTGGTAAAAAGCTTTGGATTTGGGAATAGACCAAAATAGTCATTTTTGAGCAATTGTGGATTTCAAAGGGCTCTTAGTTAAAGGAAACTAGCTTTTGGAGGATAAAATAATATTAATACTATTTCAGAATATTTTGATTGTTCAAAATACTTTAATCCAGGAGGTTGGCTGGTTAAAAAAAAAAGGCCAGGATGACAAAATTTACAATATTATGGTATATTGGTGACAATAAGGTTTTTAAAACATTAAAGTTTGTAATTAGGAATTGCCTAACAAAAGGTTGATTTCTCTAATTTAATTGTTGTAGATTTTTGTTTTGGTAACAGGCTATGGGAAATGACTCTTGTCTTAAGTAAACATCATATGAGGTGATTTACAAAGTATATAGTAGGTATTGAATTATTTGGCTGTTAACGACATCAGATGGGAAATTTACAATGCAATAGTGGCATGATAAAATTCATGGCATTCATCCAAATAATTAGGTGAATTGTAGATAAAATAATTGGTTTAGGATGAGCATATTTTCCCTAAGAATGGAGTAACATGGAATGTTTTTCAAAGTGCACTTGAAAGAACATTGTCTGTTGTCCTGGCGGGAGGAAATATGCTTTGTCACAGGTCATATTGATGACTTTAAGGATATTACGGATTGGATAAGCATTGGTCAATTGATACAACCAAATAACGTTGCTTTTTACTGCTTTAAGGGCATGCAAATTGGTGAGAACTTTAGCAACGATGGGGTTAATACGCCTGAATGTTACAGTGATAACGAGTGGCAATAACAAGCTTAGATAAGGGAGGGAAAGGAGAAATTCTCCAAATTCCAGAATCTGGCTTAGAAACAGGTTATGTTAGTCGTTTTGGGTTTTTGACAGGATGTGGTAGTACATGAATTCTGGGAAATTTCGGGAAATTGGGGACCCATATCTAAAACAAATTTGAGAAAAAATGTGTAAATAGGCTCTATTTGGCGCTGGATGCACAAATTCTAGTGGGGCCTTTCATGTTTTGAAACAAGTGACGCTTTAGGTAGATGGGTTGTCTATGAACAAAATGGGATGGGCGAAATTCGCTTACAAATTCGGCGTGTTATCTTGGTTCATAGAATTTGGAGTCAAGGCGACGTAATAAAGGCCATAGGCGTCATGTTGTATAAATTAGGCGTGGATGAATTTGTTTTACAAATGGGGGAGATTATTTTATCACCTGGAAAAAAAAAAGTGGAAACAAAATTGGATGGCCGCATTAAAAGGTGATTGGCATGCTATTAGAGGAAATTGGGATTTTCCAAAAACCTGATAGGGGGCCATTAGGTCATGGCGGCTGTGAAAATAAAAACCTTAGATGTGAAACTATTGCCACCTCAATTCGGGGAACAAACAGCTAAACTGATAGCATTAAAAAGGATATAACTTTGTGTGAAACTTGAAGGTAATTTTTTACAAACGGTTAAAATGCTAGAGTGGGGGTGTGTATATTAAAGGATCTACTAATGAATGCGGGGTGGATCCAGACCTTCAGAATGTGGGGTATTCATGGCGTCCTCGAGAATTTGTGGATTTTCTCCGGGTACTCCAGTTTACTCCCACAAAATGAAATTATGGATGCTAGACTGG
Organism: Stigmatopora nigra; assembly: GCF_051989575.1. NCBI lineage: Eukaryota > Metazoa > Chordata > Actinopteri > Syngnathiformes > Syngnathidae > Stigmatopora > Stigmatopora nigra. The sequence continues at coordinate 725,673 of NW_027551610.1, forward strand.
TTGAACACACTAAATTCTTCTTTTTATGAGTGTGAGCGTGAATGATAGTTTGTCTTTTTGTGTTTTTTGATTGGCAGACCACTGAGACATAATCTATCAATAAAAGATCAATAAAGAAAATAATTTCGGCTTGAGTCAAGGGAAGTCCTATGTCTCGACAAGGGGGAGGTGGCCTTGCTACAACGACACTACAAGGCTTATGGTTTAAATCTATATGCATACCCACATATCCATCTCAAAAAATACATATAGATTTTATTTTATTAGATCATATAGATATCATTCCACGATATGGAATTCCAGAAACTATTTATAGTGATAATGGCTCCCATTTTGTTAAAATAATAGTTGTCTACCATCCACAATTGGCGGACCTTATATGAAGTCCTGTTTGGTAGACCTTACAAATTGTTATTATTCACTACACAATGACAATTGGATGATGAGGCGAATCTATCAGAGAAAAAAACGCACACACCAAATTTAGACTATCAGAGGGAGATGTTGCTTCTCAACAGGAAACGGACGAAGCGACGGTGATTCTTGAAGACTGGATGCTGATACGCAGCATAAAAGAAGAAACATCGGAGCAACGCAAAGTGGGAGGGTCCTTGTTACTGAAAGGGGACACGGATGCACCTTTCCCACAGTAAGAAGGTTGTCTAAATTGAAACGTTTCAAGAGGAAAAATGCCTAAACAAAGACAAAAAGTCATGTTGAAAACAATTATTGCTTTTGAGCCAAGGAGATTAATGATGATTGTGATTCTATTCCTTTCCACAGTAGGGTTGTTTTCTCCAGTTGGAGAAAAAGGCGGAGGCGTTTCAATTGAGGATACACCTTCTTACGGGAGGGTAAACCGAGAAACATACACATTTACATTTAATTAACATTACCTACTAAATCAAATTTCCAAATTGAAAATATATATTTGGACTCGGGGACGTCCCGGTTGCCATACAAGGGGTCAATCTATGGTGGGAAATATGTGTGGTACATTAACAGCAAAAAATTGAAGATTGGGAAAAGCCTTGTTGCAGAAATTGGTCAAGATTGGAAAGCTCGGACTGACATATTAACCTGTGAAATTTACTTCTGAAACAGGGATTTCCCAAACGGGGGATAATTGGGCGCTGTTAATGGAGTGTAAAGAGGACAAGCACTAGGTGGAGCTACTTTGGTAAAAGGGTGGTCTCAATTGAAACATTGAGGGGACGGGTAAGATAAACTTTCTGACTTAATAAAATACGGGAAACACCAATATTAATTGAAAAGATTATTGCTCAGCAAGCAATACCATAAAACTATAGGGAACTCTTTTATATTGGGTTTGACATCTCCATATGGTTTCAATTGAGACTAAACCATCTTACAAAGGATTAGGATAACCTACCAGACAAGGGAAAATACGATGGGATCTAACAACTCCCTCAATCACCATTCTTTTGGGGAAAAGTGTTTTTACAAATGAAAAAACGTGTCCTACTTGGCAAGAAAAAAAGAATATTGAAACAGTGTTTATCCTGTTACGCAGTAAATAGGGCATGGTCTGAAGCTGGGGGCGATAAATGAGACGTGGTGTACCGGCGTTCTAAAACAAACTACACCCCTGATACCACGTTCTGGCCTATGGTGGCGGGGTGGTAGATAAATTATACGACTCCTGCCGAAACGCGGCAGGACTAGGTGCTTTGGTCTCACTGCTCTTACCGGTGTCTGTTTTTCCATCCACAGTGGAGGAGATACAATTGGCGGCTCAGAATTCGGAGGTGAAGGGTCGACCCTCCCGACATGGTCGAGAGGCATGGAGGGAAGGAGATCCAACATACATTGATGTGATTGGCATCCCCCGGGGCGTACCAGATGAGTATAAGCTGGCTAATCAGATCGCAGCAGGTTGGGAGTCCATCTTCCTTCTAATCACCCCAAACAAAAATGTGGATAGAATAAATTACTTACATTACAATGTCCAAAACTTGGAAATTATGTTAAAAAGGGATTTGTGGCCATGAAGGAACAACTGGCAGCTACCAGTCTGATGGCGTTCCAGAATCGCATAGCGGTGGATATGATCCTTGAAACAGGGGGCGTGTGTGCAATGTTTGGAAAACAATGTTGCACCTTCATACCGAACAACACGTCACCCAGTGGATCTCTCACCAGGGCCATTACTGGCCTGCAAACACTGAACCGCAATATGTAAGAACACTCTGGAGTAGATACGTCCGCATTGTCAGATTGGTGGGATAAGACCTTTGGAAAATCTAAAGATTTGGCTACATCCTTCGTGGTGACTATAGGCACAATTACCGCTATCCTATCATTGTGTGGGTTATGTAGTATCCCCTGTTTGCGCTCCTTGCTAAGCCGACTTATAACTACTGCAATTGCCCCTACAAATTCTAAAGTACATGAGTTGTATCTTATGGGACGGTTTGGGGAAAGCAGTGAGGTCCAGGAGTACGGTAAATCCGAGGACCAATTGGACGAATATAATTATGTTCTTTCTCTTTCAGATCAGCCATGGGAGTAAGGAGTAGGCGGGAAAAATCCCAGTCACCCGACATTTCCATTCGTGATTACTAAAAAATGATTAATAACATACATATTATAAAAACGGGGGATTGTTGGGTTTATTCTGTATTACTATTATAAATATATTTGTATTAATTCATTTCTTTGTTAAATCATTCTCTTTCTATTTTCAAAGTGTTGCAAGGTCACGAGTATTGCCAAGTCATCGTTAACCTGGACGGCCTGTTCCAGGATGGTTATACGAACAATCCACCCAATCTGGGTCCTTGAGATTTGGTGGGCCCTTGGTGACGAGGCCAGGGCTATTCGGCCAATAACAAGAATGCTGTTATCAATATGTAACTGTGCACTTCGGGTTTTTCTGTGTGTAACCATTATATGATTATGATTATATTATATGATTCTTAGGTCAAGGAAGTTGTATAATTACTCTAATCTAAATGTTGTTAGGTCTAGTCTCCTGTTTTTGTTATTGGTAAAATACTTTGATTGTTATTGTAGTCCCAGATGTTGTTTTTACTCATTCGTGATGGAATGATCAACAACTCTGTAAATTGTTTTGATTCATGGCAATAAGAGGCGTACGAAAACGTCTATTCGAGAAGACGTTCGGAAGTTGTAAGGTGACACTTGCTGACTCTCCCCTTCGGAGGCTTTTACCCATTGTTATCCATTTCTATTTAATTAAATGTCAATAATTGAATAAGATGTCTGCCTGCAGTTATTGATAATTACGGACGAAAGTATTTATTAATGAACCTAACATTCATTTAGCATCATTCTAAGTGATAGAAATTAAGTTATAGTGAAAACTATCATACAGGGCCAAAACATGATTTTCAGCGCATGAAACGCACGTTAAGGCAATAAAAACTGAAATGTTCCCCTGCTGCGAAACAAACTGTCAGAGACACATAGTTACTGTGTATATAGTGTAAAATAGTCCAATTCAAGTAAGTTTTGCATTTAGCATCATTCTAAGTGATAGAAATTAAGTTATAGTGAAAACTATGATACTTGGCCAAAACGTGATTTTCAGCGCATGAAACGCACGTTAAGGCAATAAAAACTGAAATGTTCCCCTGCTGCGAAACAAACTGTCAAAGACACATAGTTACTGTGTATATAGTGTAAAATCGTCCAATTCAAGTAAGTTTTGCATTTAGCATCATTCTAAGTGATAGAAATTAAGTTATAGTGAAAATTATGATACTTGGCCAAAACGTGATTTTCAGCGCATGAAACGCACGTTAAGGCAATAAAAACTGAAATGTTCCCCTGCTGCGAAACAAACTGCCAGAGGCACATAGTTACTGTGTCTATAGTGTAAAATCATCCAATTCAAGTAAGTATTGCATTTAGCATCATTCTAAGTGCTAGAAATTAAGTTATAGTGAAAACTATGATACTTGGCCAAAACGTGATTTTCAGCGCATGAAACGCACGTTAAGGCAATAAAAACTGAAATGTTCCCCTGCTGCGAAACAAACTGTCAGAGGCACATAGTTACTGTGTATATAGTGTATAATCGTCCAAATAAAGTAGATTTTTCATTTGATATCATACTAAGTGATGGAAGTTAGGGTTAGGGTTAGGATTAGGGTTAGGTTAAGTTATAGTGAAAACTATGATACTTGGCCAAAACGTGATTTTCAGTGCATGAAACGCACATTAGGGCAAAAAAACTGAAATGTTTGTTAGGTCTGAAAATACAACTCAGGAGCAGGCTAAGAAAGAGTGAGATAAATTTAAATAGAAAATAAGTATTACCAGACTGCAAAGTGGACAGTGAGAGTTCCTACAGTGGGGTCCTGTTCACTGCGATGTTACTGCAACTCTAGTCGAATGACCAGTGAGTGTGTCTTAAATACAGGCAAAACTGACAGTTGTCCCTAAGACTTTGGACAGATACGTTTCAGTCATTTGCAGGGAAACAAGTAATTGATTAGTGTCGGGCCTGGAATCTGTAGTCAATGGTTTCCAGACGTAGGGTGTTCTTCGCTGTTCCTACCCTGGGGAACACCGCCATCATGATTTTGGAGGAGACTGACCATTGTTTGTATTAGAGGGGGACATCCGAGCCCCAAACTGAATCATGGGGGAATAAATCAAAGCTCCGTCGTTTACGCCTGGTGGGTAGATGTGGGTTGGCGTCGACAGTTGGAATCGAGTCTGCTGTTAGAACGTACGTGTGGTCGGATGCAGATGTAGGAACACAGAGCCCAGTTGTATTGGTGGGGATGATCATATACACTTGCCATTCGCAGAGCCACCATATTTGGTCCAGTACTATCCATGATTGGGAAGGAATGTGTCTGATCTCGGCGCACCTGGTGACGTGAATTTGGTCCAAAGGGGTCTTCGGATCCGGTCCGCTGAAGTTGAAACAGGATGGATAACAGTCTGTTCGGTTGTTGCACTGGACATACGTTGCGGTATTGACTGTAGCTGCTAATGGTACTGCGACCATGGTATGTAGGCGGTCGAGCTTTGCTGGAAGGATTCTCTCAGATTACCCAGGATACAGTTGTAGGTGAGGTTGGCGAGTTCTTCGTTCTGTCGGTTGGACCATAGCTGTGGTTGGGCTACGGCAGTAGGCAAGAGGGAACAGACATAACAACTCATTGGTTGTGGCGCGGGCTGTGAGTGCGGTGTATCTGTACCAACTGTTCCTCATCATCGGGTTGTAGTCGTTTTCTTCCTGTGTTTGGACATGGGCGAGAATAAGGTGTATCTACTCAGGCTTAGGTGTTCCTGCCGGACGGATTTTGAGTAGGCGTGTGGCGGATGGTTGTACGAAGGGGTTCACACCAATCACTTTGGGGACAATGGCTGGACTAGTAGTGCGGATGGTGATAGTAAAGAGGGGGCTTTTTCCTGGTCGGTCCGGTCGGAGGCATAGGTTGATGCAGCCTTTTTGTTGGATATTGGTCGTAAGGTCTAGCATATGTTTACCATCTTTGATGGTGGTGGCTAACTTGGTGAAGTTAGCGGTCATGGTGGTAGCTTCTTTGGAAAGGGGCCATGTGATGGTTTTGTAGCCTGTATGGAGGAGGACCTGGTCCAAGGTGTCTGGCCAGACCATTCAGACTCTGGGAGCTTGTAGGTACCAATAAAAATAACTGGAGTCAGTCCTGTGTAATCCCAAGTGAGTAAGCTGTAGGCTGAGCAAAGGTACTTGAACGACGATTGGTGTCTTGGTTAATGGGATGCAGATCTGGGGGCCCCTGATCGTTTCCTGAACCAGCTAGTGGGGCATTCTCCTCCAGTGGGAGTGTACCAAGGTTCTGGTACGTTCCCCCCATGTGGTTGAACACAGAGCGGTGATGATGATGGCCAAAATCACACGGTGAGGTCCGTCCCAACGTGGAGAAGACCAGCACTTTCTTTTTATCACCTTGACGAGTACCAGGTCTCCTGGGGACAGGACCTCCTCTGTGGGAGACAGAGAAGATGTCGGCAGATTATTTTGCATTCATCACAGTTCTTTCTTGGAACATTTTGCATAACCACTTAGTGAGGGAATCTGTTTCTCTTTTCTCTTCTACCACCAGATCTTTTTCCCACATTGTTAAGTGGAAGGGTCTGTCGTTCACTGCCTCAAATGGTGTGCATCCCTGTGCTGTTGGAATGATTTTCATGTACGTTTCTACCAGGCTCAGGCATTCTTGCCATGGTTTTCCTGTGTCTTCCATGGTTTTTCTGAGTCTGAGTTTTACTGTTCTAATGGTTTGTTCGACAAGTCCAGCACTTTGGTTCAGTTTGATGAAATCCATGTTCAGAAGCTCGAAGGGATATGTTCCTGTTTGCCTTGTTCCATGCTTGGGTCGTTCATTGCCTTGAGAGTTGTGTCTACAGCAGTTCAGACAGTTTCTGCCAAAAAATTGAAGTTTGGAGACCTCTGGGAACATGCATTGTTTGTTGTACTGTACTGATCATCCCTTCTGTTGAGACATGGCTCCTCCCATGGCTCAATTTGGCAATTACTTCAAACAATGATTGTGGGACGCATGGCTTGTTTTCTACTTCATAGAGTCCGTTCTTGTGTTGAGTGGCTCCTTTTGTTTCCCATTGCAGTTTCTCTTTTTCTGGGGCATGATTTTGCATTTCTCTTAGGAATTCAGCAGGGATTAGGCTGTGTCTTTCCACCGTCACGTCTTGTTCTAGGAATAGTCTACATGCCTCTGTCAGTGCCACTATTTCTGCGGCTTGTGCAGACCAGTCGCCGGGGAGTCGTCCTGTCTTGAGGTTGTCTTTTTGAGTCACCACGGCATATACGTTGTGTTTTTCCCCATCCAGGGTTTTTGATGATGATCCATCCCCATAGGCAATGTGTCCGGGGGGCAATGGGTTGTCCATTAGGTCAGTTGCATATACGTGGTTAATTATGATTCGTTGAGTGGTTAACTGTGAGAATTGGTTTAACCACTTGTCGTCCGGTCTCCCATGAACTTCAGGGTGACATGTAATGGCCATGTTTGTTGTTCCTGTCCTGGGGCTGCTGGGCAGATATCTTCAGACTGTTCTCTTAGACTTTCAGCTACCTTGGCAGAATCATTCCCGACAATGTCGAGAGAGTAGAAGCTGTTAGATGTGGTGGTGTGGAAGATATTTTTGGTCTGTAAGTCCCTGGGTCGGAGGCCATTTTGGGTGGCCACTAGGCTTAGCCCAAGCTGGACCATGATATCTCGTCCCGGTAACTCTCCGATTTTCATTTTGCAGTCTGACAATAAACCCATCCCTTTTGTTGCTTTCTGACCCATATTAATCACTTACTTAATAGTTTAAACAACAATTATTTTCTAAATTACCCGAAATTGATCTCCACTTTGTGATTAACCCAATATCTCTGAACACACAAAGACCAAAAGTCCCTGACTTTGTCTTAGTTAAGTCCCTGACTCTATTAACAGACCAAGACTATAATGCCTTTGCTAATTCTTGTTCTACTTTCATTGGTCCCGGACCAATTGGTTTATTACCAGACTGCAAAGTGGACAGTGAGAGTTCCTACAGTAGGGTCCTGTTCAACGCGATGTTCCTGAAACTCTCGAATGACCAGTGTGTGTGTCTTAAATACAGGAAAAACTGACAGTTGTCACTAGGACTTTGGACAGATACATTTCAGTCATTTGCAGGGCAAAAAGTAATTGATCAGTGTCAGACAGTTGAATATTTGTGCTGACATGTCACCCCAATCACAAGACTAGGATTGTTTATTCAGTCAGACAGTTGGGTGTTTATGCTGCTATGTCAGCCGTAAGGATGACTACAATGCTGTTATACTCACAAAAACTTATACAATATGAACAAGCATTTGCAAAGATACTTTGTCTAATCTTACATATTCCCCTGCTGCCAAAAAAACTGTCAGAGACACATAGTTACTGTGTATATAGTGTAAAATCGTCCAATTCAAGTAAGTTATCCATTTGGCATTATTCTCATTGCTAAAAATTAAGTTACAATGAAAACAATCATACTTGGCCAAAACGTGATTTTCAGGGTATGAAAAGTACATTAAGGCAATAAAAACTGAAAAGTTCCCCTGCTGCCAAACAAACTGTCAGAGACACAGTTACTGTGTATATAGTGTAAAATCGTTTAATTCAAGTAAGTTTTTTATTTGGCATCGTTCAAAGTGATAGAAATTAAGTTACAATGAAAACTATCATACTTGGCCAAAACGTGATTATCAGGCCATGAAAAGCACATTAAGGCAATAAAAACTGAAACGTTCCCCTGCTGCCAACGCACTGTCAGAGACACAGTTCCTGTGTATATAGTGTAAAATCGTCCTATCCATGTAAGTCTTTCATTGGCATCATTCTAGGTGATTCTGGAGCTATTTCCCACAATAAAAAGTGTCCAAAACAGGCATTTTGCGATTAAAATAGTGGTTGTATTAGAACCAGGCCCAGGCGATTCTGGTTGGTGTTTTTACCCTGAAATTGTGTCCAATGATGATAAGGATGTATTTTTGATTATTCTGTATAAAAATAATCATCTAGGGATGTTCAGAAGTTTTGTTACGCCCGAATCAATGACCTCAATTTGGGCACTTTATTTACAAGTGGTGGTTTTTAAGAACCAGGCCCAGTCGGTTCTGGTTGGTGCTTTTACCCAGATATAGTATCCATTGTGTGGGTAGATGTATTTTCACTATTCTGTCTAAAAATAAAGATCCAGGACAGTTCCGGGGCTATTTCCCTCCATAAATAGTGTCCAAAACATGCATTTTGCGATACAAAATAGTGGCTGCATTATAACAGGGTCCAGTCGGTTCTGGTGGGTGTTTGTATACGAAACTTGTGTCCAATTATGATGGGGATGTATACTTGACTATTCTGTATAGAAGTAATCATCTAGCGATGTTCAGAAGTTCTGTTATGCCCGAATGAATTACTTTCATTTGGTCACTTTATTTACAAGTGGTGGTTTAGAAACAGGCCCAGTCGGTTTTGGTTGGTGCTTTTACCCAGAATTTGTGTTTATTGTGTGAGTGGATGTATTTTCACTATTTTGTATAACAATAATGATCCAGGATGATTCTGGAGCTATTTCCCACCACAAACAGTGTCCAAAACAGGCATTTTGTGGTTAAAGTAGTGGTTGTATTAGAACCACGCCCAGTCGGTTCTGGTTCGTGTTTTTACCCAGAAATTGTGTCCAATGATTATGGGGATGTATTTTTTATTATTCTTTATAAAAATAATATTCTAGGGATGTTCAGAAGTTCTGTTAAGCCCTAATCAATGACCTCAATTTGGGCACTTTATTTACAAGTGGTTGTTTAGAACCAGGCCCAGTCGGTTCTGGTTGGTGCTTTACCCACAATTAGTGCCGATTGTGTGGGTTTGATGTATTTTCACTATTCTCTGTAAGAATAAAGATCCAGGGATGTTCTGAGACTATTTCCCACCAGAAATAGTGTCAAAAACATGCATTTTGCGACAAAAATAGTGGTTGTATTAGAACCAGGCCCAGTCGGTTCTGGTTTGTGTATACCCCCTTAACGTGTGTCCAATAGGAATGGGGTTGTATTTTTGACTATTCTGTATAAAAATGATCATCTAGGGATGTTCAGAAGTTCTTCTATGCCCGAATAAATGACCTCCATTTGGGCACTTTATTTTGCATGGTGGTTGTAGTAGAACCAAGCCCAGTCGGTTCTGGTTGGTGCTTTTACCCAGAGTTAGTGTTGATTGTGTAGGTGGATGTATTTTCACTATTCTGTCTAAAAATAAAGATCCAGGATGGTTCTAGGGGTATTTACCACCATAAATAGTCTCCAAAACATGCATTTTGCGATAAAAAATAGTAGTTGAAAAAATGAAAAAATGAAAATCAGACATAGGCATTGTCGTCATCATTGACTTGACAAAAAGCTTAGTAGTCATCATACCCTCAGCAGCGTATGACGAAATTGTATAGTGCTTCACCACAAGTTCGTCTTTCCAGGCCAGACACATTTATGACATTTATTTATGACATATTCATACTTGTTAGCTCTCCGCCTTGAGCGCCATTTTGCGGCGACTGCAAGATGCCTCACCGATGCCAACAAGAATAAGGTGGATCACTTACCTCTCAGTCTTTATACTTACCCTCCCTCAGTCAGCCTTTGGAAGGCAGATCTGCGCCAAACGACCTTCCTGTTACTTCATTTCGACTTGACTTAATTTCATAGTAGGGATATGTGTAGTCGTCACGTCACGTGTTGCTGCAGGTTCAGAGACCTGATGGCTGTTGGGAAAAAGCTGTCCTTGAGCCTGTTTGTCCGTGCTTTGTAGGACCTGTAGCGTCTGCCAGATGGAAGCAACTGGAACAGGCCGTGTCCAGGGTGGTATGGGTCTCCAACAATGGACCCGGCTCTTCTAAGGTATCGGGGGTTGGCAATGTCTTCTAGTGATGGCAGAGAGCAGCCGACGATCTTCTGGGCAGTGTTTATCACCCTCTGTATGGCTTTTTTGTCTGCTGCCGTGCTTCCGGTATACCACACTGTAATGCCGTAAGTCAGGATGCTCTCCACAGTGGCTCTGTAGAAGGTTGCCAGAAGCTTGGTGTCCAATTTGTCCCTTCTCAGTACCCTGAGAAAGTGGAGTCGTTTCTGGGCCTTCTTTACTAACACTGTGGTGTTTGTGGACCAGGAGAGCCTATCCGTGACGTGGACTCCCAGAAATTTGAAGGATTGGACCCTGTCTACACATACTCCGTTAATGAGGAGTGGGGCCAGGTCGGTGCTGCGCTTGCGAAAGTCCAGGATTATTTCTTTAGTCTTTGCGGTATTTAGTGTAAGATTGTTCGCCGAGCACCAAGAAGACAGTTTGTCGACCTCGTCTCTGTAAGCTGACTCATCCCCGCCTGAGATGAGTCCGATCACAGTGGTGTCATCGGCGAATTTGATGATAGAGTTTGACTGGTGGGCTGGTGTGCAGTCGTATGTGTACAAGGAGTACAGGACAGGACTCAGTACACAGCCTTGTGGTGAGCCAGTGTTCAGTGTAATGGCAGAAGAGAGGTGTGGACCCATTCTGACAGTTTGTGGTCGACCAGTCAAGAAGTTCTTTACCCAGCAGCAGATTGAAGAGGATAGTCCAAGGTGGTAGAGTTTGTCCTTCAGGATGTCCGACTTGATGGTGTTAAAGGCTGAGCTATAGTCTATGAAAAGCATCGTCACATAGTTCCCCCGGTGCTCCAGGTGGCTCAGTGCTGTGTGAAGAGCCACAGCGATAGCATCCTCAGTGGACCTGTTTTCTCTATAAGCAAACTGGTGAGGGTCAACTGAGGGGGGGATTGTCCTTCTGATGTGTCGGGCCACCAACTTTTCAAAGCACTTCATGATCACAGGCGTGAGAGCAACAGGCCTGTAATCGTTCAAGCTGCAGATGGTTGGCCTTTTTGGGGACAGGAATGATGGTGGCAGATTTTAGGCAGGCAGGAACGATGGATAGTTGCATTATAACTGGGTAGTCTCGGTTCTGGTTGCTGTTTATATCCGAAACTTGTGTCCAAAGAGGATGGGGATGTATATTTTACTATTCTGTTTAAAAATAATCATGTAGGGATGTTTTGGGGCTTTTTTTTTACACAAGAATCAAAAACCTCCAATGGATCTTTATTTTGCACGGTGGTTGAATTAGAACCGGGCCCAGTCGGTTCTGGTTGCCGCTTTTACCCAGATTTAGTGTCAATTGTGTGGATGGATGCATTTTCACTATTATGTGTAAAATTAAAGATGCAGGGATGTTTTGGGAATATTTCACACCGTCAATAGTGTCCAAAACATTTTGCGATAAAAATAGTGGTTGTATTAGAACAAGGCCCAATCGGTTCTGGTTGGTGTATTTACCCAGAATTTGTGTTGATTGAGTAGGTAGATGTAGTTTCACTATTTTCTATAAAAATAATGTTTCCCACCATAAACATTGTCCAAAACAGGCATTTTGCGATTAAAATAGTGGTCGTATTAGAACCCGGCCCAGTCGGTTCTGGTTGGTGCTTCTACCCATAATTAGTGTTGAATGTGTAGATGGATGTATTTTCACTATTCTGTGTAAAAATAATGATCCAGGATGGTTCTGGAGCTATTTTCCCACCATAAACAGTGTCCAAAACAGGCATTCTGGGATTAAAATAGTGGTTGTATTAGAACCAGGCCCAGTCTGTTCTGGTTAGTGAATTTACCCGAAAAATTGTATCCATTGACGATGGGGATGTATTTTTGATTATTATGTATAAAAATAATCATCTAGGGATCTTCAGAAGTTCTGTTATTCCCGAATCAATGACCTCCATTTGGGCACATTATTGACGGAGCTCACGACCATGATCCAGTGTGTGGCTCGGATGTGTCCCTCAAACACAAATACTGGTCAGTCTCATCCAAAATCGTAATGGCTCAGTTCCCTTGAGTGGGAGCGGCAAGGAACGCCCTGCATTTGAAGACCATTGAAGGCAGGTTCCGGGCCTGTGTCGGCGCATCAGTCAGGCTGGGTAGCCGCCATGGCCCAGGTGATTTTCCAGGGCTGCCCTGCTCTTGACGGAGTGGCCACCCAGCGGGGCTGTGTGTGTGCCATGGTGGGAGACTCCTGCTGCCCCTTCATCCCTGCCGGCATGTCCTGCTCGGTCCATGATGCCCTGCAGGCTATTAGGAACATGCAGAGAGCTGTGACCGGAGATTCGGTTTCACAACGAGGATGGCTTGACTGGTTCTTCTCTGGCTCATGGAAACAGCCATTTCAATATTTCGATATTTTCACAGACACAAAAGGAGGGAATTGTGGGATGGACTGGCTAACTGGCTTAATAATTGTTTATTCTTGTCTTACCATGTGGTCATACTGGTTTTACCTTTGTTTGATAAGATCGTAGACTGCAAGGTAGACTAGCCAAACTGGTTTTACAATTGAATTAAAAGATCGTGGAATGTAAGAAAGACTAACTAGTTGGCCTTGCAATTGTTTGTTCGCCTCGCGAAATATAAGAAAGGTTGGCTAACAGGGTTTGCAATTGTTTCCTTGAATTGTGGGATGAAAAAAAGGTTCAACTTCAGGAGTAACTGTCACTCTCCAGGTCATCCAGGGTCAAGTGCACACTTGGAAACTTTCATATTCGACCAAAATGTGCTTATCAGCGCAAAAAAAGCACATTTGGTGGTACGCGGAAAGAACGGCAGCAGACAAAAAGGCTATTTAGAAAGATATTACCACTACGCAGAAGATTGTCGGCTACTCTGCCCTCACTGGAAGACATTGCCAGCCCTCGTTACCTCAGCAGAGCCAGGGACATGATCAGGGACCCATGCCACCCTATTCACAATCGGTTCCAGCTGCTGCTCTCTGGCAGACAGACGCTGTAAGTTTCCCACATCCGTAGGGACTCTAAACTTGGGGTAACACAACACAATCCCTTCTGTGTAATAACTTCGGGTGAGGTAATATGAATAGTCATCAGGTACAAGGTGATCTGACACCTACATGCTGAATGAAGGTAAGTGAAAGACAGTGAGAGGTAAGTGATCCACTCAGGGGGTGGTGATGCAATGTATCCATAAAGGCAGAATTGTAAATTAAGAGTCTGGAGTCATAACTTGTAAAACTGTAAAACTGTCAGAGACACAAATGTCTCTCTATATATAGTGTAATATCATCAAATTTTATAATTTAATAAGTTTTTAATTTGGCATCATTCTAATGGCTAGATATTAAGTTATAATGAAAACTATGATACTTGGCCTAAACATCATTTTCAGCGCATGAAAAGCACATTCAGGCAATAAAAACTGAAATGTTCCCCTGCTGCCAAACAAACTGTCAGAGACACATAGTTACTGTGTATATAGTGTATTGTCGTCCAATTCAAGTAAGTTTTTCATTTAGCATCATTTTAAGTGATAGAAATTAAGTTATAGTGAAAATTGTGATACTTGGCCAAAATGTGATATTCAGCGCATGAAACGCACGTTAAGGCAATAAAACTGAAATGTTCCCCTGCTTAGAAACAAACTGTCAGAGACACATAGTTACTGTGTATATAGTGTAAAATCGTCCAATTCAAGTAAGTTTTGCATTTAGCATCATTCTAAGTGATAGAAATTAAGTTATAGTGAAAATTATGATACTAGCCCAAAACGTGATTTTCAGCGCACGAAACGCACGTTAAGGCAATAAAAACTGAAAGGTTCCCCTGCTGCGAAACAAACTGTCAGAGACACATAGTTACTGTGTATATAGTGTATTATCGTCCAATTCAACTAAGTTTTTCATTTAGCATCATTCTAAGTGATAGAAATTAAGTTATAGTGAAAATTGTGATACTTGGACAAAACGTGATTTTCAGCACATGAAACGCACGTTAAGGCAATAAAAACTGAAATGTTCCCCTGCTGCGACACAAACTGTCAGAGGCACATAGTTACTGTGTATATAGTGTATTATCGTCCAATTCAAGTAAGTTTTTCATTTAGCATCATTCTAAGTGATAGAAATTAAGTTCTGGTGAAAATTATGATACTAGCCCAAAACGTGATTTTCAGCGCATGAAACGCACGTTAAGGCAATAAAAACTGAAATGTTCCCCTGCTGCGAAACAAACTGTCACAGACACATAGTTACTGTGTATATAGTGTAAAATCGTCCAATTCAAGTAAGTTTTTCATTTAGCATCATTCTAAGTGATAGAATTTAAGTTATGGTGAAAATTGTGATACTTGGCCAAAACGTGATTTTCAGCACATGAAACGCACGTTAAGGCAATAAAAACTGAAATATTCGCCTGCTGCGAAACAAACTGTCAGAGGCACATAGTTACTGTGTATATAGTGTAAAATCGTCCAATCCAAGTAACTTTTGCATTTAGCATCATTCAAAGTGATAGAAATTAAGTTATAGTGAAAACTATGATACTTGGCCAAAACGTGATTTTCAGCGCATGAAACGCACGTTAAGGCAATAAAAACTGAAATGTTCCCCTGCTGCGAAACAAACTGTCGGAGACACATAGTTACTGTGTATATAGTGTAAAATCGTCCAATTCAAGCAAGTTTTTCATTTGGAATCATTCTAAGTGACAGAAATTAAGTTATAGTGAAAATTATGACACTTGGCCAAAACGTGATTTTCAGCGCATGAAACGCACGTTAAGGCAATACAAACTGAAATGTTCCCCTGCTGCGAAACAAACTGTCAGAGGCACATAGTTACTGTGTATATAGTGTAAAATCGTCCAATCCAAGTAAGTTTTGCATTTAGCATCATTCTAAGTGATAGAAATTAAGTTATAGTGAAAATTATGATACTTGGCCAAAACGTGATTTTCAGCGCATGAAACGCACGTTAAGGCAATAAAAACTGAAATGTTCCCCTGCTGCGAAACAAACTGCCAGAGGCACATAGTCACTGTGTATATAGTGTAAAATCGTCCAATTCAAGTAAGTTTTGCATTTAGCATCATTCTAAGTGATAGAAATTAAGTTATAGTGAAAATTATGACACTTGGCCAAAACGTGATTTTCAGCGCATGAAACGCACGTTAAGGCAATAAAAACTGAAATGTTCCCCTGCTGCGAAACAAACTGCCAGAGGCACATAGTTACTGTGTATATAGGGTAAAATCATCCAATTCAAGTAAGTTTTGCATTTGGCATCATTCTAAGTGCTAGAAATTAAGTTATAGTGAAAACTATGATACTTGGCCAAAGCGTCATTTTCAGCGCATGAAACGCACGTTAAGGCAATAAAAACTGAAATGTTCCCCTGCTGCGAAACAAACTGTCAGAGGCACATAGTTACTGTGTATATAGTGTAAAATCGCCTAATTCAAGTAAGTTTTGCATTTAGCATCATTCTAAGTGATAGAAATTAAGTTATAGTGAAAATTATTATACTTGGCCAAAACGTGATTTTCAGCGCATGAAACGCACGTTAAGGCAATAAAAACTGAAATGATCCCCTGCTGCGAAACAAACTGTCAGAGGCACATAGTTATTGTGTATTTAGTGTAAAATCGTCCAATTCAAGTAAGTTTTGCATTTAGCATCATTCTAAGTAATAGAAATTAGGTTATAGTGAAAACTATGATACTTGGCCAAAACGTGATTTTCAGCGCATGGAACGCACGTTAAGGCAATAAAAACTGAAATGTTCCCCTGCTGCGAAACAAACTGTCGGAGACACATAGTTACTGTGTATATAGTGTAAAATCGTCCAATTCAAGCAAGTTTTTCATTTGGAATCATTCTAAGAGACAGAAATTAAGTTATAGTGAAAATTATGACACTTGGCCAAAACGTGATTTTCAGCGCATGAAACGCACGTTAAGGCAATAAAAACTGAAATGTTCCCCTGCTGCGAAACAAACTGTCGAAGACACATAGTTACTGTGTATATAGTGTAAAATCGTCCAATTCAAGCAAGTTTTTCATTTGGAATCATTCTAAGTGACAGAAATTAAGTTATAGTGAAAATTATGACACTTGGCCAAAACGTGATTTTCAGCGCATGAAACGCACGTTAAGGCAATAAAAACTGAAATGTTCCCCTGCTGCGAAACAAACTGTCAGAGGCACATAGTTACTGTGTATATAGTGTAAAATCGTCCAATTCAAGTAAGTTTTGCATTTAGCATCATTCTAAGTGATAGAAATTAAGTTATAGTGAAAATTATGATACTTGGCCAAAACGTGATTTTCAGCGCATGAAACGCACGTTAAGGCAATAAAAACTGAAATGTTCCCCTGCTGCGAAACAAACTGCCAGAGGCACATAGTTACTGTGTATATAGTGTAAAATCGTCCAATTCAAGTAAGTTTTGCATTTAGCATCATTCTAAGTGATAGAAATTAAGTTATAGTGAAAACTATGATACTTGGCCAAAACGTCATTTTCAGCGCATGAAACGCACGTTAAGGCAATAAAAACTGAAATGTTCCCCTGCTGCGAAACAAACTGTCAGAGGCACATAGTTACTGTGTATATAGTGTAAAATCGCCTAATTCAAGTAAGTTTTGCATTTAGCATCATTCTAAGTGATAGAAATTAAGTTATAGTGAAAATTATTATACTTGGCCAAAACGTGATTTTCAGCGCATGAAACGCACGTTACGGCAATAAAAACTGAAATGATCCCCTGCTGCGAAACAAACTGTCAGAGGCACATAGTTATTGTGTATATAGTGTAAAATCGTCCAATTCAAGTAAGTTTTGCATTTAGCATCATTCTAAGTAATAGAAATTAGGTTATAGCTAAAACTATGATACTTGGCCAAAACGTGATTTTCAGCGCATGAAACGCACGTTAAGGCAATAAAAACTGAAATGTTCCCCTGCTGCGAAACAAACTGTCAGAGACACATAGTTACTGTGTATATGGTGTATTATCGTCCAATTCAAGTAAGTTTTTCATTTAGCATCATTCTAAGTGATAGAAATTAAGTTATAGTGAAAACTATGATACTTGGCCAAAACGTGATTTTCAGCGCATGAAACGCACGTTAAGGCAATAAAAACTGAAATGTTCCCCTGCTGCGAAACAAACTGTCAGAGGCACATAGTTACTGTGTATATAGTGTATAATCGTCCAAATAAAGTAGATTTTTCATTTGATATCATACTAAGTGATGGAAGTTAGGGTTAGGGTTAGGATTAGGGTTAGGTTAAGTTATAGTGAAAACTATGATACTTGGCCAAAACGTGATTTTCAGTGCATGAAACGCACATTAGGGCAAAAAAACTGAAATGTTTGTTAGGTCTGAAAATACAACTCAGGAGCAGGCTAAGAAAGAGTGAGATAAATTTAAATAGAAAATAAGTATTACCAGACTGCAAAGTGGACAGTGAGAGTTCCTACAGTGGGGTCCTGTTCACTGCGATGTTACTGCAACTCTAGTCGAATGACCAGTGAGTGTGTCTTAAATACAGGCAAAACTGACAGTTGTCCCTAAGACTTTGGACAGATACGTTTCAGTCATTTGCAGGGAAACAAGTAATTGATTAGTGTCGGGCCTGGAATCTGTAGTCAATGGTTTCCAGACGTAGGGTGTTCTTCGCTGTTCCTACCCTGGGGAACACCGCCATCATGATTTTGGAGGAGACTGACCATTGTTTGTATTAGAGGGGGACATCCGAGCCCCAAACTGAATCATGGGGGAATAAATCAAAGCTCCGTCGTTTACGCCTGGTGGGTAGATGTGGGTTGGCGTCGACAGTTGGAATCGAGTCTGCTGTTAGAACGTACGTGTGGTCGGATGCAGATGTAGGAACACAGAGCCCAGTTGTATTGGTGGGGATGATCATATACACTTGCCATTCGCAGAGCCACCATATTTGGTCCAGTACTATCCATGATTGGGAAGGAATGTGTCTGATCTCGGCGCACCTGGTGACGTGAATTTGGTCCAAAGGGGTCTTCGGATCCGGTCCGCTGAAGTTGAAACAGGATGGATAACAGTCTGTTCGGTTGTTGCACTGGACATACGTTGCGGTATTGACTGTAGCTGCTAATGGTACTGCGACCATGGTATGTAGGCGGTCGAGCTTTGCTGGAAGGATTCTCTCAGATTACCCAGGATACAGTTGTAGGTGAGGTTGGCGAGTTCTTCGTTCTGTCGGTTGGACCATAGCTGTGGTTGGGCTACGGCAGTAGGCAAGAGGGAACAGACATAACAACTCATTGGTTGTGGCGCGGGCTGTGAGTGCGGTGTATCTGTACCAACTGTTCCTCATCATCGGGTTGTAGTCGTTTTCTTCCTGTGTTTGGACATGGGCGAGAATAAGGTGTATCTACTCAGGCTTAGGTGTTCCTGCCGGACGGATTTTGAGTAGGCGTGTGGCGGATGGTTGTACGAAGGGGTTCACACCAATCACTTTGGGGACAATGGCTGGACTAGTAGTGCGGATGGTGATAGTAAAGAGGGGGCTTTTTCCTGGTCGGTCCGGTCGGAGGCATAGGTTGATGCAGCCTTTTTGTTGGATATTGGTCGTAAGGTCTAGCATATGTTTACCATCTTTGATGGTGGTGGCTAACTTGGTGAAGTTAGCGGTCATGGTGGTAGCTTCTTTGGAAAGGGGCCATGTGATGGTTTTGTAGCCTGTATGGAGGAGGACCTGGTCCAAGGTGTCTGGCCAGACCATTCAGACTCTGGGAGCTTGTAGGTACCAATAAAAATAACTGGAGTCAGTCCTGTGTAATCCCAAGTGAGTAAGCTGTAGGCTGAGCAAAGGTACTTGAACGACGATTGGTGTCTTGGTTAATGGGATGCAGATCTGGGGGCCCCTGATCGTTTCCTGAACCAGCTAGTGGGGCATTCTCCTCCAGTGGGAGTGTACCAAGGTTCTGGTACGTTCCCCCCATGTGGTTGAACACAGAGCGGTGATGATGATGGCCAAAATCACACGGTGAGGTCCGTCCCAACGTGGAGAAGACCAGCACTTTCTTTTTATCACCTTGACGAGTACCAGGTCTCCTGGGGACAGGACCTCCTCTGTGGGAGACAGAGAAGATGTCGGCAGATTATTTTGCATTCATCACAGTTCTTTCTTGGAACATTTTGCATAACCACTTAGTGAGGGAATCTGTTTCTCTTTTCTCTTCTACCACCAGATCTTTTTCCCACATTGTTAAGTGGAAGGGTCTGTCGTTCACTGCCTCAAATGGTGTGCATCCCTGTGCTGTTGGAATGATTTTCATGTACGTTTCTACCAGGCTCAGGCATTCTTGCCATGGTTTTCCTGTGTCTTCCATGGTTTTTCTGAGTCTGAGTTTTACTGTTCTAATGGTTTGTTCGACAAGTCCAGCACTTTGGTTCAGTTTGATGAAATCCATGTTCAGAAGCTCGAAGGGATATGTTCCTGTTTGCCTTGTTCCATGCTTGGGTCGTTCATTGCCTTGAGAGTTGTGTCTACAGCAGTTCAGACAGTTTCTGCCAAAAAATTGAAGTTTGGAGACCTCTGGGAACATGCATTGTTTGTTGTACTGTACTGATCATCCCTTCTGTTGAGACATGGCTCCTCCCATGGCTCAATTTGGCAATTACTTCAAACAATGATTGTGGGACGCATGGCTTGTTTTCTACTTCATAGAGTCCGTTCTTGTGTTGAGTGGCTCCTTTTGTTTCCCATTGCAGTTTCTCTTTTTCTGGGGCATGATTTTGCATTTCTCTTAGGAATTCAGCAGGGATTAGGCTGTGTCTTTCCACCGTCACGTCTTGTTCTAGGAATAGTCTACATGCCTCTGTCAGTGCCACTATTTCTGCGGCTTGTGCAGACCAGTCGCCGGGGAGTCGTCCTGTCTTGAGGTTGTCTTTTTGAGTCACCACGGCATATACGTTGTGTTTTTCCCCATCCAGGGTTTTTGATGATGATCCATCCCCATAGGCAATGTGTCCGGGGGGCAATGGGTTGTCCATTAGGTCAGTTGCATATACGTGGTTAATTATGATTCGTTGAGTGGTTAACTGTGAGAATTGGTTTAACCACTTGTCGTCCGGTCTCCCATGAACTTCAGGGTGACATGTAATGGCCATGTTTGTTGTTCCTGTCCTGGGGCTGCTGGGCAGATATCTTCAGACTGTTCTCTTAGACTTTCAGCTACCTTGGCAGAATCATTCCCGACAATGTCGAGAGAGTAGAAGCTGTTAGATGTGGTGGTGTGGAAGATATTTTTGGTCTGTAAGTCCCTGGGTCGGAGGCCATTTTGGGTGGCCACTAGGCTTAGCCCAAGCTGGACCATGATATCTCGTCCCGGTAACTCTCCGATTTTCATTTTGCAGTCTGACAATAAACCCATCCCTTTTGTTGCTTTCTGACCCATATTAATCACTTACTTAATAGTTTAAACAACAATTATTTTCTAAATTACCCGAAATTGATCTCCACTTTGTGATTAACCCAATATCTCTGAACACACAAAGACCAAAAGTCCCTGACTTTGTCTTAGTTAAGTCCCTGACTCTATTAACAGACCAAGACTATAATGCCTTTGCTAATTCTTGTTCTACTTTCATTGGTCCCGGACCAATTGGTTTATTACCAGACTGCAAAGTGGACAGTGAGAGTTCCTACAGTAGGGTCCTGTTCAACGCGATGTTCCTGAAACTCTCGAATGACCAGTGTGTGTGTCTTAAATACAGGAAAAACTGACAGTTGTCACTAGGACTTTGGACAGATACATTTCAGTCATTTGCAGGGCAAAAAGTAATTGATCAGTGTCAGACAGTTGAATATTTGTGCTGACATGTCACCCCAATCACAAGACTAGGATTGTTTATTCAGTCAGACAGTTGGGTGTTTATGCTGCTATGTCAGCCGTAAGGATGACTACAATGCTGTTATACTCACAAAAACTTATACAATATGAACAAGCATTTGCAAAGATACTTTGTCTAATCTTACATATTCCCCTGCTGCCAAAAAAACTGTCAGAGACACATAGTTACTGTGTATATAGTGTAAAATCGTCCAATTCAAGTAAGTTATCCATTTGGCATTATTCTCATTGCTAAAAATTAAGTTACAATGAAAACAATCATACTTGGCCAAAACGTGATTTTCAGGGTATGAAAAGTACATTAAGGCAATAAAAACTGAAAAGTTCCCCTGCTGCCAAACAAACTGTCAGAGACACAGTTACTGTGTATATAGTGTAAAATCGTTTAATTCAAGTAAGTTTTTTATTTGGCATCGTTCAAAGTGATAGAAATTAAGTTACAATGAAAACTATCATACTTGGCCAAAACGTGATTATCAGGCCATGAAAAGCACATTAAGGCAATAAAAACTGAAACGTTCCCCTGCTGCCAACGCACTGTCAGAGACACAGTTCCTGTGTATATAGTGTAAAATCGTCCTATCCATGTAAGTCTTTCATTGGCATCATTCTAGGTGATTCTGGAGCTATTTCCCACAATAAAAAGTGTCCAAAACAGGCATTTTGCGATTAAAATAGTGGTTGTATTAGAACCAGGCCCAGGCGATTCTGGTTGGTGTTTTTACCCTGAAATTGTGTCCAATGATGATAAGGATGTATTTTTGATTATTCTGTATAAAAATAATCATCTAGGGATGTTCAGAAGTTTTGTTACGCCCGAATCAATGACCTCAATTTGGGCACTTTATTTACAAGTGGTGGTTTTTAAGAACCAGGCCCAGTCGGTTCTGGTTGGTGCTTTTACCCAGATATAGTATCCATTGTGTGGGTAGATGTATTTTCACTATTCTGTCTAAAAATAAAGATCCAGGACAGTTCCGGGGCTATTTCCCTCCATAAATAGTGTCCAAAACATGCATTTTGCGATACAAAATAGTGGCTGCATTATAACAGGGTCCAGTCGGTTCTGGTGGGTGTTTGTATACGAAACTTGTGTCCAATTATGATGGGGATGTATACTTGACTATTCTGTATAGAAGTAATCATCTAGCGATGTTCAGAAGTTCTGTTATGCCCGAATGAATTACTTTCATTTGGTCACTTTATTTACAAGTGGTGGTTTAGAAACAGGCCCAGTCGGTTTTGGTTGGTGCTTTTACCCAGAATTTGTGTTTATTGTGTGAGTGGATGTATTTTCACTATTTTGTATAACAATAATGATCCAGGATGATTCTGGAGCTATTTCCCACCACAAACAGTGTCCAAAACAGGCATTTTGTGGTTAAAGTAGTGGTTGTATTAGAACCACGCCCAGTCGGTTCTGGTTCGTGTTTTTACCCAGAAATTGTGTCCAATGATTATGGGGATGTATTTTTTATTATTCTTTATAAAAATAATATTCTAGGGATGTTCAGAAGTTCTGTTAAGCCCTAATCAATGACCTCAATTTGGGCACTTTATTTACAAGTGGTTGTTTAGAACCAGGCCCAGTCGGTTCTGGTTGGTGCTTTACCCACAATTAGTGCCGATTGTGTGGGTTTGATGTATTTTCACTATTCTCTGTAAGAATAAAGATCCAGGGATGTTCTGAGACTATTTCCCACCAGAAATAGTGTCAAAAACATGCATTTTGCGACAAAAATAGTGGTTGTATTAGAACCAGGCCCAGTCGGTTCTGGTTTGTGTATACCCCCTTAACGTGTGTCCAATAGGAATGGGGTTGTATTTTTGACTATTCTGTATAAAAATGATCATCTAGGGATGTTCAGAAGTTCTTCTATGCCCGAATAAATGACCTCCATTTGGGCACTTTATTTTGCATGGTGGTTGTAGTAGAACCAAGCCCAGTCGGTTCTGGTTGGTGCTTTTACCCAGAGTTAGTGTTGATTGTGTAGGTGGATGTATTTTCACTATTCTGTCTAAAAATAAAGATCCAGGATGGTTCTAGGGGTATTTACCACCATAAATAGTCTCCAAAACATGCATTTTGCGATAAAAAATAGTAGTTGAAAAAATGAAAAAATGAAAATCAGACATAGGCATTGTCGTCATCATTGACTTGACAAAAAGCTTAGTAGTCATCATACCCTCAGCAGCGTATGACGAAATTGTATAGTGCTTCACCACAAGTTCGTCTTTCCAGGCCAGACACATTTATGACATTTATTTATGACATATTCATACTTGTTAGCTCTCCGCCTTGAGCGCCATTTTGCGGCGACTGCAAGATGCCTCACCGATGCCAACAAGAATAAGGTGGATCACTTACCTCTCAGTCTTTATACTTACCCTCCCTCAGTCAGCCTTTGGAAGGCAGATCTGCGCCAAACGACCTTCCTGTTACTTCATTTCGACTTGACTTAATTTCATAGTAGGGATATGTGTAGTCGTCACGTCACGTGTTGCTGCAGGTTCAGAGACCTGATGGCTGTTGGGAAAAAGCTGTCCTTGAGCCTGTTTGTCCGTGCTTTGTAGGACCTGTAGCGTCTGCCAGATGGAAGCAACTGGAACAGGCCGTGTCCAGGGTGGTATGGGTCTCCAACAATGGACCCGGCTCTTCTAAGGTATCGGGGGTTGGCAATGTCTTCTAGTGATGGCAGAGAGCAGCCGACGATCTTCTGGGCAGTGTTTATCACCCTCTGTATGGCTTTTTTGTCTGCTGCCGTGCTTCCGGTATACCACACTGTAATGCCGTAAGTCAGGATGCTCTCCACAGTGGCTCTGTAGAAGGTTGCCAGAAGCTTGGTGTCCAATTTGTCCCTTCTCAGTACCCTGAGAAAGTGGAGTCGTTTCTGGGCCTTCTTTACTAACACTGTGGTGTTTGTGGACCAGGAGAGCCTATCCGTGACGTGGACTCCCAGAAATTTGAAGGATTGGACCCTGTCTACACATACTCCGTTAATGAGGAGTGGGGCCAGGTCGGTGCTGCGCTTGCGAAAGTCCAGGATTATTTCTTTAGTCTTTGCGGTATTTAGTGTAAGATTGTTCGCCGAGCACCAAGAAGACAGTTTGTCGACCTCGTCTCTGTAAGCTGACTCATCCCCGCCTGAGATGAGTCCGATCACAGTGGTGTCATCGGCGAATTTGATGATAGAGTTTGACTGGTGGGCTGGTGTGCAGTCGTATGTGTACAAGGAGTACAGGACAGGACTCAGTACACAGCCTTGTGGTGAGCCAGTGTTCAGTGTAATGGCAGAAGAGAGGTGTGGACCCATTCTGACAGTTTGTGGTCGACCAGTCAAGAAGTTCTTTACCCAGCAGCAGATTGAAGAGGATAGTCCAAGGTGGTAGAGTTTGTCCTTCAGGATGTCCGACTTGATGGTGTTAAAGGCTGAGCTATAGTCTATGAAAAGCATCGTCACATAGTTCCCCCGGTGCTCCAGGTGGCTCAGTGCTGTGTGAAGAGCCACAGCGATAGCATCCTCAGTGGACCTGTTTTCTCTATAAGCAAACTGGTGAGGGTCAACTGAGGGGGGGATTGTCCTTCTGATGTGTCGGGCCACCAACTTTTCAAAGCACTTCATGATCACAGGCGTGAGAGCAACAGGCCTGTAATCGTTCAAGCTGCAGATGGTTGGCCTTTTTGGGGACAGGAATGATGGTGGCAGATTTTAGGCAGGCAGGAACGATGGATAGTTGCATTATAACTGGGTAGTCTCGGTTCTGGTTGCTGTTTATATCCGAAACTTGTGTCCAAAGAGGATGGGGATGTATATTTTACTATTCTGTTTAAAAATAATCATGTAGGGATGTTTTGGGGCTTTTTTTTTACACAAGAATCAAAAACCTCCAATGGATCTTTATTTTGCACGGTGGTTGAATTAGAACCGGGCCCAGTCGGTTCTGGTTGCCGCTTTTACCCAGATTTAGTGTCAATTGTGTGGATGGATGCATTTTCACTATTATGTGTAAAATTAAAGATGCAGGGATGTTTTGGGAATATTTCACACCGTCAATAGTGTCCAAAACATTTTGCGATAAAAATAGTGGTTGTATTAGAACAAGGCCCAATCGGTTCTGGTTGGTGTATTTACCCAGAATTTGTGTTGATTGAGTAGGTAGATGTAGTTTCACTATTTTCTATAAAAATAATGTTTCCCACCATAAACATTGTCCAAAACAGGCATTTTGCGATTAAAATAGTGGTCGTATTAGAACCCGGCCCAGTCGGTTCTGGTTGGTGCTTCTACCCATAATTAGTGTTGAATGTGTAGATGGATGTATTTTCACTATTCTGTGTAAAAATAATGATCCAGGATGGTTCTGGAGCTATTTTCCCACCATAAACAGTGTCCAAAACAGGCATTCTGGGATTAAAATAGTGGTTGTATTAGAACCAGGCCCAGTCTGTTCTGGTTAGTGAATTTACCCGAAAAATTGTATCCATTGACGATGGGGATGTATTTTTGATTATTATGTATAAAAATAATCATCTAGGGATCTTCAGAAGTTCTGTTATTCCCGAATCAATGACCTCCATTTGGGCACATTATTGACGGAGCTCACGACCATGATCCAGTGTGTGGCTCGGATGTGTCCCTCAAACACAAATACTGGTCAGTCTCATCCAAAATCGTAATGGCTCAGTTCCCTTGAGTGGGAGCGGCAAGGAACGCCCTGCATTTGAAGACCATTGAAGGCAGGTTCCGGGCCTGTGTCGGCGCATCAGTCAGGCTGGGTAGCCGCCATGGCCCAGGTGATTTTCCAGGGCTGCCCTGCTCTTGACGGAGTGGCCACCCAGCGGGGCTGTGTGTGTGCCATGGTGGGAGACTCCTGCTGCCCCTTCATCCCTGCCGGCATGTCCTGCTCGGTCCATGATGCCCTGCAGGCTATTAGGAACATGCAGAGAGCTGTGACCGGAGATTCGGTTTCACAACGAGGATGGCTTGACTGGTTCTTCTCTGGCTCATGGAAACAGCCATTTCAATATTTCGATATTTTCACAGACACAAAAGGAGGGAATTGTGGGATGGACTGGCTAACTGGCTTAATAATTGTTTATTCTTGTCTTACCATGTGGTCATACTGGTTTTACCTTTGTTTGATAAGATCGTAGACTGCAAGGTAGACTAGCCAAACTGGTTTTACAATTGAATTAAAAGATCGTGGAATGTAAGAAAGACTAACTAGTTGGCCTTGCAATTGTTTGTTCGCCTCGCGAAATATAAGAAAGGTTGGCTAACAGGGTTTGCAATTGTTTCCTTGAATTGTGGGATGAAAAAAAGGTTCAACTTCAGGAGTAACTGTCACTCTCCAGGTCATCCAGGGTCAAGTGCACACTTGGAAACTTTCATATTCGACCAAAATGTGCTTATCAGCGCAAAAAAAGCACATTTGGTGGTACGCGGAAAGAACGGCAGCAGACAAAAAGGCTATTTAGAAAGATATTACCACTACGCAGAAGATTGTCGGCTACTCTGCCCTCACTGGAAGACATTGCCAGCCCTCGTTACCTCAGCAGAGCCAGGGACATGATCAGGGACCCATGCCACCCTATTCACAATCGGTTCCAGCTGCTGCTCTCTGGCAGACAGACGCTGTAAGTTTCCCACATCCGTAGGGACTCTAAACTTGGGGTAACACAACACAATCCCTTCTGTGTAATAACTTCGGGTGAGGTAATATGAATAGTCATCAGGTACAAGGTGATCTGACACCTACATGCTGAATGAAGGTAAGTGAAAGACAGTGAGAGGTAAGTGATCCACTCAGGGGGTGGTGATGCAATGTATCCATAAAGGCAGAATTGTAAATTAAGAGTCTGGAGTCATAACTTGTAAAACTGTAAAACTGTCAGAGACACAAATGTCTCTCTATATATAGTGTAATATCATCAAATTTTATAATTTAATAAGTTTTTAATTTGGCATCATTCTAATGGCTAGATATTAAGTTATAATGAAAACTATGATACTTGGCCTAAACATCATTTTCAGCGCATGAAAAGCACATTCAGGCAATAAAAACTGAAATGTTCCCCTGCTGCCAAACAAACTGTCAGAGACACATAGTTACTGTGTATATAGTGTATTGTCGTCCAATTCAAGTAAGTTTTTCATTTAGCATCATTTTAAGTGATAGAAATTAAGTTATAGTGAAAATTGTGATACTTGGCCAAAATGTGATATTCAGCGCATGAAACGCACGTTAAGGCAATAAAACTGAAATGTTCCCCTGCTTAGAAACAAACTGTCAGAGACACATAGTTACTGTGTATATAGTGTAAAATCGTCCAATTCAAGTAAGTTTTGCATTTAGCATCATTCTAAGTGATAGAAATTAAGTTATAGTGAAAATTATGATACTAGCCCAAAACGTGATTTTCAGCGCATGAAACGCACGTTAAGGCAATAAAAACTGAAAGGTTCCCCTGCTGCGAAACAAACTGTCAGAGACACATAGTTACTGTGTATATAGTGTATTATCGTCCAATTCAACTAAGTTTTTCATTTAGCATCATTCTAAGTGATAGAAATTAAGTTATAGTGAAAATTGTGATACTTGGACAAAACGTGATTTTCAGCACATGAAACGCACGTTAAGGCAATAAAAACTGAAATGTTCCCCTGCTGCGACACAAACTGTCAGAGGCACATAGTTACTGTGTATATAGTGTATTATCGTCCAATTCAAGTAAGTTTTTCATTTAGCATCATTCTAAGTGATAGAAATTAAGTTCTGGTGAAAATTATGATACTAGCCCAAAACGTGATTTTCAGCGCATGAAACGCACGTTAAGGCAATAAAAACTGAAATGTTCCCCTGCTGCGAAACAAACTGTCACAGACACATAGTTACTGTGTATATAGTGTAAAATCGTCCAATTCAAGTAAGTTTTTCATTTAGCATCATTCTAAGTGATAGAATTTAAGTTATGGTGAAAATTGTGATACTTGGCCAAAACGTGATTTTCAGCACATGAAACGCACGTTAAGGCAATAAAAACTGAAATATTCGCCTGCTGCGAAACAAACTGTCAGAGGCACATAGTTACTGTGTATATAGTGTAAAATCGTCCAATCCAAGTAACTTTTGCATTTAGCATCATTCAAAGTGATAGAAATTAAGTTATAGTGAAAACTATGATACTTGGCCAAAACGTGATTTTCAGCGCATGAAACGCACGTTAAGGCAATAAAAACTGAAATGTTCCCCTGCTGCGAAACAAACTGTCGGAGACACATAGTTACTGTGTATATAGTGTAAAATCGTCCAATTCAAGCAAGTTTTTCATTTGGAATCATTCTAAGTGACAGAAATTAAGTTATAGTGAAAATTATGACACTTGGCCAAAACGTGATTTTCAGCGCATGAAACGCACGTTAAGGCAATAAAAACTGAAATGTTCCCCTGCTGCGAAACAAACTGTCAGAGGCACATAGTTACTGTGTATATAGTGTAAAATCGTCCAATCCAAGTAAGTTTTGCATTTAGCATCATTCTAAGTGATAGAAATTAAGTTATAGTGAAAATTATGATACTTGGCCAAAACGTGATTTTCAGCGCATGAAACGCACGTTAAGGCAATAAAAACTGAAATGTTCCCCTGCTGCGAAACAAACTGCCAGAGGCACATAGTCACTGTGTATATAGTGTAAAATCGTCCAATTCAAGTAAGTTTTGCATTTAGCATCATTCTAAGTGATAGAAATTAAGTTATAGTGAAAATTATGACACTTGGCCAAAACGTGATTTTCAGCGCATGAAACGCACGTTAAGGCAATAAAAACTGAAATGTTCCCCTGCTGCGAAACAAACTGCCAGAGGCACATAGTTACTGTGTATATAGGGTAAAATCATCCAATTCAAGTAAGTTTTGCATTTGGCATCATTCTAAGTGCTAGAAATTAAGTTATAGTGAAAACTATGATACTTGGCCAAAGCGTCATTTTCAGCGCATGAAACGCACGTTAAGGCAATAAAAACTGAAATGTTCCCCTGCTGCGAAACAAACTGTCAGAGGCACATAGTTACTGTGTATATAGTGTAAAATCGCCTAATTCAAGTAAGTTTTGCATTTAGCATCATTCTAAGTGATAGAAATTAAGTTATAGTGAAAATTATTATACTTGGCCAAAACGTGATTTTCAGCGCATGAAACGCACGTTAAGGCAATAAAAACTGAAATGATCCCCTGCTGCGAAACAAACTGTCAGAGGCACATAGTTATTGTGTATATAGTGTAAAATCGTCCAATTCAAGTAAGTTTTGCATTTAGCATCATTCTAAGTAATAGAAATTAGGTTATAGTGAAAACTATGATACTTGGCCAAAACGAGATTTTCAGCGCATGGAACGCACGTTAAGGCAATAAAAACTGAAATGTTCCCCTGCTGCGAAACAAACTGTCGGAGACACATAGTTACTGTGTATATAGTGTAAAATCGTCCAATTCAAGCAAGTTTTTCATTTGGAATCATTCTAAGAGACAGAAATTAAGTTATAGTGAAAATTATGACACTTGGCCAAAACGTGATTTTCAGCGCATGAAACGCACGTTAAGGCAATAAAAACTGAAATGTTCCCCTGCTGCGAAACAAACTGTCGAAGACACATAGTTACTGTGTATATAGTGTAAAATCGTCCAATTCAAGCAAGTTTTTCATTTGGAATCATTCTAAGTGACAGAAATTAAGTTATAGTGAAAATTATGACACTTGGCCAAAACGTGATTTTCAGCGCATGAAACGCACGTTAAGGCAATAAAAACTGAAATGTTCCCCTGCTGCGAAACAAACTGTCAGATGCACATAGTTACTGTGTATATAGTGTAAAATCGTCCAATTCAAGTAAGTTTTGCATTTAGCATCATTCTAAGTGATAGAAATTAAGTTATAGTGAAAATTATGATACTTGGCCAAAACGTGATTTTCAGCGCATGAAACGCACGTTAAGGCAATAAAAACTGAAATGTTCCCCTGCTGCGAAACAAACTGCCAGAGGCACATAGTTACTGTGTATATAGTGTAAAATCGTCCAATTCAAGTAAGTTTTGCATTTAGCATCATTCTAAGTGATAAAAATTAAGTTATAGTGAAAACTATGATACTTGGCCAAAACGTCATTTTCAGCGCATGAAACGCACGTTAAGGCAATAAAAACTGAAATGTTCCCCTGCTGCGAAACAAACTGTCAGAGGCACATAGTTACTGTGTATATAGTGTAAAATCGCCTAATTC